>NC_044059.1:10035759-10040759 GCF_902167405.1 Gadus morhua
CTGCGCTCATCCCCCTATCAGCCTGGCGCCCGCGGCAGAGAGGACAGATAGGAATGTGTATTGTTTGGTTCACAGCTTAAAGGTTACCAGAGTTTAGAACGGTTTCAGTGATGAGCGAGCTGTTAAACGATTTCTTCGATGACATTAGTGTGTGATTAGTGTGTGTGTGTGTATGTGTGTTGTGTGTGTGTGTGTGTGTGTGTGCGTGTGTGTGTGTGTGTGTGTGTGTGTGTGTGTGTGTGTGTGTGTGTGTGTGTGTGTGTGTGTGTGTGTGTGTGAGAGATAGATAGAGCCTGTATGTGTATGCGCTGCCCCATTGGTAAATAATCAATCCTAATTATTGTTCTAAATATTATCTTACAACCATGTTTGTCAAGATAAATATTCAAATAGTTCATTAAATATTCCAAGATATAGCCCTCTTTTGAAAAAAAAAAAACACGAGCAATTCAGAAGAACATAGTTGCTGGCCCGATATTGCAATCTCACGGCCATAACTCAGCAGTGTTCCCTAAAGACTCGCATTAAGCCCTCCTTGTCATCACGATCAGTTCACCAGCGGCCTGCACAGCGTGTACACTACCCACAATCCCACATACCTGCGCAGACAAACCCTGTCAAACATCACATCAGTACCGGGCCCTTCTAATCCCACGTCCTTCAGCGGTCGTCCCCCCCCCCCCCCCCCCACCCCTCCCCGTTCATCCCGTCTGCAATGTGACCCCTTCACCCGGACGCCCGTGACGACCTTGAGTCCGGGGTGGTCACGGCGCCGTCCCTCCCGCCCCCTTACCTTCATTATTACCGGGGTTTTGATGAAGACCGTCGACGTGGGGGCCGCAGAGGCAGTGTGTACTGGGCCCCTGAGGAGCCCGTCTCTCGGCTTGTCTGTCAGCGCCGTTTCAGTCACCTTACAGTAATTACACGGGCATAAATACACGGCCACGGACAAGGAGGCTTCTGGCACCGGGCAAGATCTACGGCTGAGTGTATTCCTGTCTGTATGCGGCGGGTGACCCCACCTTCTACCCCCCCCCCCCCCCCCAACCCCCTACCCCCCCCCCCCCCCCCCAACCCGGCAGGCTTGTGGTGTCTTCCCAGTAGGTGGCTGAGTGGTTTTTATGAGTCAAGCTGCAGGTAGTGGTAGACTAAAGCCCTATGACCTTTAATCCCAGGAAGAGCGTTGTTGATTGGCTGTTGACCTTCGGCGGAGGCCGGCAGGGGGAGGGGCGGGTTTGAGATGGACGAGGGTCATATAGAGAATTGTGACTCAAGACATATGTGTGTGTGTGTGTCTGTGTGTGTGTGAGTGTGTGTGTGTGTGTGTGTGTGTGTGTGTGTGTGTGTGTGTGTGTGTGTGTGTGTGTGTGTGCGTGTGCGTGTGCGTGTGCGTGTGCGTGTGTGTGTGTATTCTGCATCGCTCGCCCTGTAAATAAACTACCTGTCTCACAGGCATAAGGGATAAGCCTTTCATAAAGGGCATGTTGCGCTGATGTCATTGGCCAAAAGATTGTCTCTGGTTCATTTTCTTCTCTTCAATCCAGGGTAATTTAAGTGTTAAAGCTGGCATACTCAAAGAAGATGAATAGCGAATACTTTGAGTTTTGAGGGTTTTCAAACATTTTTCTTTTGCCAGAAGTACTGGCTTACAGGTTCAAGGGGTGCCATCAAACTATGCCTGTTACCATGATTAAGGGCTGTATGAAAACCCTTTTTTACCTAAAAGTTTTACTTTGAAAGTCAAGGTCAACCTGAAGATCTGTTGTCTTACTACAAAGACTTCCATTTCCTCATGAAATTCAGGAGATTTTAGGCAATAGAAGATGTGCATCTGAAAGCTGAGGTCACTTACCCGCTTCAGTCTGCCTCATCATTGCCAAAATGCCTCTTTTTAAAGCCTTACAAAATCCAAAACTACATTCTTCTTTTTCACTTTACAAAACATTCAATTAGGCAGGATTGTTTACCCATCTCGAGAAAACAGGATCAGAATACAACATCAAGGGACTACTTTAGCTGAGATTTACTTATTTATGAGCAGTTCCTCTCCGGCAAAAAGAAACTTCCTCGGACCGGATAGCCTTCCAAGCGAAAACAACGAACGGAAGCTATAAAGAGAAGTCAATAAAACTGTTCCAGGAGATCAAGGAGAAGGAGGAGGTGAACTGCAGTTAGATTCTTTATTTTGTAAACAAATGTGTAGTAAAAAGATTAAAGTGGTCGCCTCTAAGCAACTGTCAAACGTTAGACCTTTGTTATCACCAGCCTCGCAGTAAAACAAATGCGCGGTGCACGAGTAGGTAAAAACTATTAACCACTCTGTGCACTTCCTTCGGCAATGTTTTGCTCCTATGTGGCTCCTCCTGCGGTTACGATGAATTTATTACGAGCCGCGTGCCGCCGTGGTTTCTTCCGCACGATTTCATATCAGCGCAGATATATAGCTAGCGTGCAGCTCTTCCCTCAGTGGAACCGTGAGGTCACCGTCGTATCATCTATATGAGAGCCACTTTGCTTTAAGGAAGATTCTTATCTCAATGGCGGCTGCCATCAGTTAGAAGAGGAGCAGTTGTGGGGTGGAGCTCTATAGGTGGTCTGGAAGCCCCTTACCCCCCCCCCCCCCCCCCCCCCCCCCCCCAGCCGCAGTACCTCATCGCGGGGTGGGGCGGGTAGTTTCGGGGGCCTTGAGAAGGAAGTGCGAGATGCAATGGCCCTATAAGGTCGGGGCGATGTTATCTTTTCCCTTCTTGCGCCATTTTGTGAAGGTGGAGGACATTCTGAGGATGGGCGCCCCATGTGTGTGTGTGTGTGTGTGTGTGTGTGTGTGTGTGTGTGTGTGTGTGTGTGTGTGTGCGCTACTCTCCAACCTGTTTGTATTGGACACACATGAGCGCGAGTCAAACCGCTGACTGGACTCTTTGACTTTAATTTGAGTGCTGCACTGGCTGAGTTCTTGAGCTGTCACTCGCCGCACGTGCAACTCGTTCATCCACCCCTTCCCTCACTCCGTCTCTCTCACTCTCTCTACCTTCCCCGTTCTTTTCCCACCTCTCTCGCCCTCTTCTGTCCTCCTTCTCCTCCCCCGCCTCCACCTCGCTGCACCCTGCTGTGTCCTCAGCGCTCCAATCTCTTTCCTCCATTCTCTCCATCCGCTACCCCTCTCCCTTCTCCTCCTCCTCCTCCCCCTCCTCCTCCTCCTCCTCCTCCTCCTCCTCCTGCACCACCTGCTTCCTGCTCTTGCTGTCTGCTTGTTTACCTGGGCTGGCTGCTGACCCAGCAGTCCTCTTCTTCCTGCGTTTGTGTTCCTCCCCTCCACCTGCGCCGGGGTCGGACAGGGCGAGGTCCGGCCCCCGGCCGTCGCACTTCACCTCACAGAGCTCCGGCAGCTCCCTTATCTGGCCTCTGTGTCAGGTTAACGGGGAGCTTGATAGGCCAAAGTGTGATGGAGGACCATAGAGTCAAATTAAAAGAGCCTGTCTGGGCTGTGTGCATGGCCCTGCTGATGAGGCTGACGTGTGGTGATTTGTGAAAAAGGAAATATTTATTTTGTTTTTTGTCAGGTACATTTGGCAGGATTTGTAAAATGTCCAAAATCGACGTTGCCGTATTTTGCTGGCTTACACTTCTGATTAAGTCAAACGACGTTTTCTGCATTATGTATTACATATTTATTCGTTAAATTGCTCTTTAAGTAAAACACACATTACCAAGCATCAACCTCTGAAACGTACGTGGCATGATTTTAAGAGCACAGAGACCTCCCCACAGTGTAACAAAAGCACATAGGACTCCCAGCCTGTACATGTCACAGGAGTGTACGGGATTATACACCATATAGCTCAGACTCACTTTACTGTCAAACGTCGACATGTTTCCCCTTTTCCGACTCCCAAGGTACCCAAAAAAAGCTCCCTGAGCTCATACATTACATCACCAACCGCCTCACTAGTGAGACGACAAACAACGACACGACAAACGCGCCACAAAAAAACACCCTGTTTTTTTTACACAGGAAACACACCACAGTAGTCAGTGTAAACGTCAATGTGTTGCCACAGTCGACTGTAAAAATCGATCACTTCTGCCACACACCAAGAAGAAAGAGACACCGAACATGTACCACGCAGAAACCCGTACCATGGGTCTACAGCGGTTTCCACTCCAGAAAAACAATACCAGTCCCATAGTGAGAACATCACGGATGGGGGAGGGGGTAGGGGGGGAGGAGGGGAGGAGGGGGGAGGAGGGGGCAGGAAGCTGAGGAAGGCATCAGGGGTTAAGTGGAGGAGAGCCATGATGCTAAACAACAGAACAACAATAACAGCTATACTCCCAGAGTACCCCGTCGACGCGCTCCTGCTGCCTGATTTATTCATGGCCTTTAACTATTTATTTGCGATTTGACAAAGAAATAGATGTGTGTTGCGGTGCTTCTGAACCTTGGCGTTTTTTCTTCTTCTAAACGGATAAAATATTTAACAAAGCCTCTCTTCTGCTCGGCAGAACGGGAGGAGGAGGAAGAAGTGATTGCCTTTCGGGTTTGATGGCAGTCAACGGCTTTTCTGGAACGGTGAAGGAAAGATGGATGGGTGCGGTGGTGATGTCATCGCCGGTGGTGATGACATCACCGTTAATGGACCTCTTAGTGTATCTAACCAAGGCATCTGTTGTTTGGAGTTTGGAGTAGGATCTAGAATTCGATGCAGATTTTATAGTTTCCATCACGTTTGTGTACATCATGTGACGTCAATGGATTAAATTAAATTCAGGCCATTTTGTTTCATGAGAGTTTCTCCTTATCCAAAAGACGTTATTTCGCAAAGGGAACATTTTAATAAATGTATTTGAGTGTCAGCCAAGTTTTGGACTATTCAGAACTGGCAATCATTTTAATTTGAAATTGACAAATGAATGAAGAACTCTGTTAAGCTTTTCACATTTCAGCCTTGTGTAAAAATAAGTGAAAGGGGAAAAAAATCTTCTTTGTAATTCAACAAACT
>NC_044059.1:10050759-10070759 GCF_902167405.1 Gadus morhua
GATGGCATCGGAGATTAGATGTGACTAATTTCACTCTTGAATGCTTTAATGAATTGGCCGGTAGGAATCTGTTGACTCTAGCATTAAGGCAGCGGCACAGCTCAAAGATTATAGACACAGATAGAACTGGATATGTGTCAAATGGTCTCTGCCTTTCGTTTCCTGGGTAGCAATATCAATTACACTATAAAGCCCTGTTTGATACAGCCCGGTTGCTTTGATCTATGAAACTTAAACAGAATGAAATCTCATCCCAGATCTCCAATAGGGGGAGATGTAACATTTCTAATGACAAAGAGAGCGGGACTGAGTGAGACCTGGAAACGAAGACAAATGCGTAAGAAAGAGCAAGAATGAGACAAACCATTAGGTTTCTGTGTGCGTGTGTGTGTGTGGTTGTGTGTGTTTGATGAATTTTACAAATTGACTGGGAGAATGTGATTACAGCGTAAGAAACGAAGCTTTCAACTGCAATTCGTCTTGTCACTGTGCACAGAAGAGTAACGACTGGGCCTTCCCTTACTGGAAGAACAGTTGACTCCGCTGATATATTTGATGATAATAATTGTTCACTTGTTCAAATCCATTTATTGTTAGGGAGGGCTTTGCATAAGAACATTCCAAACGTTACTGTGTCCAGAAAAAGAACTCAAACTTTGTAAAGGACTCAAATTTAACAGTTTAATCTCAATAGACACATATTTTAAAGTAAGACTCGGCATGATTGCATTTAATGAACAGTGGTTCATTCATTCATTATATCTTGATCATGTGATTTAATGTAATGGTGCCATACTAAATCTACTGGTCATCTAATGCATAACCCATGGGACCATACGATAGTTGCGACTTTTGGCAAAACTTGCAACTGGACATTATTAATTATTGGGCAGAGAAATAGTATTTAAGGCGACACAATATATCATCCGTTGTCGAGCATATTGAATATTTACGACTCGTACATCAATTAGCAGAGGCTTATTAAACCATATATGTCTACAGGTAGGTACATTGGGGATCAAACCCTGTAACTTCTGTCTGTGAACACCCTACCCTACCCCCCCCCCCCCCCCCCCCCCCCCCCCCCTTACACCTAGGTCTGCATAAGGTCATACCTTAACAGATAGGTTCTAGGCTTAATTTCTCCAAAATTCAATGTGTGGCAGTCGTGGGGGCGTCTTCCAAGGAAGCAAGGAAGCGCTTGCTTCCTTGCTCAAGGAAGCAAGCGTCTTCCCTGAATTCTCCTCACCTCCAATATATTTAAATATATTCATTTGATAATCTATCTGTAATATAATTGTCATTCCCTTCCATTCCATGCCAAAATAATCTCTTCATTCCAAGTCAAATTAATCCAGTACTGATTCAAGTCTCGAAGGGCTTTGCTATCCCACCCTTGAAAAACGTGTTAACAATTCACAATATCGTATGGCAGAAAAAGATAATTTGCTCGGGAGAATTAACCCCAACGGAAAGATGCCAGGTTTAATTCCCAACGTCCACAACCTATTGGTAGTCATTCTGTAGCCTAGCCTCCTACGGCTACTGCTCTGCTGTTACCTCCTACTGCTACTGCTATGCCTACTGTTACCTCCTACTGCTACTGCTATACTTACTGTTAACTCCTACTGCTACTGCTACTGCTATACCTACTGTTACCTCCCTACCTACCTACGTATGGGGAACCCATTTGATTCCTACCTGTTCCACTGTTGAATAGCGGCCCAAATTGGTGGGCGCTATACTGGTCATTTCTCTGCGTGAGAAATACGAAGTGTGGCGAGTGAGCGTGTGCATGGGTTGAGTTGCGTGTGTCTCACGCCGAATGCGTGGGACTTGAGAGCCCTGGCTACACCTACTGTTACCTCCTACTGCTACTGCAGAAGGAGGTCTGTATCTGACTTCCCCGGTGGTTGCTTTGGTTAAAAGCATCTGCTAAATGACTGAATAGTACAAATGGTCAATGGTCGACAGAAACTGAATGGCAGTTTGTCTCTTGTTGTATTTCGTACCGCGTTATCCTCTGATATTACTTCAAAGCGCCTTGGGGGCAGCGGTTTGGTGGGAGTCACGTAGCGGCACGGTTTGAAGCGTTCATTGGACCACTGGGTGCCATCCGCTCACAGTAAGCTACGGTAACTGTGTTTGACATCTCGGCTGCCCTTGGGCCAGAACTTGTTGTTTTCTCTGTGCGGCGCGGTTATTAATTTCAGATCACACACTGGGATACTGATAAATCATGGGTTTAACGAGCTAGCTGTAGCGTGAATCGTTGAGTAGAACATGAGGCCTCGAGGCAGGGCATAATGTAATCAAAAGCTTGTTTCAATTGCTCTATTTTGCTGCAATGCGAGAAAAGTCACATTGAAGTTCAAAAGGCTATGTTATTAAGCCCGTTTTTATGTCTACATGTGTGAGCGTGCAAAACTGACTGTTTTATTTTTGCACAAAACAGATTTGCTGAATCGATGATTCAATGAATGAATTAACAGTATTCAGAGGTTTGACATTGTATAGGTTTTGTTTTTGGGACGAGTAAAGCAAAAAAATCAAAAAAATCAACGCCGGTACATTTAATTTGCAATTAGGTGTGAAACCTTTTGGTGTTTCGTGTTGGTGACACCAAAAGACTTCTTCAGGGTCTAGGATTATTTCATCCAACACTTTTAGATGAACTAACCCTTGAGTGTTAAGAGTTCTCATGTGTTCTCAGGGGAAAACCGACAGGAATTTTGTCATCGCTTTCCCATTCCCAATCGACATTCCCTGCCTTGTTTCCCCAGTCTCATGGTGCTTCTTCCTCTCTCTCCCTCTCTCCCGCCCCAACCACCCACACTCTGCTCTTTGGCCCCGTGTCATAAATCTCTCACTCCCCCCACTACCACCACCTCCACCTCCACCTCCACCACCACCACTACCACTCCCACCACCACCACCTCCTCCTCCTCCACCACCACCACCACCACCACCACCAACGCCGTTCAGCGTTGGCAAAGGACGTATTAACCCCACGCCAGGTTCTATATTGCCATTGAATAATTGAAAGGGGCCTCGCTCCAGAGTGAAAAAGCAGCTCAATAATGAATGGGCCCTGGCCTTCTTTTAAAGGTGGAAGAGACCCCTTGAATAATTCAGCACGGAGATCTCTAGTAAAGACACCTGTTGCCGGGGAAAAGGCCACCAGAGAGCCGACTCTGCAGGCCCGGCTGGGCTCCACGGGGGGTGTCGCATGTGGAGCCTCCGATTCTGAACGCTCGCATGGAGAGAAATACCCCCTTTGTGTTGGCGGAAGTGTCCGCACAATAAGAGGGTTCTTGTGCCGACGCAAGTTCATACGAAAGAAAAGAAAAGAAAAGATATATCGACTTCCAATTTTTAATTTTGAAACATAATTCAAGACATCCTTTTGAAACATACAATTATTATAACATTGTTTTCTTATTGGATTACATGCAATATTCGCTGTATACACAGGACTCAAGTTTGTTATTAAATCCATTCACAATAGATGCGTGAACGATTACGTAGCTAAGCAATAGTTTATTGTTATACAGTGCACATAGGAGTTTAAAGAGGTGTGTTTCCTAGTGTGGTCAGCTCTACCCACCGGCCTGTGATGTAAAGCACAACCACTCAAGGCTTAAATGACTTGAGTGAGAAAAAAAAGGTTATCAAACTCAGTACTGCAGAAAAAAAGAGAAAACGCCTGTCACACTTGGAAGGTTTCCCTCCTCGGAAGTCGACAAACTCGATAAGCTGAGCGACCGAGAAAGAGAGAGAGAGTGAGAGAGTGAGAGACTGAGAGGGATGGCTAAGGGATAGGGCAGCTCAGTGGTTTGTTTGCTCCCTGTGGAGCCGCAGACAGCAGATCTCTGTCTGGGGTCACAGTCACCGCTGAGAGCACACCTGGCAGCACAGATACCGCCATGGCTCCTCCGCAGATAACCCTGGGCGTGTGTGAGGGAGAGAGACCTACAGAGACACAGCGAGTGTGTGGGAGAGAGAGAGAGAGAGAGAGAGAGAGAGAGAGAGAGAGAGAGAGAGAGAGAGAGAGAGAGAGAGAGAGAGAGAGAGAGAGAGAGAGAGGGTTGTTTGTTTGTTTGTTGTGTGTGCGTGTGTGTGTGGGGGGGTGTGGGTATGTGTGTGTGTGGTTGTGTGTGTGTGTGTGTGTGTGTGTGCGTGTGCGTGTGTGTGTATGTGTGTGTGTGTGAAGGAGTGCGGTAGAGTGTGTGTTGGGGTTTTAGATAGCGAGAGAGTGAGAGAATGATTTTTGTTTGCGCGAGTGTGTTTGTGTTAAACAGAATGTGGAAAAGAAAGTGAGTGTGTGTGTGTGTGTAGGAGAGAGGACGATAAAGTTGTATATGGGCTTATACAAGGCTTTTCAGCCTTGTATAAGGCTGAAAAGGGAAGTAACGGAGGAAGTAACATGTCTGAGAAACACTGTATGAAAAAGCTACCACATTAAGTGGCCTGGGGCTCGATAAAGGGTGGGAGAGCCAAAAAAAACATACTACGTGTGTAAGTGTTTGTGTGTTGTAGTGTGCGCTGCATGAATGTGGATACAGCACCTCATGCATGTGCTTTCACACATCTCTGATCTGCAAGGACAGTGTTTTACCTCAGTGTGGCTCCTCTGATGTCATCAGCCCTCTCACATTCTATTTCCTGCTCCCTCCCCACCCCCCTCCCCCCCCCCCCCTCCCCTCGGGGGGGTTCTAATTCAGAAGCCACTTGCTCCCTGTACTGCCTGTGGAAGCAGCGTCGTCTGGCTGTAACGTAAAGTGAAGAGGAAAGGGGGTGCGGCCCCGTGCGAGGGCCCATTGCCTCCAGCGGCACCCGAGGACCAAGGGAGCCGACAAAGATGTCACAGGAAACCCTAATGGAGGACATAGAGTTAATCTTTTATAGAGACACATCTCAGGGGCACAGCTAGCTTGCTCTTTAAAACAAGGGATGAGTTTATACGTTGATAACAGAAAGAGATCAACAAAGGAAACGCCAAGGTGCGCCACTTTACCTTAGCTGGCATGCGTTTCATTTCAGTGAAGGAAGTCTTCGCAATCTCTGAACTTCGAGAAGAAAACCTAACACCAATATATATCACTCCTTAACTGTCACCTTTCCCTTCATGGCAGCATTCAATAAAACAAATGCTAAACATACTCTCGTGTCACAGGTGACACGGAAGAGGTGTTGAACATTTCTATTGTTAATGAAGACAGATCGCCAGTGATATGAAGATGCAGATTGTGCTCTGGGCTTTCTGGGCGTGAGGGGGAGCTTTTGGTGGCGTGTCGGTGGTGTGTGTGACATTGTTACAGCCCGACGCGCGTTGTGTTGTGCAGCCTGTTTCTCGGAGGCTTCACACTTGTTCTCATTCATAATAAATAGTGCTGGCGCTGCAATATTAATAAGCTTGAGAGCCCTGGGCGCTGTAGGTCTATTTAGAGATCCACATTATCAAGACAGTCAAGGTGATACAATCTGTGTGTGTGTGTGTGGGTGTGTGTCTGTGTGTGTTCCTTTGTGAAGGTGTCCCGAACCAACCTAGGTGTTGCAACATGCTGTTTGTAAGACTGGAAGGAAAGTACATCTGCCCAGCCTTACACACCTCAACATCACTGATATCCTTCTGCCAGCTGTTTCACTCTGTTTCTCATCAGACATGTTGGACACACACACGCACACACACACACACACACACACACACACACACACACACACACACACACACACACACACACACACACACACACACAATCAAGCACGCATGCTTTCAAACAGAACACAGAGCATGTGCACTAACACACAAACACACACACACACACACACACACACACACACACACACACACACAGACACACACACAGACACACACACACACACACACATACACACTCACACACACAGAAGAAATGATCCGTGACAGTGTTGCGTCGTTTGAAAGTAATTCAAAGCACTAAATTCACAGATGACAAACCACATAGCGATCTAACGGAGCCTCTGAATGCAGCCCAGCCCCTATCTTTTAAATAAGTCGCAGTACCTTTCTTCAAAGACAACGTTCCCATGGCTTCCAAGAAATGATTTGAATTCCAACCGAGAAGGCCCTCGAAATATAAAGTCCCCTTTAGCCTGCACATTATCTCCCTTCGTCAAGCTAGAGTGACGAATGGCTGTTGTGATGATAAAGGCTCAGAACGTCGAGCAACCTGTGACTTCAATGTACTAGCGAGGAGCATTCTCTTTTACGACTGTATTTATTCGTCGCTCGGCCCCAAAGCCGTCCTCTACCAGATGCTGCCACGCTGATAAACCGAATAAGATAAGACGTCCAGACAGCGTCCCAGACAGTGAGGAGCCAAGTTAAATAGCCGCGCAAGATTATCAAAAAATACTAAATACCGAGCAAACAGGAACCACGTCAAACTCTGATTCTGCTTTGTGACAGAAATGTGAGGACGAATTGCTGTCAAAAGGAATGGACAAAGAAAGCAAACGGTATAGATCGGGTTCACATGGCCTTGGTTTTGGATTGCTGTTGCAGTGCTTATGTGACAATCTGTTGGACGAAAAACAGTCCCCCCCCACCCACCTTAAGAACCAGATGTTTCCCGACACGTCTCAGACATGCACACGTTGAAGTATTACTTCACTGGAAGCAACTTCGGGTCAGCGTTTTCAAATGCATGAGATGAGGTTCCAGTGACTGTCCTTGAGCCCTTTCACGACGTCGGTGCACGTTACGCGGGGGGAAACTCGAGCGCGTCTTTGGTCCACCCTATTTTTTTTTACATTTTTAATCAATGTCAGCCGTCTATGATTGATGTTAATGGTTGGCCGGTAGTTTCACTGAAAACCTGGTTCACTCAATTTGTGCAATTACAACAGAGAGAGAGAGAGAGAGGAATGTAGCCTTTGATGAAAATCTATCCATCTAGAGTTTTATCCAGTAATGTAATCACTTTTAACCTCTGAGAAAAGCCAGTGGCGAAACTTTCGAAAAAATACCAGCGAGGGTTTCCTATCAGTCTATTCTCCGACGACCTTTGATCAAATCGAGACGATTCCTCACAGATCTGAACCAAAAAAAGAACGCACGGCATCAAAGAGAACACATTGAAAGTCAGGCGTAGCTGGAGGAGGAGATGTAGCATTTAGGGCCCCTGTGATGTGATCTTAAGGCTCCGTAGAAAGTCCCCGGCTAATTAATTGGCAGCATCGGGGAGCTAGACGTACTGCCGGACACCGTGCGAGGAACCTGCACGCCCCCACGTTTCACCCCTCTGCTCAGAGGAATGGACCTCAGGGAAACCCTCCGACTGATGAATCAGATCCAGCAACCGCACCGGTTGAAACCCAACCACTACCCCCTCAAACATATTACAATTAAAAACGAATAAATATTACAAATAACAACAACAAAGTAAATTCATCATCCATGAAATAATCCGACTGGGGAGAGAACCCTATTGAACCTGCCCCGTAGGTGTTTTTTTGCTTTTCACAAACGCAGACTGGATTAAAGTTGCACACACTGAGGACTCCTGCCGGGTTGCCAGTTCCAAGGGATGCCCCACAAACACAGCTTACATTGCGGCCCGCTTTTGTTCCAAGATCCCCTTCAGTGCGGTGAACGCTGGCTCGGCCTCATTTACAGACGTCTTTAGCTGGATGTTACACGTACTTGAGCATGGCTATTACCCCCCCTCCGCCTTCAGATGGCTCCCCAGTGACATAAGGCCCTGGAAGGAGATTTTAGCATTTATTGTTTTGTTGCGTTCAGCCAGAAGGATTTGCGGTTGGCGAATTGCTGTTATATAATCGTATAGTTATAGCTTATTATGAGAAAGAAAAGATCCCGGTTCATTTATAATCCTTTTAAGCCAGAAAACAAAAAAGGAGCGGGGTTATTTTACATCCATTTATGTATGTTATGTCTGGCTTGAGAACTAGTGTTTAACAAGTAATGGATATTTCAAAGTTGAGAAGAGGGGAGATGAATTTTTATAGAATCCCGATAATGATCCAGACTTGAATATTTTATTCAAGCGTTGCGCAAATGAACTATTTAAGCAACAACTTTCTTTCCCCTTTTCCCCTCATAGATATACCCTTGAGTTTCCCTTTAGAGGTGAGAGACCCTTCCTCTCCGCCATCTTCCTCCTCCTCCTCGCCCCAGATCGATGACGGGCTGAGGAGTTCATTATCCCAAGACAGATCCATACATCTCACTGCCACATCTCCAGCCGTTGTACTACCCCTCTTCTCTCTCTCTTTCTCTCTATCTCTCACGCCGGCTTTTAATTGGCCCTCAGTCATTTCTCATACACCCCCCCCCCCCCCCCCCCCCACACACACACACACTCACCACTACCGCCGTTCCTGTCTAACGACACCAGAGCTAATTTTACACCCTCTAGTCGTTCCCTTTAATTACTGACTGTCCAGAAGGTTCTGGTTCAATCAATAACATCCACGCATAGGGACGTGCTGAGGAGAAGAAGATCTGATAGAGATGGGGGGGGGGGGGGGGGGGGGGGGGGGTTATAAGGGGTACTGGTTCTGGAGAGTAAGGGGGATTTGAAAATTAGGAAGATTCTTCGCGTCGATTAGCAATCGGAGGAGGGTGGGGGAGATTCAGAGGGCTCATTTGTCACCTGCACCATGCTGTACCACCTTTGGGTTCCTCTTTATCTAAACTGGAAGCGTAGAATGTTATTAGTTAATTTATTCATACATTAAAAGTGGAGAGTACTGTGCAGCATCTACACCCAAATTGTTAATGAAAAAGAAAATAAATCTGATGAAGCGCTGTTCAGAAACTGCTGAATGGGCTGATCTGAGCTTCCTTCAGGACCGACCGGGCCCCGGCAGTGATGTTGTAATTGGGAGAGTGTGGTCTGCAACTTATAGTCAGGGGAGAAGGTGTGGATTCTGGTTCCGCTTCGTCCAGCAGCATCTAGTTACGGCCAATCCGTTCAGACACATCCAGGCCCTACTGGCATCCAGATTAAAGTCAGGAGGAAATATTGAAATTCCCATATCTATAGATTGAAAATGCATCATTTATAATAGTTTATAGTAAATAATTGATTTGACTTTAAGTATGGTATTTCTATGCCCACAGGGCCCTTATCACGCTAGTCAGAACCGTGTGACACATTGGCGTTCCCTGGGGCTTTACACTTACTACGTTTGGAAAGATTTACACAATTAAGAAGAATGTATGAACTTGCTAGTCTGTTCAGCACTTCAAATTAGGTGGGGGATAGTTTGAAAGTGTCTGCAAATAAAACATATGGTAGCTAATAAGCGATGGCATATTGTTACTAAGTTTGCGCAATCATACAATTATAATATTATAAAACACATTTCCTTTCTATTTAAACCCCTATCATATTCCTTAACTAAACCATTTAATTAAGGGCAATTATGGGTATAATACATTATGAAAATGATTCACTTAATCAGAAAAAACAGCAGCATGATAATTACTTGTTTGCCACCAAATAAATAAATCTATCTAAAATCTTGTTCAAAAACATCCTCAGCCTTGGTCTTTGCAGTGTGTAACATTCAAGCGTCCCAAATCTTTGCAAATGTTTACCCTTGTGAGTAAGTCATTATTTATGTTCACCACGGCCGCACAAGCTCGCAAATATAGCACCCGTGCAAATATCTCACCTGTGCAAATATCCGAGACCGCCAACGTGCATGGTCGCATGCTGGGGGCTTCTGTCGGGTGAGAGATGGAGCCCAGACTGTAGGCTGATTGATGCTGGGTGAAGGGTGGTCCAGGCGTAGGCTGGTGGAGGCATTTGCAGCTGGGGAGGGCACGGTTAGCTGGTGGGGACTGGTTGATTCTGGTGGTATCTTTTTTAGTCTGGTGGTGTCTGGTTTAGACTGGTGGAGGCTGGTTTAGACTGGTGGAGGCTGGTTTAGACTGGTGGGAACTGTTTTAGACGGGTGCAGGATAGTTATGGCTGCTGGAGACTGGTTAAGGCTGGCACTGGTTGGTTTAGGCAAGTGCAGGCTGGTTTAGACTCGTGGCGGCTGGTTTAGGCTGGCACTGGCTGGTTTAGGCAAGTGGAGGCTGGTTTAGACTCGTGGAGGCTGGTTAAGGTTGGCACTGGCTGGTTTAGACTCGTGGGGGCTGGTTAAGGTTGGCACTGGCTGGTTTAGACTCGTGGGGGCTGGTTAAGGTTGGCACTGGCTGGTTTAGACTCGTGGGGGCTGGTTTAGACTCGTGGTGGCTGGTTAAGCTTGGCACTGGCTGGTTTAGGCAAGTGGAGGCTGGTTTAGACTCGTGGGGGCTGGTTAAGGTTGGCACTCGCTGGTTTAAACTCGTGGGGGCTGGTTTCGAGGGGTGCAGGCTGGGGCATCTGGGAGCCGGATGGTGCATCCGGGGGAAAGGATGGCGGGGCTGAGTGTCTGTGGCAGTGCTAATGGTGTCTGAGAGGTAATTAGGCGGGAAAGGACTGGCACGCACCTCGCCATCCGGCAAAAACGGAGCAGGAAGCCCAGCCTCGCCGCCGCTTCATTTATCATCATCTGCTTAGCCGAGTCAGAACGAGCATAACGACCCCCCCACACCCACCACCACCTCCCTTCTTCTCCCGTCGTACGTCATGTTTTCTCTCACACTCTGTCTTCTTTTTGTCTCTTATACTATCAAACTATTTTGGTTCTTTTCTTGTTTAGTCCTTTGACTCAGGCAGAAAGAAAGTATCAAAAGGCCTCTCTAAACGCCAATCTAATGATATTGTTTATTTAACTGTTCATCCTCTTTGGCCATATGTCTTCTCTGTCTCTCTTATTCCCGTCTTAATGTTCTCTCGTCTCTCGAGTTTATTAATAATTAAACATCTCTTATACGCTGTCAATCTTCTCTGCTTCATTCTTTTTCTCATTGACATCGACTCCTTTGCCTTAGCGCACTCACTCTGCTATTTCTGTAACAAGTTTGCCGTCAGTCTCTTTCCCATTGCTCTCTTCCAATCTGTTACTGTTGTCACCATCCCTGAAGTTATCAGTTACCCCCCCCCATAATCCCTAGGGCTTCTCCTCAACTGATATGTGTGATTTTGCGGGATTTCGTCGTGGATTTGTGTTTCTACTCTCGCTTTCTTCTCTCGAGCACAGCAAGTCTGATCCATCTTTCAGCAGTTTGAAATGTCGCCAGGCAATTATATAGATAACCGAGTCAATGCCAACGGCGCCTTAATCAAAACCCAGTGTCTAAAAACCTTTAAGGGGTCGTGACCCCACTTAGGGTCGGCTCCCTCATATATATATCGGGTTCAAAGGCCCTGTGTATACAAATAGACCTCCTAATGATTCATGGCCTCAAGCTACACTACTTAGCATGGAGCAATGAGCACACTCAGACAAGGATACATCACCAGCAGATGTTGATTGGCTTAAAAGTGATGTGTGTGGGGGAATCAGACGCACCAAAAAACGTAGTCGTGCTCACTGAGACTGATGCCCCAACAAATCCGCCGGGGGGCCCCCCTCCTCTCTACGACGCCGCCGCCATCATTGTCATCTCGCAAAGTCGAGGAAACGGACGTGTAATATCGGCACGAGTCGGGGCCAAGTGAAGAATGAGGTTTGGAACGGAAACGGACAAGAACAAATGGGGCACAAAAAAGCGGAGCTAAACAAGCCGACGTCTGTAGCAGAGGAGATAAATGAATCGCTTTGGGCCCCCTGGCACATTAAGTGCCGGGAGATGTATGAATATGCAAACAGTGTGATTTCCGCCACGCCACAGACGCGGTGCATGTTCACATGATTTAGCTTCTCTCAGGTCACCTCCCCCCCTCGTCCACTCCTCCTCTCACGTACCTACGATGGATGGGTGATCAGGCCTGCCACGTGCTGGGTGTTGAGTCAGCATCGCTCTAGTCTCGGACCCAGCGGTCTTACGGTAGGACTTATAGCAGAGGCAGCGGTCCTAGCTCCGAGCTCCTAGCTTCTAGCTTGTGAGTAGCCTCCTTCAGACTATCTCTAAATACTATCCTCAACAGCGGGAGATACAACAGAGCATGTGCCCGAAACAAAACCGGACTCGTTTCCTGTTTTGTTGAAGAGATACCGTCTATAAGAAAACTAATTTGGGTGAGTGAATGAGGCTTTCAATAAGTGTATTTCTCCGGAGGCCAACATACACAGGGTTGAGTTGAAACCTTAGACCTGAGACCCTTTTTTACAGCTTACTGCTGGCTGAATTTGTGTTTGCTGTTAATAGCCATTTAGACGCTGAGAGTTCCCCCCCCCGCCAGCAACATGATTGGTCGAAACTGATATGAAGATATGAAGAAAGGGAAACGCCCTTCAAACTCTGAATTTAAGTAGTCTCCCGACAGACCCTAGATATTTATCTAAAGTCTGATTTGTGAGACAAGCAGAAAGCTCGCCCATCTCCTCCAAGCAACTCAAACACATCTGCTGCCCCTCCCCCTTCTGGAATGGAGTCATTAATTAACAGCTTGTCTTGTTCTGCAATCCACCCCCCCCTCCCCCCCCCCCCCCCCCCCCCCACCCCCCTGGCAATGGCAACGACAAGAGAACCGAGTGCTTATCAATAATTGGCTACAGCAGGTGACGGGGGAAAACATTGCCAAACAACAAGACAAGAAGAGGAGGAGGAGGAACACCAGAGGATGAAGAAGCTAGGAGGGGGATTAGGCTTGGACATACGTCCGGGATGTTGGACATGTAAACACAACTCATCTGATGCGGCCGGATACTTTTTTCTTTATCACTCCTGAGGGATGACGGTTGTTATGGAAACATGAAACTAGTATAGTACTCAAGACGTCCGCTGGTTGATCAAATCACTGCTCTTCTGTGGGTTTCTCTGTTGTGCTCTGCTTTGACCCAGTTATCAAAGTGGTTGTTTCAAGTATGGTATTGGTAATGGTATTATGTAGTTATTCAGCAATAATAGTTCTCAATATATGGTGTTGCAATATTTGACTGTTTTTTGCAAAAACCTCATAAAAACAAACGCTACAGGTACTTCAATTTCCTACTGACTTGTGCTACACTACATAAAAGTTATTATTTTCCAAACTTGATGAATTCCCTTTAAATCAAATGCCTGTGTACAGTGTGATCGGCCTATCAGTCACCAATGTCACCAAGCTTGTACCTCGTTCTCTTTCCTCGCTGTGATTCCATAGCCACAGGTTTCATAATTTCATCAACTCAACACATTATAAGCTCCTGTATGGGACGTCAGCCTCAGCTGTTCCTATACAGCGCCTCTTCCCTCTACTTCCCCGGAGTCGCGACCGAGTGCTGCACTCAGCATTGATTACTGCGTCGCTACGGTTCAGCTAACAGACCTTGGTGACTGTTCCCCCCTACCGCCACCACCACAACCACCACCGCAACCACAGCCACGGCTGTCACCTCGCTCTCCCGGGGCAGAACGGGGACATTACAATACAAGGACTCACTGTTGACATTGATTCACAAAACGGTTGAAACGCCGGATTTAGCCTGATCCGGTTGTTGCCACAGTAACGGTGGATTTAGCCGGTGTTTGTGTGTGTCTGCCGTTGGGGGTATTCGATGCCCTCTGTCATGCTTTGCATGTCACACTCTGTGCTTTCCGTTGTAGGTTCGTTCGGATCACAAGTGACGTCTGGCTGCTTAACTGTATACGTGGCGGACGGTAGTTTGCTAATGTATTGCGATTGCATATTGCATGCTATTTACTGGTGTATTTACAATATTCTTTTTTTTTTGCATTACCCTATCTCAAGAGATGTCCCGGGATAATGTAGTGGTCTGGGTTTTTGTCTCAAAAGCCAAAGGTACCGGGTTCGATCCCCAGTTGTCCGTAGCATACCCGCAGGAATCACATAGCAAGATGCCTGGCCCCTACACGCTCCTTAAAGAATGTATCTGAGGTCACTATTAATGTAGGCCTACTGCTGTTATACTTCTACATCATAGATTATATAGGATAATTTTAACATAAAATATCACCATATAACTAACAGACTAAAACGTCAGACACCTCAGAAATGCAGAACTCCTAGTTAAATGTGGCTGTTGATAAGCCTGCCTGGCCCCCTGTTTGGTACAAGTACAGACAGACGCCATGGAGCTTTGACAAGGACCGGAAGTGGTCAATTTGTCCAATTGTTGCATGTCAAAATCTATTTGTCTGAGTGAGACCCCTGAGCTTAACCTCATCCCCCTATCAGTGAATCCATTACTGGCTAATGGCTACTGTAAATGTGCCTCTCTCTGATGGCGGTCTCGTTAAAAAATGAAAACCCTATCTATATTTCATCAATCGGACTGACGATATTAATATCAATATTATATTAATATTGATGTCCCTGGGAGGTCTTGAACCCTATTAAGACTGCTACTGAAAAAATAAATAATAATATCTATATATTTATTCATGACACCAGTGGCAGAAAAATGAATCCATGGTAGATCTAAAACCAAACTTCACGTTAGTATTTTCGATAAAGCAGTTAACGTGTTTCCATGGTAACTGGAATTATTGGGCGACATAATAGTAAGAAAAGCATACTGGGTTGGGTTGTCAATGGAGGAGAGTTAATTGGAAACAGTTGAGTCAAGGGTAAGGCTGAATACATACACACTTTTAAAAGATTGGTTATCTATGCTCCCAAAGAACTCCTCTTGTTAAAGTTAAGAATTTGAGCCCTGTCGCGGTGACTCCCTACTGACTGAAACATAAAGCTAAAGAAAATAAAACCGCCTTAGAATCCCGACCATAATGAAATGTTTACATGCCTTTATTGCTACATTTTAGTACTCTTCCAGTTATACGAAGGTCAGGGTTTCACAAGTTTTCTGTCAAACCTCAAATATCTAAACTTTAACACACCTACTCTCCATCTCAACCTGTATGGGTCTATTTTATTTGACAGAGTACTCCATGCCCATTTGCCTCTCAGTGCAAGCAAAAGTCACATTTATTGGGGTCAATCCAAGTTCAAGGAAATGTGCATTCACTGGCTAAGGCCTTTTAAATTGGAAATCACAAAGCAATATTCAGAGTTATATTTGTAATTGTAATGTCTTTGTTCCCTAAAGTATCTTAGCAATAATAGTACAAATGTGTGGGTTTAAAGGTTGCCTGTTGTACATTTTGAAAAATATATGATTGATTGTATTGGTTTCACTTTTGAAGAACTAACGCGTCTCTTGCATAACATCCATATGCAGAACTAATTGTATGACTAGAAATTGATTTTTTTGAAATTATCAGCTACTTATTTGTGGTAGAGTTACAGTATCTATGGTACCACATAGTTTAATGATTTACCCATTGAAGTTGAGTGAGTAATTAATTTATTTCTGTTTGTTTTATTCCTATAGCATTGGCTGCTGCCACACATAAATACAGCACAATGGAGTTGTTAAAAGTCTCAGAGGTTCACAACTGTCTCATGAGTGGACTTGGCTGAGAAGCTTGGTTTTGAGCATGAAGGTGTTGAAGTCAATATACTGCCACTTTCACGCAAACACGTTAGTGTAAAACTCTTGCAATCGCGCCAAAATCTGTTACTTTCTCAATCGAGTCATGCCACTAATGGGTTTACGGGTGTTGTGAAGTGTTTTATGTGTAATGTCGCCGCAGAAGACCAATTGTATCTTGATAAAGTTATTTAAGCTCTGTATAAAGAATATATATATATATATATATATATATATATATATATATATATATATATATATATATATATATATATGCACATGTAATGTATATACATGTATATTTATACTCTATGAAGAGCTTGATTTTTAAAAGTATATATACTGGTCTAAGAGCCCTCAAAGCTCTTGAAGATGTATACCTTCTGTGAGTGCCCAGTCCCGGAGTCGCCATCATGTTGCTCTTCTTTTTATTAACCAACCATCAGTTTATATCTGTGTTCCTTCTGTAAACCTCTTCCTGGTCCCTAGAGCTAATCTACAGACAGGATGCACACACACAAACGTTCACAAACATCCACACACACACACACACACCAACATACAAACACAGACACACATATACACACACACACAGACCCACAAACAAACACACATCTAAACACATTCTCACACACACACACACACACACATCTAAACACACACACACACACACACACACACACACACACACACACACACACACACACACACACACACACACACACACACACACACACACACACACACACACACACACACACTCAAACGCACACAGCATCTCTCCTGGGCCTTTATCAACCCGCACCCCAGTGTATGTCATGCATCCTCAGCTGGGGCGAAAGATAGGACATTACACACAAAGATCCTCCCCCTTCAACCGAGATCTCGACACAAGATCTTCCTCACGGATGATCACACACGCACAAATACACACTCAAACACAAACACACACACACACCACACACACCCTCTCACACCGCAGACACTCTTTCTCACACGTACACACACAGACACACACACTCTCACAGACACACACTCACACACACTATCTTAGGGCTCAGGTGTTTCTCGGTTCCCTGGTCAGGGCAAGCCGCTTCGATCCTCTTTCCATCTGTGTGTGTCTATTGGAGAGGGGTTTGTTTGTATACTGCCTGTCTCCTATCCTATCATCTCTCTCTCTCTCTCTCTCTCTCTCTCTCTCTCTCTCTCTCTCTCTCTCTCTCTCTCTCTCTCTCTCTCTCTCTCTCTCCCTCTCTCTCTCTCCCTCTCCCTCTCCCTTTTGTAACACTCATTGGTTGATCATTTGGTAGAGATACATAAGTATTTTACAAATATTTAAGTCAAAGCAGGGCAAAAAGAAAATCTCTCTCTCTCTCTCTTTCTCTCTCTCTCTCTCTCTCTCTCTCTCTCTCTCTCTCTCTCTCTCTCTCTCTCTCTCTCTCTCTCTCTCCCTCTCTCCCTCTCTCGCTCTGCTGGGACTTTGACTGATACGGCAGCACTCTCACCTCATGGATTCCCGAGCGGACAGGCAGGTGTGTTTGCAACAACAACAAAGCTAAAGATTTGAGGAGCAGATGGTTCCCGGCCCGCTGAGGACACGTGCTGGGGCTGTAAACGTCCACTTAAAGTTTCAGGTGTGCAACTTTATTTTGCATTGCGACAGAAAGTTACCCTCCCGTCTCTGCAAACAATTTCATTGCGTGCTTTTGTTTGGGACATTTTTTAGATCATGATTCAAGCAAAGTTATTGCACTCCTAAAACTGATTCAAAACCCATTCCTACCTATCCCTTTGATAAGAAGGAGAAAACACCAGGGACATAATAAAGCCAGAGCCAAGCTCGATAGACTGTATTTAAGAGAAAATAATGCAAGTGTGCTAATCTAATCTTGAGGAGGGAATAACGGAGCTCTCCGCACACAAAGCGTATGCAGGCTATCTGATGAGGGCGCGGTAAAGGGAGTAAAAACAAGCACCAAATAAATACGTGAGGTACTTGATGAGAACGGCCTCATTGTGCGCGCGCCGTCAGCGAGATAAGGCGTGATGACACACTCAGAGGGTAACAAAGGACGGGGAAGGAGAAAATTGGCAAACAGAAACATGGAGGAGAGAATATAGAAGATCCAATCTCGAGATGCTCCATGAAATATGATTTCTTTTTTTCCCCCGTTCTTCTTGCTGAATGAAGAGGTTTTTAAATCAGATTGAGTCTCTGGTAATTTTTTGCTTGTCCTCACCTGGTGAATTTAATAGCAGTACTGTAGCTTATCTCTATATACTGTTCTGAAAAAAATAATGCCTGTACTTCTTGTGAAGGACAATGCTATTCCACATATATTTGCAGTATTCATAACAACTTTTTATTTCCATACTGTGATTACCGTTACTGTTGTTTGTCACTATTGTTTATAGTGGGCAAGTAGACACTTTTGACCGAATCCCAGCAACCAAAGCAGCAAGAAGCCTTGCTCAAGGGCCGTGCCTTGCCAGAGGAATATATATTCCAATAATCATGTTTTATTGCTTAGGTTAGTTGCTGAAGATGTACCTATTCTGAGAACGTTGGGTAGTTGTAAGCACTCAGAAACATAGATATGCTCAAACATAAATATACACATACACACTCCCATAGGCACACACAAACACGCACACACACAAGCATAATTAACAAATGACTTTTTTGTATGTGTACAAATGTGTGTATATAATATATAGAATAACAATATAACCACATTCCGATTGAATTAAGAACATGAATAAACTATGATCTTATCTTAAAAAAATTAATGCATACATTTGGTGATCATTCAGAACTTTATAGTTACTATATCCATACTCCACAGTATGGATACATTAGACTGGGGCTTAATTACACCACAAACCACAGCAAACAACACACATAGAAAAGTTCGGCCTTAAACTCTTAACCCTTTTCTGGGATGGCTCCTTCCAGAAGTTTATGCCCCTCTTGTTTTCTGGGTCTCTGGAGGTAATAGACCTGTCGCCGGGCTAATAGTGATGAATCTCCTCACTTGTGCCCACTGAAGATAGGAGACGAGCCCCCCCAAAAATATGAATGCACAGGGGGGCTGCCGGGAAGGCGAGGAAGTAGGTCTGGATCTGGGATCTGTGAGTGCTGGGCCACGTGGCCTCGTCACGATAAATCAAAAGAAAAACGCTGGGGCCTACGAAGACAAAGACTGTCACAGGTTACCACAATGTACCGAACTCTGGTGGAGATTTGCAAGAGTCGGTTCAGCAGGAGTCGAGAGGTCTTTCGGGAAAGCCCGGTTTCCCCTCCGATCCCGACCGTCAAAACCACCGCTCGGAGTCCATTGCTCCATCGGATTGGGGCTGATTAAACAATTTTGACTTTTGATTGGATGCGGTTAAGACCCACATACCGGGTCTGCTAATGAGCGAGTTTAGTTTCCTTCTGCGTTATGAATGTTAGAGGGAAACCGAAATCAAAGGTAAGGACATGCAAATCGAATCGGTCGACTGCATTTCTTCGGTCAATCGACCGTTTCACCACAATTCTGTCAGTACCGCCACACCCTGTCACATCTGAATTCCATCTTTGGTTCCCCTGTTTTCATGAGTTTTCCTGTTGCGGTTGGTGGTTTTAGATGGACCGGCCGCCTCACGTTTGGTAACATAGTCATGTGTCATTCAGGGTACAGCATTATTGTGGACCTGGAAGACCTTAACTTTAAGTTCACAAAGTATTCGTTTTCAGAACTGTACATTTCCAGTGTAACCAAATCCCATTTTTCCCCCACACCATAACTTTGTCAATAATTTAGTAATCTAGCAAATTCAGTTTGGAGGTATTTACATAACTTGAGTATATTTTTAAAGAATATTTAATACCTTTCAAAACTGATATTGTTGAGTAGGGGTTTCTCAATGTATGCAACATGAATGTCAATGTCAATGTTAAAATTAAGTTTATATTACGATTTATTCTGCTTCCTCCCTTTCATTCTCTGACCTTAAAGGTCTCCACACTGGCGGTTAAAACATCTCAGCACTTCATCTGTGACTTTGACCCTGTCTTCCACTCCTCACTTCTTGTTTAATTTCCACTTTTGAGTCTTTCTCGGCCTCCAATCTTCCCATAAACCAGAGGTCCAGTACTTCCATTACTGTATCCTGTCCTTCTCTCTTTTCTCTCTCTCTCTCTCTCTCTCTCTCTCTCTCTCTCTCTCTCTCTCTCTCTCTCTCTCTCTCTCTCTCTCTCTCTCTCTCTCTCTCTCTCTCTCTCTCTCTCTCTCTCTCTCTCTCGTTCTCTCTCTCTCTCTCTCTTCTGTTCCATCTCCAGTCCTTCCCTCTATTGTCCATCCTTAACAAACAGTCAAACAGACGCTGCCCTGCCTACCTCTCCATGCTGTCGACTGCAGCCCTGGCTTCTCCTCGCTCTGTTAAACCGAGCTGCGACGCACTGACCTGGAACCCAGACAGTGAACCTATAGAACAGGGAGTGTGCCGCTCCCGTCTGCTGTAGAGATGGG
>NC_044059.1:10083259-10085759 GCF_902167405.1 Gadus morhua
TTTATTCCCTGGAACTAACATCTGTGTGCTAATTAGCACGAGCCCATTTAGGCACGTGGAGAGTGTGCAACGAGCTAACAGACATGGCTGGGCCTTTGTTTCGTGAACCACAGAGAATGTGTTTTCACGCCTGCCTGAATCTCAATCGCGAATCATACCGGCGTATTTCATTGAATGCGCCAGTGAATCAACATGAGGAAATATGATGGATATGCTATTCATATGTGGGTCAAAGTCAGGTGAATCTACTGAAAATATGTGGAAATGAAGGGGATGGTGGACTTTGCCAAGTCTCACCAGACACAAAGTGGAATGTCCAATGACACAAATGTGACATGTTACATGGTAATTAACGGAAACATGTCTGAAGATGGATAGTTGCTATTCACTCAACATGTAACCAAATTTCAGTTAGTAGTCAGATTAAAGACTTAAAGGGAATACATGTGGATATGTGCTTGATAACCTTACTGATTGTCAACTCACACAATATAGTTGACGTGTCCAGTGAGTGTCCACTAAACTAACGATGTTGATACTCAACTCATACTAAAATGATACTCAACTCTTGACCATCCAGATGAGGTGTTACCCATTCAAATAATATAAAAAGCATATGAAGTAAAACATGCGAACGGAATTATATTAAATGGTTAGCAATTAATAGTATAACAATCCATGGGAAATCCATAGATCATAAGCCAACCAAGCAAAAGCCTGTTAATCATGGGGCACTCCTCCGAAATGAGTTCAGTATGTATAATTATACAATACATACTTATTTAACTCACAACGCGTATACCCTCAAGAGTAAACCGACTTAAAAACCACAGTGGCGGTGCAAAAAAAACAGGCTTTTCAGCTGTTACTATTCAGCCCAAAATGTCTAAAAAGCCCTTTCGCGTAACCCAAGAAGCCACTTCCCGCAGTCATGGCGTAATCGCCCATAATGTCTTTCTTCCAGGTGAGCGTGTCTGCTCCAACAGGTGCTTAATAACAGGGACAATGCAGGGGAACCAGGCTAAGCCCCTGTGAGCAGATACACGGCCTCAACAATGGCATCGGGGCGAGATTGATCCGGGATTCGGCCAGATTACCAAACGCTGCACTTTCATTGTTTGCAAATTGGAAGGTAATTTGTTAAGCCACATGAATTGTATGTAGGTCTGGCCGTTAATGGATGTAATCTTTCTGTGTGTGTGTGTATGTGTGTATGTGTGTGTGTATGTGTGCGTGTGTGTCTGTGTGTGTCTGTGTGCTACAACGAGAGTAAAAAGGTTCAGAAATTGGTGCGACAAATTCATGCAAATAGCGAAAACTTGTCAATACAACCATCAGAACAATATTTATCTATCGATCTTATCTCTGCAGCTGATTCAGACAGACCGATTTATCGTTGCTCATATGCTTGGCGAATCTCAATATGTGTCTGATAACCCCCATGGTGATAAAGTATTTGTGTGTGCAATTGCATGTGTATACTTTATAGCTCAAGCGTCCGTGCACAAAGTAGTGAGCAAATGCCACAGCAGTAAATATTTAAGCAAATTTTTCCAATACCCAACACTAGACACCCACACACACACACACACACACACACACCCCCACACACACACACACACACACACACACACACACACACACACACACACACACACACCACTTTATTAATCCCGAACCAGCATGTGTGTGAGTGTGTGTGTGTGTGTGTGTGTGTGTGTGTGTGTGTGTGTGTGTGTGTGTGTGTGTGTGTGTGTGTGTGTGTGTGTGTGTGTGTGTGTGTGTGCCCTGTTTCACAATCGCCCATGTTGTATTTTAGCATTCAGGAAGGGCTGTTCAGTGTTGAAACAGCCCGGTGCACATCTCCCATCCTGTTTGGAGCTCGTTTGTTAGTATTATTGGAATGGCCGGTGAGTGTGGAGGCTGTGATTTGGTAGACGGCAGCACGGCAGCCCCCCCCCCCCCCCCCCCACCCCCCCCCCCCACCCCCCAGTACTCTGGGCAAGTTCTGCCTCAGTGAGCCCCCCTGATTGGGATGCGACAGGCTCGCTGCGTCCCTCCGTCTTGCTGGCTCTTCCTCGCCCCGTATTTCGCTCACAGACCGCCGCCCTGCATTCAGATGAGAAACATGGGATTTGGAAAATATTCATGAACATGTGTGTGTGTGTGGGGGGGGGGGGGGGGGGGGTATGGCCGCACATGCAATAACACACACACACACACACACACACACACACACACACACACACACACACACACACACACACACACACAAAGCCACATAAACATATAAACATAAACATAAAGCACTTGCTCACTCACTCACTCACTAACAGCCACAAACACGCACACAGACGCAGGCACATGCCACGTACAGTGTGTGTTTTTGCCCAACACACATGTCAGCAGTTTAGGCAATGTGTTCATAGAGAGAACAAACGCTCAAATCCAACGACATGGCGGGAAGGTCTCTTAACACACGTACACAAGTACACACATA
>NC_044059.1:10088259-10158259 GCF_902167405.1 Gadus morhua
TGTGCGTGCATGCGTGTGTGCATGTGTGTGTGTGTGTGTGTGTGTTTGTGCGAGTGTATATATGTGTGTGCGTGTGTGTGTGTGTGTGTCTGTTCGTGCATGTGTATAAAGGAAAACAATGAAGAATGAGGTCATAAACAATACTGCCGCACAGAAACCATTGTGTTCCCTGTGCTTTTACTCACACGTTCTTGCTCGGTGCTGACATTTATCGCGATACTTTGTGGAGGCTTTGGCCAAATAAAGGATGAGTGAGTCTGGATCCAGTGGGGTCAAACATAGTGTCCAGGGTTTTTCAGTGTTTTGATGAAAGACAGGCGCCAGACAAGATTATAAAACTGCCAAAAAATTGAAGTAGCATTCCAGTCTCTGTTATATTTTTTGGATCGGTAAAGATACCGATCCAACGCAGCTTAAAACTGCTCTCCAATCATTTGAATCTTAAAACTCACATAGAAACAAACGAAAACAAAAACGGATTGAAAAGCGTTCAGACACCAAGAGAGATGAAAGATTAGCACATTTCTTCAAACGTAAACGTCCCGTCCGTTCCCCATGGTTCCACGGAGCTCGTCCCTTTCCTCCTGCTGTCTCCCTTCTCAAGTTAAGCTTCCCAGGCCCTTATTATCATCATGTTAACAACCCCATCGGACCAAATCGTCGTCTTATTCCACGACTGTGAATGTTGCACCACTAGGCCAGGGGGCCAGAGAGAAAGGCCGGGGGTCGCCGGCGGTAAGAGGATCAGACATGCAAGATTGGAGGGTCGACCCTTAAGTGTCTTGCATTAAGGAACAAAGATGGAATTAACGTTGAATCCCACCCTTTTCAGTCCCAGGAAAGGACAGAAGAGGCGGAGAAAGGAAGAGGAGGAGGAGGAGGAAGAGGAGGAGGAGGAAGAGGACTCATTTGCAGTACAATGAATGGAATCTTCCCATGCTAGGGAATGATGTCATGCTAAATAAAGGGGGGGGGGGGTGGAGTTTTTTTTCTGGCCTGAGAACAGAGCAGAAAAACAAAAACAATGTTTTTCTTACAGAAATGTTATGTTACGCAATATTAGCGAGGTATAAAATGGAGTGCTGAGATAAATCAAGTTACAAAGCGCTGGTTTATGGGTAGGGTGGTTTTGGTCACTGGCTCTCTGACTTGTATTACATCAGGACTGCTGCTTCATGGCTGCTCCTTGAGCAGAGTAGACGTCTGTCACGCATGAGAAAGTCCCATGCTGTATCCATCCTCGCAAAAATATAAAAAGTATCAGTAGCATCGGGGAGGCCAGATGGGCTGTATATCAGGGGACGTATAGTGTTGCAATGTGTGGATCCTATGCATCACTTGGCTATCCTGATTGTTTTTTTTTCTCCCATCAAAACCGCATATATATATAAGCCAAGGTTCAACGCCATTCATTGTGAGATTGTGTGATAAGGAGAGAGAGAGGTAATGCATCTCATTGAGGAGAATACTGCTGGTTCGATCGTTAGAGGGTTAGACAGGTATGGAAGAAGAGATCATGTCTGTGTGTGTCGGTGTGTGTCGTGTGTGTTTCTGTCTGTGTGTGTCTGCCTGTGTCGGTGTTTGTGTGTGTGCATCTGTGTATATGTATGTGTGTGTGCGTGTGTGTGTATGTGCTTGTGTATGTGCTTGTGTATGTGTATGTGTATGTGGTGTGTGTGTGTGTGTGTGTGTGTGTGTGTGTGTGTGTGTGTGTGTGTGTGTGTGTGTGTGTGTGTGTGTGTGTGTGTATGTATGGCTACATACACGGTTCGGGACGATTCCCTCAATGACTTTCTCACATGTGCACATAAAGCATTCATTTACCAGAGGTGTGGCCTGAAATACTCCACGTCAAGTGAAACTGATGCGCATCTGACTTTCGTTTCCGGTCAAAGGGGAGAGAATTGGGGAAGTTTAGATCCTCACTTACATCCTGGCCCTTTCGCCATGCACTCGCTCAGCCTGTCTTGGACCGCGTTAGAAAGGAAACATTTGGACACGGGCGGTCACGCTAGTTAGCATGTTCCACGACCAAACACGTGTGTGTCAGGACGAGGGGAAAATCCAGCACAGGTACCCTCAAGGTATAGGGGATATTCCCTTCAAAAAGCCAGCAAACGCATTGTGCGTGCAGGAACACGACCGCACTGAAACCCTTTTGTTTTCGTTGTGGGTCTCCCCTTTTAACACGCCCTGTCGTTGTCCATATCAATTAAAGACACGCTTGAAGATCGAATCTGCACTAGGAATTGAACAAGAGCTGTGGAACAAATTCAATGAAATATTCTCACTGGGATAAAAGGGGCATAATATGAACAGATTCATTGCTCCCCGGCACGCCGATAAACAAGAATTATTTTTAAGGCGAATAGACGACTAAAATATGTCAGGAAAGAGCAGATAAAAAATCGAAAGGCCACCTGGGAAATTGAGTTGCCTGTTGGGCTTTTATCTCCTTCTATGTGATTAAAGTCAAGTACATTCCACTGCTGAAACATGTGGCTGGTGGACTGGAATTCACTGTACAGTCCAGAAGGACATTCAGACCTTGCTATCAAATTCCTTCCAACAACATTGTCTACATTGTCAAAATTTACTAAAAGTGCTGCATTCTCTGACCACTGGACGCTGGATTGAGTCTGTCGCATTTTTTTTTGTTGCCTCAAAGCCATTCCTACTATTATCCGGAACTGTGGGACTCCACTGAGGTGCGAGCTACCTGTGGCCATGCGTGGAAATCGCTGCCGAACGCCAGTCTAAATGTAAATGGGCTCTCTGGTAAATGTCTTTGTGAGGTAAAGAAGTTTCCCTCATCGCCTTCATTTTTTTTTCTGGAGGAGGGAGGGAGGGATTTATTTTTTGTTTGTTCAAAGTAAAAAAAAAAGGAAAACGTTCACTCGAATGTAATTCAAATGTGATGGCACGGTTCTCAGGTGAAATAGGAACATGAAATGTCTGCAGAGACACATCTGGGGGGCGTTTGGGTTGGTTTGTTGTTTTTGAGCGCCTGCGATGTCACCGAGGGGGTAGCGCTGTTTTGTTTCTATAGAAACCCTGCGATCTGTCACACTCTTTGATTCTCTCTCCACTTTCATTTAACGTCATTACTTTTGTATTCTGAGCCATCTTGAAGCGCTCAGAAGAGGCCATGTTTAACTCTTGCCTCGGTCGTTTAAACCCAGAATTTTGGTAATGGTCCACCTTTACAAAACCGAATAGAAGGGAATCAAATGAACATATAATGTTGGAGGAATTTTTCTTACACGCCAAAGCTTTTATTAAATTGCATTTCAGTCAGGGTCTGCCGTGCCTCCGTGGATTAGAGTTAGACTCATCCACACCTCACTCTGCTGAGCATTCTTCTGACTGTAGCAGCTTACTGTAATTCCCAAATGCGTCTCGCTCTCTCCACCTCTCCCCCTCACACACACACATACACACACACACACACAAATACACACACACACACACTCTCCCGCTCTTATCAGCTATCTCCTCGATACTTCTGACTTAATCACTCACACGCCCCTAGCGTACTCACACACACACACACACACACACACACACACACACACACACACACACACACACACACACACACACACACACACACACACACACACACACACACACACACACACACACACACCCCAAGCAGCGCACCCACAAACCAGTGCGAACACACCCCAGAACACAAACAACAGCACACCGAAAGACACCGACGCACACTTGTCCGACCCCACCACCCCACTCTCACTCACACACCTCAGAGCACCCCCAATTTCCCGGGGGCGACATGCTTTGTGCCCCGTGGGATGTGCCACTGTTGATAAGCAACTCCCCCCCTCCCCAACCCTACTACCTCCACCCGAGCACCAACTAAAGAAATAAATAAAGCAGTTTGGGCGATTCTTTGAGAAGCCGAGGCGTCCACAGAGAGGCCGTCTGCACAAAGCCTCTCCGCTTGAGCGGGCTGGGCTGTCTCATTGATCTCCCCGCCCCTGAATCCTCATAGGACGGACCGCCAGCTCCGGCTCCGTGTTTTCCACGCCTTGGTGCGTCCACTTTGGAAAACATCGCCCACAGGAGAGGAGGAGGTGGATGAGTTTAAAGAAAAAAACACAGAATAAGTCTCTCCAAGACTGCGAAACTTCTTGTTACAGTCAGGCACACCGTGCGGTGTTCGCACGCGTCTGCCGATTGCTAATAACGCTGAGTTTGCGTGTGGATTAGAACGCGATTACTGTAGGAAGATCATTTCTTTCGGGGATTGCCAGGGAGGTCCACTGTGAGTGTGTCTGCCGTTCGTTGCTAATAAAGTTGAGTTTGTATGTGGATAACGCTAATCCTAGGAAAAGGAAATGATTCTTGGGATTTGACACACACACACACACACACACACACCACACGTGTGGGCTGATGCCTGTCGATATGGAAGAGCTGCATCTGGCGTTGGTGCATTAAATCCTACATGTCATTTACACGAGACGCTGCATGCATGGATGCACCGCGTCATGAATAGAGCATGTGTGCTCGTCCTGTTTCCCTCCCGAGCATCCATGCCTGATCTGTGCCGTGTGACTGCAGTCAGTCAGTCAAAGTTCATGACACGCCCTGGAGCAAAGTTTCACACATGCATGCACACAAACCCAGAATAACACACACACACACACACACACACACACAAACACACACGTGTCATCACGTTTCAATTAACCGCAAGATGGCCCCTTGTCCTCCGACACGTAATTCCGTGTTTTCGATCACCGTCCCTTCCTCTATAATTCACTATTAAGTCACTTAGCAATCACTTCCATCCACAGCAACTTACAGTGGATGAGCAGGCAGGAGGTTAACATTTTGTCCATGGACGCCTTCCAGAAAGTCATGAGACATCAGGGTATCAAACCTAGAACCATTTCTGTTTGTTCCGAGAACCCACTGGCCACAGGAACCCACTGGCCTCAGGAAAACTCTGTCCCCGTACTTCATCCAAACTCATGTTCCCTTTCCTCAAATCCTAAGCATTACTCTGTTTCTACCACTCTCTCGCTGCTCTCATCCTTCCCTACCACTCACCGCCCAGGCTCTCCAGCGTCCACTCTACCCCAGCGATGCTGCAGCCTTTTGCAGGGAGACAACCGGAGCTCATTATATCGGGTGGCTGAAGTGCTCTATGCCCTCCTGAGCTTCACACCAGATCAGCATGCAGTGGAGCAAGGCTTGGATCCAGAACAAGCGGCTGACTCAGGTCCCCTGTGTGTGAGTGCGAGTGTGTGTCTGAGTGTGTGTTGTGTGAGTGTGCATGTGTGTTGTCTTGGCCCATATTTCATATATATATATATACGCGGGGTATAGTGTATCGTGTGTATTGAACGATCTGGCGTGGTGAATGAGCGGTATGTGTTCTCAGCTGTAATTGCAGCAGTGTGGTTCTTCAACCGCGTAAGTTATCATAGAAAACATGCCTTATTGTGGTGGAACGAGAGCCGACGTAGTTAATGCACACTTTCCTTAACATAAGGGGGAGCCTGTGCTTTAATTCTCCTCCGTCTCCGCACCTATCAGATGTCCTCTAAAGCCTCTGGCGTCAATGTTATCTGTGTCATCTGACAGCGGGGAAAAAGGCCACTTAGCCACTCTCTCACATACTCGGTCATGGTCGCTAAAGGTTAACAATCTATGTTTGCTTAATTCAAACAAGAAGGCTTTCTGCAAACTTGATATCTTTTCACAGCAGTACAATTTGCGCTATGCTCTTAGGATGACCTTATTGTGTTGGCCAACACTCCCAGTTAGACACACACACACACACACATCAACACACACAATATATCTGTACTTACTATCAGGTCAAGTCAATCTGTGGTCACTGATAAGCAACTCCAGTGTGTCATTGACCGAGGCAACTGCTCTTATTCGTGTGACCAGCGAGAGTGATGTGTGTGTGAGCGCAACTCCTGGGAAACTCTTTGATGGGAATCGGTTCAGCGCAGGAAGGGGGATGTGTGTGTGTGTGTGGGTGAGAGGGAACGGAGAAGATAAGGTAGGTGACCAATGTTATGACAGCAGTTTCTCTGCGGGTGGATCACATACGTGCCTCTAAGCCTACCGTCCCTGGGGTTAATGAGCAGGAGGAGAGCAGATGGTAATCACACCGCGTTTACGTGGGACACCCAAGCTCCCATATAACAAATGATCCCCGCAGGCCCTGCAACAGTCCATCTCCACACACGCATCCCTTCACCGTACAACGAAATCCTGCATCCCCTCATAAACTCCTCCTCCTGTCTATAGGCGCTTACAGTCCTCGGTCGACTTGTAACCTGTCCGCGTGGAGCATCGCGTTTCCTCCTCTCCGTCTCGGGTTCAATGCGGTTTCCGTGCGCGAGTGTAGACAGTGACGATACGGTCCGCCACGGCGCTCTCGGTATGCTGTTAAAACCATGGGATCGCACACACTCGACAGGGGGATTTCCCAGCGTTTACAGGGGCAGATGCGTCTCAACAGGAGGACAACTGCCCCCGGCCGCTGGACACAGTTCACTGTTCACCAGTGTGTGTGCTCCTTCTTTCGATTCCATCGGTGATCTCATGTTTCTGAGTCGCCGCACTTTGAAGAAGGAAAGTAAGGAAGGGGTAGAATTAGACGGCCAGCCCTCTACATTAACCAAGGAGCTGAAAACCCTCCCGTTTTTAACAGCATCCTGTTATGATGAAGAGCATAAACCCGGTGGGTTTTATAAGACCCCGAAGAGCGGAGAAGCCGGTGTCGTCACCATCCCGGAAGCCTTTTCCCTGGATCTGTAGTTTAACAAGCTGTAGGACAATGAGAACTAGAGAAAAGGGAGCTGGGCTGTTTCCATTTTGCGAGTACACCTTTTTTTCCTCGCCTTGTGTTTCCAAACACACACACACACACTGATACACATACACTCAAACGTTTAACTTTGGGTGCGAATTTGTATAACGCTTCGGAAAGCCAAGGCCAGCACAGATGATGTTGCTTGCAGTGAATCCATCCCTTCGCCCCCGCCGTCCACAACAAACCTTTTAAATTGAAGAGAAGAGAACGATTGATCAATAAAACCTCCCTATTTAGGCGGGCCCCCCCTGGCAATGTTGCTCCACAACATGTAATAGCTTTTCCCCCTGAGACGTGTTTACCTGGTTCCTTTTTCATCCCTTTTCAATTGTCTTCCTGTTTATGCCGCCGCCGTTGCTATGGCATCGGAAAGAGCGAGAAGAAAATCGATGAAACACAAATCAATGCAGTGTCTTTTTAATCGATGGGTTTAATCCATTTAAATACCTTAATGGCCCACTGCAACTTGTCCCCAGGCGCTTCCGGTATAGGTAGTTTATTATCAGTGAATTCTGTCCCTATTAAACCCGACCTTGTGTTCTTTTTCTCTCATAAGTCGCGCCCCCACCCCCAGGAGCTGGTCTACTCCTCTCTCAATATAAACCTTGAAGCCCTTCTTTTTTGTTGCTCTTTTTCCTCCAAAGATGAGCGATTATAAATCAATATCGACCACTGTGGTCACTCAGGGGCTTGATGGCGTTCCCCGCTCGGCCCCCAGCTGCTGCTGCCTCCTCCTCCGTCGCGGCCGTCATATGGAGAGGTGGCTGTAGCCGGCCCCCACCCGCTCGGTTGGCTGTAGCCCTCGCCACCCCCCCCCCACCCCACCTTCGTGGGGTGGGGGGGGGGGTGGCGAGGGCTACAGCCAACCGAGCGGGGGCCAGAGCTGGTTCCAATCTCAGATAAATAAATCACAGTTTAACACCTGTCCCGTATAACGTCCGCCGCTACATCAGTGGACCGGGGAACGTCTCGGGGGGGCCAAGGGGCGGACCGGAGAGCCTGTGTTACCGCCGTAAAAACACGGAGATAAAGAGCGCGCTATCTCTGTAGCCGAGACGTTACCGCTATGAACACCTTCCTCATCCCGGTGCCTTCTCTATTCCTTTTGCTCTCTGTGCAGTTGCTTACTTCAGAAATGTTGTTGTGCTGTCAAGCACTTTTATGCCTCTTCTTGCGCCGACTCCAATTTAGAAAATGCGATTGCTCTCAGTGCTCCCCTCGGATAAAAGCGTCTGCTTGACGCCTAAATGTATACGTAGGTGGAGAAGACAGACGGAGGAGGGCGGAGGAGAAAGCCTGCAGTTCCGGGAGGCAGACCGGGCGAAGCAGCTACGTCTGGCAGTCAGACTGCGACTGTCTTCCCCCTTCCCCTCCACCCTCTCTCCCTCCCCCACCCCTCCCCCCCCAAGTCTCCCAGTGTTTCCAGCTGGAAAGGGGACAGAAGTGCCGGCTATAGGGTTACGCTGATTAGGGAGATTGCACGGGATGACGCGCCGGGATAAAGAGCCGGCGAGCCGCGGTTGAAGTAACCCAAGCCTCCGTCCGGTCCCCAGGTGAGGCGCTGGGATTAGAGAGACAGGTGTTCTGGGTCTTGTCAGGCAGTGGGGGGGAGTTGGGGGTGGGGGGGGGGGGGGGTGGGGGGGCTAAGTTACACCTGGGATGCAGACATTGATTGGCAGGTCGGTGTACTATGAAATCGGCAACATTCGGTGCGCTATTGTGTCGCGGTGTGCGGTGTTAGGTGTCGGAGGATGCACTTAAAGGTAATCTCAGTCTGGCCCGACATGGTGGAAGCGTGTTTGCACACCAATCAGTGTGTATTGGGTTATAGCAGAGTCCCGTTGCTTTCGCTGGCTGGTGCGTTTGGCAGCAGCCTCTTCAAGTGATCTGAAGTATGTTTCGGTCTAGACAGACCTTGCTGTTTTATCCTGACGCACACGCTCACACACACGCGCGGCTACATAAACGTCCTGATGTGAACGGCTGATGTCATACGGTGGAGACGATTGAGTTAAGCATTTAGTTCTCGGCGTCTTCCACAACAGTTGTAAGCACATGCCGAAGAGACACGCCCCGGTGAACAAATGATCAAATTAAGACGTTAAGAGGGAGCCAGGCTGGCAGAGCGGAAGAAACCAGACAATTAAAAAACGAAGAAATTACCAAAATCGCAGCCTATTTGGGAACAAGTCGAATTCTAATAACCATAACGAACCTAACGACATCAGCGTCAGTGGATGGCTGGGACCGTGGTTTGACGACACAACCGCTTCAGTGTCTTTGCTGAAAGTGATCCTTCACCGCAAACCTCTGCAAACAAGCTTTTCATTTTAAAGGGCTGGGAACACAAGCCCTTGTAAGCAGCCTTGAAAGACAACTAGGCCGCGCCACAAAGAGGCCCTCCCACAGTCAAGGTAGGTCAGAGCCCTCCAGCGACAAGGTGCCTGAGGGTCCTTCTGTCTCCAACCCCCCCCCCCCCCCCCCCCCACGCACAGGCATACACAGACACACAGGCATAAATACACACAAATGCACACACACACACACACACACAACCACACACTCTTGAATACACTCAAACAAACACAGGCATACACACACACGCAAATGCCTACGCAGAGCACTTGACACAAACATGGACACTAACACACACCGTGCCCTCATACACTCACATACACACAATGCACAAACACACACACACACACACACACACAGAGAAACACACACACACATGCCTACGCACACCCCCCGCACGCACACACAGACACACACAAAGACACACACATACACACTCATACACTCACACACATACATTAACACACACCATTCACTCACACACACAAACAACCGACCATTGCCGTTGCCTGAACAACAGGGATTTATACATTAACTAGGGAACATATAAAAAGTATTCCCCTTGCATCGGCAGTTCTCTCGCCCTCTCGCTCTCTTGGTCTCTCGCTCTCTTCGCATGGGTCTTTGTAAAACAATGTAACAGCTTTATTGCAAGTCAGGAATCATTTAACATCACAACGCACTGCAGTTCCCTTGATAAATGACTTCTGGACCACAACCGTGTGAGTGTACGTCTCTGAGTGAGTGTTCAGGTTTCTCTGAGCATATGTCTGTCTCTAACAATGTTAGCGTCTGGGCGTGTCCTTGTGTGTGTATCTTTGAGCGTGTATGTGTATGTGCCTGTGTATGTGTGCCTGTGTGTGTGTTTGGTTGAGTATGCGTGTGTCTGTGTGTGTGGGTGTATGTGTGTGTGTGTAGGCGTGTTTTCGTATGCGCTCTGTGTATGCGTGTGCATGTGTGTGTGCCTGCTAACGTGTGTGGGTGTGTGTATGTCAATGTTGTGTGAGTGTCTGTTTGTGCTTTTGTGTGTGTGTGTGCACGCGCCCATGTGTGTGTTTGTGTGTGTGTGTGTGTGTGTGTGTGTAGACGGAGTTGACAGAGACGTAGCCTCGACCCAAAAAATCCCCACCCACTTGGAGTCAACTGCCTGTGTTCCTACGGCAACACACCACGGCTCCCACATCATCCACGACGCATTGATAATCCCCGCCATGCATTGTGCGCCCATAAAATATGGATTCATAATCATGTTAAGCGCTTGGCAGGAGGATCCAACACAGACGAAGGGGGGAGGGGGGGAGGGGGGGGGGGGCGGCGGTGGTGGGGGCCGTTGCCACGCCAACAGTGTGAGCGGCGTGAGCTACCTCATCACTCGCTGCTGCCCGAAGCCGCTGCGGGATTATGATGTAGGGCTAATGAACGCCTCTGATGTAATGAATGGCTGACGCAGACGGCGATCGGTTTGTCGAGGCGCTCCAGCTAATGTGTTTATTTAACACTCAATTCAACGCAGCAGCTCGTTCATTGGAATGGCTGTGGTGTGTGTAGTGTGTGTGTTTGATGGCGATTTTTTTTTGTATTTTAATATGGTTTTGATGACGTGATGAAATACGTGCTGTTTTACATTCCTGGTTTTAACTGTCGACTATTACTGTTGTGTTTTCAGCGGACGCGTTAATCCAAAGTGACCTGTAAGTCACTAATGATCATCGTGCTCAGAGACGCTTTCAGCTAGAACCTGGACACTGGGGTGAGAGCCCAGAACCTTTTGGCTCGGAGACACCTTTACTGCTAAACATTTCGAGTCCCTTAGTGCTCAATGAGAATCAACTCGTACTGAAAGAGTACAAAATGTTTGTTGATGCACTCCTTGTCATTCAGGTTCATTTTGGCTTTGTGTCGGGCTCCGCTGTTGTGGTCGACTGAGAACAGAACCTTGTCTGTGACAACAAAATAAGTCTCTTTTTTCCTCTCCACCTTATTGCGAAGCAATCTTAGTGCTGTTCTTTACTTCTCCTTCACCTCTCCGGCTCTGTCTGAGGTCACTTTTCAGATGGCAAAACACAATCAGCAAAATGCGTGGTCTTTGTCGTCTTGGTGTGTTATCTGTTGATAAATCTCGCTCTTTTCATTTCCAGAACCCACGTGAAGAGTCCCCTTGCTGTCTAGACCCATCAGGTTATTAAATCCTGCCGAGGGACGTTTTTCCATTGTGAAACAAGAATGTAACTTTTATGATGATAAAACCTATGATAATCAGAAATATCAGTTTTTAATGGATTTCCCCTGAAATGTCTTTTTGACATTTAGGACGTCCATACGCTGATGGGACTGAGTAAAGGTTTAAACTTCTCTGAAAGAAGCTAAAAGCTGCTTTGAAACATGTTTTTCGACTAAATCTGTGGCCGGAAATTGCTTACTTTCTCCAGCCGATTACTTTTCTTTCTCTTTACATTATCGAGTCTATTTGTTTGTCCGTCCGTCCTCCCTTCTTCTCTCCTGTTTAAACATCAACATAAGTTCCGTGGCGGCTATGTCTGCCCTCGTAAATCTCCCCGCTAGGTGGGTGTGTCGCTCAGCCGTCGTCACCTGATGATTTGCCAGTCTCCTGGGTGCATTCAGCACACAGATCAGATTCAAACCCCCCAAAAGACCCAACCGTCCCCCACTTTAGGACGTTTTTCTTGCCTTTTGTCTCATACATCACCGGGGCACGTGCCGGGGAGGAGGCCATGCGAACACACTATTTCACGGACGCATTCTTCATCAGAACAGCGGAAACCCGGCATTGAACCCGCGGCCCAGAGCACCGTCAGCTGTGCTTCCGCTGTTACCACACACCTTGAAATACGAGCAGCACTCGTCTCGGTTTTGTCCTTTGTCCAAGCTTACATGCTGCTCAACAAAGAGGCAACACTTAGCCAGGGCTGCTTTCAAACCGGGTCACTAACTATGTCCGTGCGCTTGACATGGCAGATGTCAGGGTCACCGGTACCTGCCAATACTGGACGTGTACATGCAGACAGCTCCCTGTAATTTACTGTGGCAGAAATGCAAGCTGAGCCACGACTTTTCAGGATTTAGATGGGTTGAAATGTTCCATTGATTCATTAAGAAAGATACACTGAGATGTATTCATTAAATCCCTGACTGGGAATTTGGGTCTCACAGCAGTACAGGACATGCTATGAGTACAGGATAGGACGATAAAGAGAAAAACTTAACAAGGGAAAACTGTGACAATAACTGCAAAAAATAAATTTGCCTGGAGGGCACTAGGACCTGGGAGGCATACCAGGAGGCCTGAATAGGGGTGGGGGAGTAATGGAAGGCCTTTCTTCCTATGCTAACCGCCAATAAAAACCTAAAGAATAAGAAGAAGTAGGCCTTTCTTCCATTTCCTCCAACCTAGAGCAAGTGTGGTGGCTGGTAAACAAACATTAAGGCACTTTGTGAGAATTTAAGTGAAATCAAAACTGAACTCGATTCTATACCGGAGGTAACCTATTCAACCAAACAATCCTTGTACAGATGCAATTTTATTTGAATTACAAATGGTGACTGTTGTTGTTTTGTAGGAAAATAACATTGAAGCAGCCCAACGGAAAGCATGCACCATATAGAACACAAAGGTATGCAATATTTGTTCTTTACGTTTGTCTACTACTTGTGACCATTGATTCTTGTGAATCTTGCATGAATGTATGTAAAAATTTCAGCTCAGTTTTAATGCAAATGGAGAATTTGTTCAATCAAATTAATTGTTCTCTGATTGAACAAACTGCTTTTCTAATTGTAGATCAGGTCGTTGTTTTACAACTCTTTAAGGGTTCTGGCTTGGAGCTGCAGTGTGTAGTACTTTGATCTTTAGGTAAACGGCCTCTTGGTGTGTAACTTAATGGGTACTGTGGTTGTGTAGGTGATTTATGCTTGTGATTTTCCCCCTGAACCAAGGACCGATTTATTAATTTTTTCATAAACAAGCCTCTCTTCAGTCAGTTGAACGCATGTTGTTTTAGTCCCGAGTACATCTAACGGTAACTTACTGTTAAAAAATGTACATGAAGCCGAGGTTTTTTGCAGCAGTTTGCTTCTGGTTCTGTAAATACATTTAGGACCCGGGACAGCGTATTCTCTGTCTCGGGATAATCTAATCACATCCTCTGGTCTCGTGCAGCCCTAACCAGCCCAGTTAGGACTTCGATTCTCTATTAATACTCATTTTGTTCCGAGGCAGGATAACTAATTATCCGTCCCTGAGATAAAAACCAGAAACTCTTTGTGGTGTCACATCACATTTGACTGGTCGACTCAGACTTGAATGCGTTGTGTGTGTGGGGGGTAGGAGGAGACACACAAAGATTTGAATTGGATTTGGAAGATTAGATTACATCTTCAGGGTAAAAGAATAAGAGTCGTGGTAGACCAGGGACCGTTTAATGGGATATGTACTCACAAATCAGAAGAGGTAATTCAAGCAATACATCCCATGGCGGTTCCAATGCTCAAAAGTACTTCTGTAGCAGAGCCAAAGCCCACGCCAGGCCCAGAAGACTGAGACTTAATAGCCGAAGAAGAGAAACACATTTTAAAACTGTCTGCTAATGCAGTCAAAGAGGAAGAATTTGATTAAGAGGGCGGTAATCAAGTCAGTCTGCTGTAACCAGCGGCCCTGCCCGGGAAACTGTTATTGAACAAGTGTAACGAGAGAGAATTTAGCACCCGGTGCGGCCATTTTGTTAATCCACTTCTGTAATTTGGTCCTTCCTCCTCCCCCCAACCCCCCCCACCCCCCACACAACCACCACCAACCCCCCCCCCCCCCCCCCCCCCATCTTTCAATTATCATTATCGTAAAAGGAAGCGAGGGGCTCAGAAGCTTTGAATGGGCGGCAAAGTTTTATCCAATTTCTCGCTCTAGAGCTCTGTGTTTTCATCTTACTTAGAGATGAATATTGAAGTGCCTACATGACAATTTGCCACCCTGTTTCTTTTGGCCGGCGGTCGATTATAAGAAATTAATCTGTGAAATATTGAGCTGTGATGAACCCTTGGATAGTTTGGAATGAATGACTTTGCCTTGGCTGGGAGCACACACACACACACACACACACACACACACACACACACACACACACACACACACACACACACACACACACACACACACACACACACACACACACACACACACACACACACACACACTCACACACACACACAGCCATACGGGCAGACACAGCCATACGGGCAGAGTCATACGCACACACACAGCCATACGGGCAAAGCCATACGCACACACACAGCCATACGCGCAAAGCCATACGCACACACACAGCCATACGCGCAAAGCCACAGCAATGTGTGGGGTTTGCTAGGATTAATAATTACAGTATGTAAATGTGCAAATACATGTCGATGCTCACCCCCTATACGTTCATACAAAGACGCTGTATACAATGGCATTGTCTTGACACACACGCATTGCAGTATATATTCCTCCTACAGTGTAAACATTGACTGGTGGGGAATTATGTGTGCAGACCTATGAACTACTACCGCCTTCGAGAACATGTTTCACATGAGACGTGATCTGGCGCTATTGGTTCAAGTTATTATGGATACCAGGGGACTATCACTGGGATAGAGGCCAATGACAACACTTTTCATTCGGCTCAAACACCAGTACTTGCGTTGTAAATGAACAATTAAGCACAATTCTACCCTGCAGTGTTTCTCCACCTTGCAAATGCTAACCCCTTTAGGTTCCAAGTTGGCTAATAAGCCTTTCCGACAGCCTAACGTATGATAAAATATCGCTATACTGGGCCAGATTCACGGGGAGCGATCGTTAAAGAGACGCTCTGAGCTCCGCCGGGAGTGGACGGGGACCGAAATGGCTCTTTTACTTCATTAACAAGCAGATGTGCTCCATTCATATTCATCGGGCTCCATGGGAGCGGAGCCACCCAAGGGCTGGGGCCGAGAGGTTGTTCGGCAGCGTAGGCAGAGCCCACTGACCCCTCCGCCGTCAGCCGCACTCCATCAGCTCCTCCACAAGCCCTACAGAAGTACTGGCTCGTAATTGCACCCATGGATCTTCATCAAATATGGACAGACAGACCTCCAACTAGTGTCTTAATTAGTAGAGGAGCAGACAGCTTTGCACAATTGCTCTCCTGTCCGTCTTTCTGGGGGCCGTAGACCCCAAGACAACTTCAAATATTAGAAAGAACTTCCATCCCTATCTTCTTCTTCTTCTTCGTCCTCCGCCATCTCCATCGCTACGTCCCACCCCTGACGGCATCATCCGTCCCGTCACTGTTAAGGCCGACAGGAAATCAATGCCAGTCTTCTGAATAAAGAGGTGGACTTTTCACTACCTTTCTCTGTGCTCCCGGGTCTTGTTATCTAGAGTGGATGCCCCTATTGCACACTTCTGCCTGAAGAAGGATCTGTATTTCGGCGTTTCCTCGGATCACTTCAGACACTGCTGGGGTTTCAAGCTTTTTCGGATGTTGCCTTTGTTTGACCAGCTGTTGGAACAGTTACTCGCACGGAAAGCAGGTGTAATTTAATAATATAATCGGTGGCAGGATTGTGTAGTAGATGGGAGGATTGCCCATCTAGGGGACTGGATTTGATCCCCAGTGTCTACAGCCTAAGCCAACCTTGATAAAAATATCTTCCGTTATTGCTTGAGAATACACTACGTCATCCTACCTTCACTCCTCTCCTCTTCTTACTTTACGTAGAAAAGCACTGCATAATTTAATAAAAAATGATCGAAACATGAAACATTATCCAAAGACACTACTGAACAAGTAATGTAATAATATGATAAGCATAACTGTAATAATCACACCTTGCCGTTTTCTCATTATATAATGAATCCCTAACCCCCCCCCCCCCCTGGTACTCGCAGGTAGGGGACTCTCGGGGGGGCTTTAGGAACCCGAAGTCGGCCCACTAATCCAGGCATCGAAAGTCTGAGAGGTGCCCCTTGACACTGGAGGTCAGGAGGTGAGCTGGATTGGTTTGCTACCCCTGCTGAATCCATGTGTTCTCATTCCGTCTGTCTGTCTCAAACCCAATATATATCTAGACGCAACATATACTGTATAAGCTGATTGGATAAAAAATGACAACAATTCATGTTCACCTACACACGCACAAACAAGGTCCACCGTAGATCCAATCAGACAATCTTTTCAAAGTAGCAGAGCACCTTTCAGAATTCCCCATTTGGTATCATTTATCAGCGTGAAGCCTCTATCACATCCAACAAAAGTATTTGTTGGATGTTGCAAACTCTGCTATGCCTCTGCATGCAAATAAACAGTTTGGTTATAAATTGTGATAAATGAATGTGTAATTTTTTCTTGATCTTCCCATTTCTAAATCTTAATTCAGAATATATACATATATTTCTTAGATATGGTCATTGGTTCATTATGCGTTTTTCATTCCCCATTTCTTTCTTTCTCTTCAAACTACTTAACCATGTGTAGGGAGTAAAGGAAGGTGCCACGGTAATTGTGTGGCCATTGTGCTCATCTGAGTGAGGAACTGAAGCTTATTAACTGTAATCACATTAATTAGAACAAGGACAGGTTCTGCCTGTCACCTGGCTATCCCGCCCTTCTGCACATTTACTTTGGCTAATATCTTTTAATTGGCTTTCCAAGGCAGCGGCCCACTTGTGATTAATTTGCTTGTTTTTTTGTCGTCCGATGACCTTTACTTGACTGTGAAGGACATTGACCCTTCTGGCCCTTTAAGCCAAGCGGCCTGGAACACAGGGTCTTGTCCAGAGGGGGTTTGAGGGGCAAGTGCCCCTCAAACATTTACATTGAGGACATTTAGCGGACGATTTTATCCAAAGCAACTTACAATAAGTACATTTGTCAGATGTAAGAGAAACAATATATTGCTGTCGGTACACAGTTAAGATGTGTTGTTAAGTTAACCCATTCCCCGTATACAACCAAGATAGCTAGGATACGATGCTACATAAAGCTAAGTACTATTTTTTAAGTGTGCAATGACGTGCAACATACAGTAAGTGCCTACATTAAGTGCCAGGACGTACAACATACAATGAGTGAGTAAGAGAGGTGTGTGTGTGTGTGTGGGGGGGGGGAATTAAAGATTAAATGAACAAACATTTAATCTTGCAGACGAAAGGCTCAGAACTTTTCAATCAAAATCTAGACATGAGACGGCGGCATCTTGGAGAAAAGAAGTACAGTTTTACAAGTTGATATTCTCTGCATCGCTAGGTGCAGTCTTGTCAGGTGCCCTCCCCCGTGTTATTCCGTGCCGCTCATACATTAGCATAGACACAGCACTGCTGTGACACCAACAGGTTCCCCAGGTGGTGCTGTGCTGGTATTTGCTGATGGCTCGCTCTCCTGAGGGCCCTGAAAGGTGCCAAATCGAAGCGAATCAGTCCAAGCGCCGTGCCACCAATCGCCTCTAATTACTGGTCCATGACTCAATTAGCGGCGTGATTAATGGCTTTCCAGAGAGATGTGGAAGGATTCAATTTGGAACAAGGCTCAACCTCAAACCGCCACACACCTCCCTGACCCAGGCCACCGTTGATATAAAACAGGCCCAAAGCACACAGTCGTGTTCGCCAGTTTATGGTCACATCAAAAAAACGTTTTCCATACTGCGGAACCCCTCCGTAGTTCATCCTTCGATCAGCGGAGTGCGTGTACAGGAATAGACACTCCCATATGCTTGCCTCTGAGAAACTTTGAAATCCCTGATGTGCTGCTTTTAGAAGTGAGTTGGCAACGTCAGTTGAAGAAGAAACCTATCTGGGGTGGGGCGGTCTGGCATATTTTAATCTGAAAATAAAACAAATGTCTTGTGCGGCTCGCAGTCCTGGGACCAGACACCCTTCTCTATGGCTCCCCCCCCCCCCCCCCCCCCCCCGCCCCGCCCCCCCCCAACCATATATAAAAGTGACAGTGGAGGGAAGGCAGAGATGAAGAGCGGTTTGATGAAGTGTCCCTGCTGCTGCTGAGAGGCGGTGTGAGACAGGGTGGATGTAGACCGAACTGGGGAACAGGGCCACCCAACCATTTATCAATAGTGCCTCTGTCGCATGGATATGTCCTGAATATGGGATGGGGGGGGGGGATGACAAGAGAATACCTTTTTCATGAACTACCTCCTCTACACCTGTCTCTTTCATTTAGAGAAAACAAATTTGCATACTTTCATTCATATTTTATTTATTTATTTTTTGCTTAATAGTGTCCCGACCCTAGAGTCTAGGGAATAGAGGGGGTAGCATAAAGCCAACTCGAAGAGTACAGAAAAACCAAAATCCCACAAATACATAAATAGCAATAGCTATATGGTTGCCTTACTAACTGCCCATTTGTTACTATTCCTTGTAGCCGATGGAGAGAAAGTTGTGTCTAGTAGGTGCTTAAATTCACATCATAGCCAAAAGCATTTACTTAGCATTACAGTAACTCAAAGAGCAGAGCTACAGCTAGAAATTCTACCATTCACCATTAACACCTAATCTGACATATTCCAACAAGAACACTCTGACAACCATCCACCTTTCAGCAACTATGAAGAAGCACAATAAAGAGAAAACATTCCTGTTTGACAGTCCGGGGTTTGCGTGGTCTGAGAAACGTTGTGCCTGTGATTTGGGTACCCAGTGATTGATTGTTTTCTTTACACTTGACACACACTTGACACTGACTCATGACTAGTCCAAAGTGTTCTGACATGTTACATGGGCAACCGTCGCGCAGTAAACTGACCTGTATTGTAGAGATGTTTCAGTGAACAGCCATAGCTTTCACTGAACTATGTTTGCATTGTGATGTTAATATAATGAGTAAGAGTGATAACATGTTTCATTCAAGAATAAAACAAAGAAATGTTTTATGTATTCATCTGTTATCCGGCTTATTCGCAACTATCCTCTTTGTTTTAGTTGGTGTCTACAAAGCACCATCTTACGTTTGAATTGAGTTATGTGTATTGGATGGTATAATGCAATACTACTACTATAACAATAGTATGTGATATTTTAAGGTCTGGTTTCTAATTGGCCTCTCAAAGAAACACCTAAAGCTTTAAACACGCTGACAACATAGCGTGCTTGCGCGTAGAAGTACTAGTTTTATGTCTTTGTTTAAGGTGTAATAATAGGGTATAATAATCCCAACCACACCTCCATTGTTCACCCGACAATCCAATGTTCTATTTGGACAATAACACTACAAGGGTTTGAACGAGCAAGAACACTCATTATAACCAAAAGATTAAATAAAACATTTCCCATTTCTCAGGCTTACAGTTTCCTTGGGTCTTTGTTTGGATTTTTTCCTCTTCGAGTGTGATGCCTATCTGCTGAGTTTCCCTCTGTTCCTAGTGAGAGGACAGTTACAGACCCCGTATCAACCCTGAACAAGACAAGCAAAGCCTTCTGGCTGGGAAAAACAAAATGTATCTGGCATATGTTCTCACATAGTACCTCACACACACACACGAACACACACGAACACACACACACGAACACACACACACACACAATCTCTTTGTCACAACATTCACAGACAGACAGACACACACACACACACACACACACACACACACACACACACACACACACACACACACACACACACACACACACACACACACACACACACACACACACCTCTTTGTTACAACATGAAGACAGATGCAGACACGTGCAGACACACACACACACAGACACACACACAGACACATGCAGACAGACAGACAGACACATGAACAGGCACATGTGTTGGCGCAGACCAAAACCGCACATACAAACACACCTTCATCCAAACGAGTGGTGGGAGGAAATGACAGGTCCTGTGACGCTCGTAACCCTCCTCTCTAAACTGTCTGCCAATCCAGACGGCCTCCGAATACCCTCAGTCATCACGTTAACCCTTAGGTCAACTCTTTTTGTTTCTCCATCCTTACAGTCTACCGTCCTCCACTGTCAGATGTCCAGCCATCGAGCGTCTGACTCTTGATAGATGGCGCACAAAAATGCAGAACCAAAAAAATAAAGTTAAGTAGAAGCAAGATGCACGCCACCTGGAGATAAAATGCAATAAAATAGGACATGAGTTAGTTTTTTAGTTTTTCCTTTTGCACATTGAATGACACATAACAAACCACTGAAATTAATAAAAAAGACCTGCCCGTTTTCTGTACTTTTTCATGGTAACTCTCACATCACATGCTGTATTTTCAAGGGTATTTATTTTAATCTTAGACCTTAAAGGTTGACAGTATCGTCAGTGGAGTTCTTGGGAAAAGGTCACACTTTGTGAACTAAGTTACTTCTGTTTGCAGACGATACACTGATTTATCTAAATGATAACGATAAATCTGACGTTTCAACACAAACCAGAGGCCCCATCCTCCGTAAGCCCTACCTCAACCAGGAAACGCGCTCCGCTGATTGTCGCTGTAGCCTATCTGGCATGTGTGGGAGTCTGAAGACTCCCCAGCAAGAAGATAGTTCCAGACCAAAACAAAGCTAAAATGGCACAAAAAGCCATCTATCAAATCATTTAGTAGACTGGACTTTCTCTTCTTGTTCTGTTTCCTCCCTCCACCCTCCCACTCCTTTCCATAACTGCTTAGAACGTACGTATATCTGTGCAGACCACGACCTGATCTGATTTATCACTGTCGAAGAAGAGGACGGGGGGGGGGGGAATCAAACGGATAGCTAGCATGTGTTCCTTATTTATGGCTAGCATGAATGAAAAGTGAGCTCATCCTTTTCCTCACTTTCTGTCTCGCCCTTCGAACTCAGAGTTCTCTTCTCGCGCCGAACAATTTGCTCTCCGCACTAAAGAAACATCTGGCAAGTGTTATGGTCGCCGCCAAAACCACAAGAAAGACAAGTGCCTGCCCTTTATGACCGTGGTGAATTAGCGAAGACATGAGAAAACGAGGACCACAGTGAACGTCCATTAAGGAGTCGTGCATTTTCTATTATTTCTTAATGAAAGATGATCGAAATGAGGTGCCGGCGTGATCTCCAAGAACTTATCCACACTTAACTGATTTATCTCGATCTGTATTGGGATGGGAGTGGGAAAATGTTCAATATAATTATTTGGTCGTCCAACAGGGGGTTTGTATGCTCAAAAAGACGGACTGAAGTGTAGACGTATGCAGTGGAACACATAAAAAAGGAGGACAATTTTCCCTTCAAAAAAATCCCTTTTGCATGATCGAGGAACAAAATTAGAAAATTAATTAAGATCTAGCACAGTGATTACTGGATTAGTCTGGCAATAATTGAAAAAAGCTGGGAAAGATTGTGTATCTGTATATCTATATGTTTAAGAGATTCTTCTGCTTTTGCATTCAATGAACAGAGAGGAAGCAATTTGCCTCGCACAAGATAAGTAGGGAGGGCAAGAAAATGACTCAATTACAAGTTGCTTCTTCGTGCTGTCTATGCACAAAGTTTTACATCATCTCCATTAGCATGATCTCACTTTGTTTGTTCGCCATGGAAACACAGTGCCGGCACAAACTTCCAGAGACACATTTTGAGCTATTTTCGGGGTTCTTCGGCTAGCTAACAACGAGTGCTTAAACACTTCAATTGCATCACCTTCAGACCTCTAGTGAGGCGAACCGAGTGTTAGCAGCGTAGCCTCGGGGGTCTGGTGGGCTGAAGCTCCCAACACACACGCAGACACAAATGTGCGGAAAATACAAACAAGAATACATGCACACAAAATGCACATGCGTACACATACACATTCAAGTCATGCACATAGTAGACAATCTCTGTGTAGCAGAGCACACTCATCCACAAATAAACACACCCGCATGCGTACACACACGCACACACACTAAGTCATGCACATAGTAGACAATCTCTATATAGCAGAGCAGGCTCATCCACACACACACACGCACACGTGCACACGCACACACACACACACCCCAATCCTGTGGGATCAGTGCATTGTGGGAGACTGAAGGCTGCTATTAATAAGGGAGACGCTCGCACTGAGCTAGCAGACAAGGGAAGACGGCCCAGGTTGTTGGCCAGCTCAGCCTTCAGGCTCTAAAACATGTCCAATAAAGGCTACAAACCCCCTTCCCCCTCCCCAAACAACACCAGCGCTAGGTGCTTAGCTCGCCTTGTTGTTGGCAGACATGGATATCCTGGGTTGGTGTCGGGGAGGTACTGAAGTCAGATGGATCCGACCAGGATTAGGTCATCAGGTTCACCTGAAGTGGTTCGTGAGAGGTATGCTCGCGCCGCGGGGAACTACTCACAACTCGTGTCAAAGGAGTGGAAGAACTTCACGTTATCTTTCCAGAGTTTGTATTTGTGTCAAGTGCATGTCTGCCTGTCTGTCTGTCAGTGCAGTTTCCTGAAACACGATTTGGAAAAAGATTTAGCAATATGCTGTATATGAGGTCACGGTTGTACATGTGTGTGTTTGTGTGTAAATCATGTACTATCTGCTTGTCTCCACTGTCCTTGCTGGATCTCCGTCAGACAGCCCACCTCATTACAAACACCAACATCATCACAATGCTTCACCCTTCACTTGTAGTTCAAGTTTGGACTTTTCTTCCCCTCGCCATACTCTTTGATCAATCATCCCATTTACACCAACCGCTAAGGCCGGCACAGTGATGTAACAAGAGCGCAGTAGATTCCCTCTCTCTCTCGCCCTCTCTCTCTATCCCTCGCCCAATATTGATGTAACACCCTTGAAATCTGTGGCTTCCTGTGATGCTGCATGGAGCAACTAGCCAGTGGTTGGACTTCATCAGCAGGGCCGAGCTAACTCTAGCCAGTGGTTGGACTTCATCAGCAGGGCCGAGCTAACTCTAGCGCAAAGCCTCAATGGGCTACACCCTCCTCACGATGTCCACCCGCTACTACTGCTTCTAGTACTACTGCTACTACTACACATACTATTAGTACTGCTACTACTACTACTAGTAGTACTAATGGTACTACTACTGCTACTACTACATATACTATTAGTACTGCTACTACTACTACTAGTAGTACTAATGGTACTACTACTACTACTGCTACTACTTCATATACTATTAGTACTGCTACTACTACTACTAGTAGTACTAATGGTGCTACTACTACTTCTACTTCTATTTCTACTCCAACTAGCACTGCTGGAACTACTGCTACCAACGCTGCAACGGTTCTTCATGTTTTCCTATGTTTTGTTTCTTCCTAACGATCCGCAGGAATCAGGCTACTTTTCATTTGCCTTCCTGATGTTCGTGGCAGTCCGTCGGTCTCTCGGCAGGGCTCCGTCTGCTCGTCTGAAACACAGCGCTGCGTAGCCCAGAGATTCCCCGACATCAACGGTGAATATCCGATCCCTGCTCCACGAAAAGTCTGTGTTATTGTTCGCGCATCACCGGCTTCACAAGTTATTTCTATTAAATGAGAATACTTTTTTTTTTTTTACATAGTTTGTTATGATTTTTTACTGTGTAGCTGCTCATTTGACCGATTAACAATGATGAAGTAGAACAGTTGGACCTGGTAGCTCGCCACTCCAAGGTTGAAAGTCGTTCGAAGCAGGCAGCCATTAGGAAGCCATTTTAAAAAAATCCCAATGACAATCAGCAAGACTTAAAAGTTTTACAGTTGACTCATCAATTCCACACTCGGGGGAGAAACTTATTCCAAAGAGCTAAATGTGGAGGAACATGCTGCAGGAGAGAATGAATGCTTTATTGAATACTATTAAATTGTTCCTTATGATTCTGCCAAAGCAGGGTAACTCTCCTGATAAGGTGGTTCAACGTGTCCCACTCCCCTGGGCGGGGGCCCCGAACCACGACAAACCTCCACCCTCTCCCAGTGGTGGAGGTGACAGAGTACACAAACAACCCCCCCCCCCCCCCCCCCCCCTCCTTCCACCTCTGCATAGCGGACAGGAGGCTGGCTGAATGCATAAACAGAGGGTGGCGTAGGAGTGGTCGTGGAGAAGATACTGCGTTGGCATGGAAACCCACTTGGCCAACTCGACCCCTCGTTGTCTAGAGGAAGTATCCAAAAGGGCACGGCTGGGGTTGCGTCCGTGGAGAACAACGAGAGATCAAAGGTTGATTAACCACCGACACCCCCCCCATGATGTGAAGGAGGGGCCTACAGGCACGTGTTCTTTATTCATAACCTTTTGCTTTTGCTTCTTGCTAATCTGGTCCACTCTTTCTGCTCATTGGTTTCTATGATTAGAGCCTATCTATATCTATATATAGCGCAGTTTGAATACAATGCAACAACACCAAAGCTTTTGTATAGTTAGTGTTCTCAGTAAAAAATCCCTCTCTGTCTCCATCTTCTCTCTTTCCTTCTTTAAATTCTGAGGAATTCCGGGGATCATTCCCTTGGCTGGAGGCCGACACATCCCTGCTCGAGTGCTGCAACACCTGTGGGACTAGAGTCAGTTCCACCTCAATCGATTGGTCTCACAGTCACGTTCGGCTTGTGATACAAACAACTTCAAAGGGGGCTCCAACAGTGATTATATACGTTTGCTTGTTCGGAACGTAGGTAGAGAGGCGCGATGGACAAAAACGCAAAAATAAATGAAAAACATAAATGCAATTTGCTGAAAGCCCTCACCTCATTTTCCTGAAAAGGTGCAGGGACTCGAGGTACTCTTACTTGCATAAGCTACCTCCACCATCTGGCACCATCTGGCTGAACACAAGGCAGCTTTAGCCCTGCTACAGCACCACCACTGTGAGAGAATTAGAACAAAAGAATTGCGATGCAGTTTATGTTATTCCTAGCCTGGAGCATCGCATGCTTTACACCGTTGGACCTATAGGGGGAGCCCTGATCTCATGTTCCTTTACCCGGCTCCCCTCCTCTCCTCCTCCCTCTCCTCCGTCCTACCTCCCCTCCACCGGCTCTACCCGCTGCACCGCAAACTCCACCTACCCTGTTCTGTTTCACATCATCCCAAAGATCAACCTCAATGGATCCTGCACACTCCTGCGGTAGCGCGCAGGCAGTCTGCAACGTACACAGGTAATCGCATGTGACATATGTACCTCTGTCTGCTCAGTGGGTCTCGGCGGCTGAGCAGACTCAGAGCCGCGAGAGACGGGAAAGGCTGTGTGTGTCATCATCCTCCCCGAAGTGGGAGAGGGGACGGAAGATGACTCGCTAATGATCCCTCCTGTGTGGATTATAATGCGCTCCCATTGGTCGGACGCAATCGGGCTAATTATGGATCGATCTGAGATATGAGCGCCGTCGTTATAAACTCTGTTGTGTTTGCCTTATTTTATTTTTGGCTGAATAAACAAACGCAAATAACACTTTTGAATATAATTTGTTGAGACTTTCTTGTGAGCGCTCCCAGACACAGAGTGTCACATGGTGTGACAGACCCTGCTTTTGGGCTTCGGGGCAAAATGCATCCGATTTAGACACCAACTGGAGGATAATCAAGCAGTCGAATGGAGTATCTGCTGTTCAGAGATAGCTCTGGCTCTTAAAGCAGCCGTACCGCACTGGCAAACAAAAAGATGAAAAAAACAACAATTTCTCTTGTTCTTTGACCCCGAGATGATGTCGGTAACGTAGCTGTACTTGTTTCATGCGGGCCCAGACCATGGGCAAGCTGTGTAGTTGTGTGCAGCGGGGAGTGGAGATTATTGTTTGGCCCTTAGGCAACACATGTATATTTATACGCTGTATAGCTAAAGCCTGTGATGGCACACTTATGTAGATTCCCGTAATGGTCGTGGAGAGTGGGGCTGTGTGTGTTTGTGTGTACATCTCACAGCGCACTACAGTAAACAGCAATAAGGAGAGATCAGCGAGACAGCTAAGTGGATAAGAGTCTCTGTAGTCCCCGTCCCCTCACCTCCGCTTTACCTCATCCCCCCTCTCTGCGTCTCGAGGGGTGCTTGAATGCAGACCCCTGTACACCCACACCGCAACACAACAATAAACACACTCGCGCACGCACACACACGCACACACATACACACAGCAATGCCAGAACGTTTTACTAACACAAGGCTGCAACTATTTGACCAGGGAAATATCGACGATTTGGACCGGCCTAATGTGTAAAAATAATAATCAGCACCTTGCCAGCATCTAATTGCCACAGCTGGGGCGCGTGTCTCTCTATCTATGTTAATAGAGCCAGTGGGTCCAAGCTCATTACTCCGGAAGAGAGCCGCCGATGCTTTATCTGCAATCTGGCCCATTTTAAAAAGCCTGCCTATTTTTAAATGGGATGCCAACAGAGTCCCTTGTAAGAGTGTGACTCCTTTACCACTACTCTGCCTCCGTGTTGACTTTGTTATCCGTTCTCAAACCATGCTGGCTGATGCCGCCAGGTTTCTCTTCAAGGCTTGTGGAAACATTGGTGATGAATGCGGTCCTCAAGTGCATGCGTACTTACGTGAATTAATGATTATGACGTATTGTGCTGCTGCCCCCACTCTTTTTGAGCACGTCAGTTTTCATTGATAGCGTCAGTTTTCATTATCTTTTCTGCCGGCCATACTTTACTCTTGGTTCTCTTGCTCCTATCGTACGTCCAGCTGTCTCTGTCTCATACTCCCTTTTCCGTCTCTTTCACTCTCTATCCCCCCGACAAACCTCTCTCTCTCTCTCGCTTGCTCTCACTCGCTCTCTTAACCTGACACACAGACACACACACAGACACAGACGGAGACACAAGCACACGTATGCACACTCACAAAGCCTCACCCTATCGCTCTCTCTCTCTCTCGCTCTCGCTCGCTCTCTTAACCTGACACACAGACACATAGACACACACAGACACAGACAGCGACACATGCACACGTATGCACGCTCACAAAACCTCACCCTCTCTCTGGCGTAGGGGAATATTTGGCTTGCACCCAACCAACTCACTGGCTCTGTGTTGTAATTGCTTTTTGTCTGTACTTAAAAAAAAGGAAAAAGCAAAGTTAGTTCCATGCATGTCCTTACCTCAGTACACTAGCTAGTGTGTAGCCCTTCTTATTGTATCTCCTTTCGATTAGCTTCTATGGCCGTCATGGATTGTTCACACCGGACCTTATCTGCCCACCATTTTGGGTTGATTGATTGATTGATTGATTGAAATTCTTTATTGACACACATAGGCAAGTGCAGAAATGTACATCAGGACAAAAGGATGACACAAAAAAGCCCATGGGCTTAATTCCATCATGGTTGCAGTGTAACTGTATGGTGCGATAGCACCCTGAAAATGGATGTCTTCTAAAAGTGTTTGTTTTGGCCACTGACCACCTCAGATTGTATCTGACAACATTGTGGAAATGATCCATACAGACAAATATAATCCTTTTTCTTTATCTTTTGCCCGATCATGTGTGTTTGTTATCATATCTGGCCAATTCTCGCTCAAGGAAAAGTCTGGCTTAGAAGTCTCGGCTTAACCGTGGAAACTCGAAGTAGAGTTCGAGAGAGGAGTGCCGAGGAGAGTTTGTGATGTCGGGCTACAGAAAAGGTAGCTTGGTTTTAGATCTAAAAGATTCAGGCTGCAGGAGGTTTTGAGGCTTGTAATAACAACACGTTTTCCTGCAACAGCTCAACTCTCGTGAGATCTCGGAGCGGAACTTCGCCTTGGAGCGAGACTTGGTGAGAGACAATAACAAACAGATCGGATCAGGCAAGAGGTAGAGATAAAGGATCGGTTCCTCTGTAGGGATACGGCGCTTGGATCTCCTCACGCGAAGCCTCTGACCTCGACGCGCACGCCGCCTGTTCCCTGTGTACGACGCCTCAAAGGCATCGGCGTTGCGTTTGGTTCCCATCGTGTGTACTGTGTGTGCTTTGTTTGTGCGTCATTCCGGCAGCAACACAAGGCATCAGAGAAGACCTTGTGTGCGTGTGTGTGTGTGTGTGTGTGTTTTTTTTATGTCATTGGAGAAGGGGAGTTATTAGTCGTGCAGGCACCGGGCCCCGTCTCCTCTTTAGTACTTTTCGTCTGTCAACACTGTTTATGCTTTTCATTTTTCATGCCCATTCTCCCCCCACCCTCCCCGTGACCTCAGTCTCCCCCCCTCTCCCCCCCCCCCCCAGTTCCTCCCTCGCCCGTAACGCTGCATAAATCAAGCTTTTCCTGAAGCAGAGCAACACATACGCTTATGTTTCATGCATCCGTGACTGTGACTGACACGTATACAGTGTTATCAGCCCCCGCGTCAGACACGCTGGCTATCTGCTGTCCTTCATTTCAGAGCCCTTCATTGTGCCTCACCAATTCTTTACATACATTTTTCAGGTGTTATCATATGTTGCATTTGGGTTTTGGTCGGGTACGTGTGTACTTTTGTGTGTGTGTGTGTGTGTGTGTATGTCCCTTCATCGGTGTGTGTGTGTGTGTTTGCGTGTGTGTGTGTGTGTGTGTGTGTTTGCGTGTGTGTGTGTGTGTTGCGTGTGTGTGTGTGTGTGTTTGTGTGTGTGTGTGTGTCCCGTCATCGGTGTATGTGTGCATGTATTTGTGTATGTGTGTGTGCTTGCACGCCTGTGCTTCCATTTGTATGCGTCTGACAGGACTGGTTATGGAGTGAGTTCAATGTGTTGTTCTGTAGTGCAAAACAATCATTCAATCATTGCTCAATCCTTCCCCCATGCTACCTGAGCTGACGAGAGAGCTTCTTAACGCCAGCAGATAGGGAAACATTATGTCTTTGGGAGGAGCCTTGATGAATGTGGGTCCATGCCTTGGGTGTATTGTGAAGTTCTTAACCCAGAAGGCGGGCAGTATCTGTCCTTATCTGATAATGAATGCGCCATCAACGGCTCCATCAGACGAATCCTCTTTTTCCTCTGTACATACATAATGTGGGGAATAATAGTTTTGATTCTAGCATTGGGACACTTTTTCCACTCCGAAGGGAAAAACATGTCCACTCTTATTTAGTTCATTCCAACGGTTCTGAACTTGGCATTATGTGAATCAAATGCTCAAATTTTGTGAAGCTGTTGTCTGAACCTGACACTGACAAATATCTGGAACATCTTTTGAAAAACAAGTTTATTCATCTGAAGAGAAACACGAGGATGGGGAAAACACTTCAACTGTAGTAATTCTAAGCGCAAAACGCTGCTAAACACCACTTAACCCTGAAACCGGAGTCCCCGCGTCAACTTCGGCTTTGACAAACACGGCAAAAAGTTTTCTAATGTCTTGGTTGAGCTCCAAAAGAACCCCTCTTCAAACGCAAAACGGGCGAAGCCCAACAGTCAACATTAGCTTAGCTGCTACCACCACTCGCGGGAATTGGATCAGACGTGAGTGAGAAGGTCACCTTGACAGGAGCGTCGTCTCCTGCTAGCCAGCGATGTCATCCAAACTGACAGTGGGCGCTAAGCACATTAAAGGACACCGGGTGCCATCCAGAGGACAGCTGGCAAACGTTACGGGAGAGTCAACAAACACGACAAACAGTAACAACAAAAACAACAGATATCGCCTCAATCATCGAACCATAGACAGACCCCTCGCATTTTAATCTCCCTGTTAATATGTGTGCGCATACGTGCGCCCGGTTTTGTGTGCTTGTGTCCATTTTGTGTGTATGTGTGTATGTACATACGTACGTGTGTGGTGATCTGGCTCCATATTTACCCACACTGAGGTGGTTTACCGCAGCATTCATCAAAAGGTATAATATTAGCTTTCTCTCGCCAAACAGAGCTGTTATGCACCATTTACCAGAGCAATGGTGGATTAATGATTCACCTTCATCATTGAGAGGAAACCTCTCAAAACGTTAGCTTTCAGTTGTTTTCAATGGCGCTGCTGCAATTGTGAACATTACCAGTTTGCAGTGAGGTGCAGTGAACTCACTGAAGGGGTCATCTTGTGATGCAGTTGAGCTAACTCCAACGGCTCAGACAGATTCTGTGATAAATCGTCCTGAAGCCGCAGCCTTGAGATATCACTGTTTACAATCCCCTGAAAGGCAATTTGGACGCATAAAATCATAACTCTTTGTATATAGGACGTCTAAATAAAATGGCGGACGAATGATTAGTCACCGCAATAATTGACGCCATGACGATGACAAACTAATGGATTTGTTGGAAAACGTCTCGAATGTTTGAAGCTTGTGGAAAGATCGACGTTCAACAATGCTTAGAATCTAGCCCCACATCGACACGGAAGCGGTTTATATTCCTGACTGCCAACACATTTGACCACCCGCCACAGGCAGCGTTGACTCAAAACGGGAGAGCCCTGACCTATCCAGCGAGGTACACGGTGCATACCACTGGCTGTATAGTTTAGCCCCCTGTTTTTTTTTTTCCCTCGCCTGATATAGTGCTGATTTACTATGATGCTGGCACGGGGCAAACTCTCATCTACAACCTCCAAATGGGGCCCATACTTGCCCTGGGTAATAGAATTGAGTTTCGAGCCAGTCAACTCAGAGGTGCTCCCCGCATGGTGAAACTGCGAGGAGGGGGGGGGGCTATTGATTTCATTAAGAAGACGCATGAAGCACATTACAGAATGATGACTGCTTCATGGTAGGTCAACAAGAAATCAATACAAAATTATATTAGTGCCTTGCCTGCTTGCCGGGGTGAGGTCAGGTACTGCCCCCCCCCCCCCCCCCCCCCCCCCCCCCAGCCAGGAAAATGGAGGACGGAATCATTCCCGATTCCGTATTTGTTTGGGAGTAAAAACACACTGAGGCTGAGACAGAGAGAGACCTGGAGACGATGTATTTTGTAGTGTTTTAATCAGATCAAAGATTATTTATCAATGCCGCTCTTTTGGGGCAAAGCAAAGCCCTTAACAAGGCCAGTGCACACATCGTGAACCACTGGGAATGTGTTTCTAAAATAACTTGTACGTCGGAGTCGCAGCCACGCAAATGAGAGCTATGTTCAATCCCAAATCATTCAGCATTGCTTGATTGGAAAAAGGCTTCGCTAATAAGGAATGATTTGAGGGACTTCGCTCCATGGCACGTAGCTGAGCTATAGGAAAGGTTTCTCCATTGTTTCTCCTTTGCCTTGCTACCAAACACCATCATTTATTGATGACCTTTATTTCGCGTCTATATACCAATGTACAGATTGTGTGGCATGGCACTCAGCCGGAGGGAAGAAGAAAAAGCCATGCTATTGAACAGAATGAATAATACAACAATGTTTGGCTTGATCAGGGAGCGACTGGGGAAGGAACAATGTAATAAAATGGTGGAATATCCCAAGCGGGTGGTTGGATGTGAAAGTACAGTTTATTCTGTTTCGACAAACTGTAGCCGTCTCCGTATGGCTGAATAATGGGAATTTCTTGACATTTCTTTCCTCTTCTATTCAGAGTCAAACCTAAACAGCCCAATAATATAATTATTTGGAATTCCTAGTTTCTCATGCGTTACCTCCTCAGCAACCCACATGAAAGCGCACGGAAGATATTCACTACACATGACATGAATTTTCACATATTTACATGACATAAACAAGTTGAGATGATTTGAAAAATGGGCAGGTCACGCTTTGGGTCATCTTACCCACTGGGGCGGGGGTTGACATTCCCAAACCCTTGGCGGGTTGACCGCAATTACATTTGTTTTAATGGGAGACTCTAATGAAAGCAACAAGGGGTGAGTCAGAGTGGGTGCTGTGCCCAAGACTGTTTGTACGATGAGAAACAATAGCTCTCATTAGACGACCTAGGCCCACTCAGAAGTATAATATCCATTACGGAGAGAGGGAGTCGGGGGTGTACCTTCAAAGATGTCAGAGACGTATGATTAATTACCCCGATTATTAATCGTGGCGTAATTACCGTCTCTGGCGGAGATTATTACCAAATGTTTAAGACAGACTCCAGTTTCGTCATTGGAAATAATAAATAAAGTATTTCCCCGGGAACAAAGCGTGCATCTCTCCTCGTTGATTTTAGACAACATCTGTCCCAAATTGATTAAAGATTCATGCGGCTCTTTGGAGAGCAACATGTGTCGTCCGGTAGATGAATGGATGGGTTGCTTTGTTCAGTGGTGGCCTGCACACATTTCATTGTTCAGTCGGTCCGGAACACTAGAGAACCATCCGCTTTTAAACAAACAAACTCATTCAGAATTCAAGTCTTTGCTATTGGTAATCACAGGCAGTGGTTCTAACACGCCGCACTACCTGCGCTCTCAATAGCAACGGGGGGGGGGGGGGCTTAAGCCCTTTCCCAGACGGAGTCACTGAGTCTCCAGGTGGAAGAAAGAAGGGAGTGAGTGACAAGGTAATTGGGGGGATCCCTGGACCTGAGAGACTGGTCCTGATGTGGAGTCCGCACCTGGGGGTGGGGGTAAGGTGTGGTGGTGGATGGGGTGGGAATGCAGACTAATCCACCTTTGCCCCCTACTTTTGTGGACCCCGTCTGCTTTGAGAGCAGGAACCGAGTGGATAAGTGGCTCAACGATCCTGATTGTCCCCCTAAAGTCCCTGAGACGCTCACAATGGCGGGCTTGATCTGTCTCTGATTTGAATGGCCTCAGGGATGTACTTTAAGGTTTTTGTAGCAAAGAAAGAATGTCCAACTGTTGGATTAATCAAAGTCCTCGTTCCAATAGCACATTCATTTGTAACAATGATTTATTTAGAATATCCATCTTGGACCGCCGATCGTTCACAGATCAATGTGACCTCAACTTCACCTCTGATGAGATTTTTAAGAATTGCATCTCGGAAAGGGGGAATTAATCATACTGAATACTGGGATCGAACCCATAATCTAACATTTAAAATCATGGCAGTAGGCAAAAAACAAAATGTCAAAACAAGGTCAAACATGACTTATTCCAAAAGTATTGTTTAAAGAAATGCATTGAAAGATCGGATGCTAACTAATGAAAACAGCTGATAGATAGATTTCGCAATGCGAAATCTATCGAGCGTCCATGTTGAAACCAGGACTACTACATCTGCCGAGCGCTTTGAACGATGCAAATGTACGCCAGCAGCCCTCGTGGCTTCGGCTAAAACACATAATGAGTAATGTCACCGCTTGTCCCTCGCTGCAGGAAGAGGGAGGGGTGCTATCGTGATAAAGGACTGCGAGAACAAGGGGCCGATTGAAGGCAGATTGCTATTAAAATAGGAAACATTACACGGAAAACCTGCCATCTATCATCATTTGGGGTGCTTTGACCCATATGCCGTACCTGCTGTTGGATGTCCTAACTGCACCACAAAACAGAGCCTGGAGACACTCAAGTCTCGGAGGCTGACTGACACAATGGATCCTTGTTGTTGGACCGGAGAGATGTGCTTTCCATTCAGAGCCAGTGCAGTTTTCTCTGTCGTGTCTATAAAACAATCCTTCATCTGTTTTATGAATCAACGCAAAAATATTAAATGTTTGCCAAGAACGTCTGATTTAAAACAAGTATAGCTAAAGATGGGGTGACGCACTGAGGGGAACGGTGTGTTGTTAATAACTGTCTTGACACCCCGATTGAACTCCATTTTCTCATCAGGCTTGCAGACAGGAAATCGTGCTACAAGAAAATACTACGGATTACGAGTTGATGAGGCTAGAGAGCATCTGCTCGATGTGCAATGACGGCTGAGGACGCTTCCAATTAAAATGTTTGAATTTGTTTATATGCTTGCACATTTTTGTCACTTTTTTTTTTTTCTTATTCTGCATTTTTATTTTGCAGCACAATCTGTTACGATACCTCCTGGTCTTAAAATAAGAATATGATTACTCTTGCTTAGAAAGGTGTTTTGTACACACAGGTCATCTTCAGTCAAACTAATACAACACACGGTACTGGGGAACGTTGGGAGAGATTTACGATGCTACATTTCTAAATTTCTCCCCGACTCCTCTGGCTGAGAACAACTTTCAAAGGCGCAAGGATCAGAGTATTTCATCGCCATGCTTGAGTCGTCAAGGAAATAAGCAACCCATATAAACTGTGATTACCATTTTAACCTCTAGACTCTTTTGAACATCACCGGTGCTTCACAGTTCAGCACAGCCCCTATATGTAAATGATGGACTTCACCAGAAGGAGACTCGGAAATAAATTACCATCCACAGAGATGCTGCTGCTTTATATCACCCAGAAGACGGATGCATTGAGCAAACAAACAGCTTGCGGTCCACCTGTGCCTCCACAGCATTGAGCAAATACGCACACATCAAAAAGCCCAGCTCCCACCAGCCCCACTGAGTTCATTTTGATAGCAGAATAATATGCATATTGAGCGAGTGTGAGATTGGCAAGTTACTTCTGGGAATGAAGTGATGGATGGACCTCGACCTGCCACCTTGGATTCAAGGTGTAAAAACCAAGTCTTTATTTATTGTTCTTATTATTTTTTGATTTTTAAAGTTTTTTACAACACTTTTTAGACTCTAAATAAAAATGTTTCAAACTAGCCAACCCTACTTAGACATGGGGAAGTTCAACATTGACACCCAGTTGAACTTCCCTATGAAACCAAACTGAATATTTGTCCCATTGACTAACGCTTTAGAAGATCTGCGCCAACAAATGCTTTTCAAGCCAGAAATATCCCTTGCTTTCAAAGCAAAATGTGATCGCCACCAGGGAGTCAAGGCAGAGACGGGGCAGAGTCAAAACAGCCTTATTGTGACAGGAAGCCGGTGGGAAACAGGTTCTGTTTCTAGAAAACACCAGTTTTCCCCGCAAAACTCCTCCTGGGCCTCGAAACGCCACGGATACGCTCAGGTTAATGGAATTCATTGCATTACAATTGTCATGCCAATTTCCCATTTGGCTTTTATTTTTGCTTTTACATCAGGTGAACAGAGAGGCTTCTGGTTGAAACCAGAACCATGGAAGGATCCATTCTTCTTTCGGAAAAAAAAATCACCCCCCCCCTCCACGGATTACACCAACCTTCGAGCTAAGTGTCAGTTAGCTCAGAAAAGTGGCGCTCTGTAGCATAGGGTGTGCAAATGCTTCATGAATACATCTATGTGTGGGTACATATCTAAACCCTATAAGAACACGTCAAAGGAATGAGTCTCTCCAAGTCCTGCTGAGAGCAGCACACCGAAACAAAACAAGTGCTGCTCAACGCGTCTCGCCTCCTCACATTATGGGTTGTTGAGTCGGCGTCTTAATTGAAAGTCGAGAGCTGCCCATTACATATTCGTGTAGGAGGACGCCATCGAGGCTCACCCCAGCCCCAGTACTTGGGACGGCGTTTCGCTAATGGCTCCTGGCAGTCACATGGGACGTGGTATTTATTGTATAAATCACGTTGACTGCTTTATGTTTGTAATGATTTCTTGATTAACTCCTAGCGTTCGCTGTGCGTTGGAAGCGGCAGCAAACACTGGCCTTTAACAGGATTAATCAGTCGTAGTACATTCTTGGACCCCGTCTTTGGTCCGCTCCGTTCAGCGGCCAAACACAACACGGGGGGAAGCGAACAGGACGGACAAGACTATTGATTTATGTCGGGAGAAAATCCCCTCTGAAACCTGGCCAGAGGATCAAAGAGATGTTGCATCACATGCTGCTGGACACGTCACACTAAACGACTTGTATCCCATATATGTGTACATTTTCTAGGTAGCTAAATAGCTCTTATCTAAAGCCACTTATCCAAAGACACTCACAGGGAATTCAGCCACAATATAAATGTGCAGGAGTCCAACACTAACCACTTTAGATCATCCTTCTTTATTAATACTGGCTTTGCGGTTGTGCGAAGGCTGGGCAGAGCTAGAAAAGTTCAAGATTGAAATTCGGAGGGGGAGAAGAGCAGGAGAGACAGGGGGAGAGCCGGTGGGAAGGAAGGGGGTGCCATTTGTGATGGACCTGTGTTGACGTACTGACTGGGATGAGTGGACACACACACACACACACACACACACACACACACACACACACACACACACACACACACACACACACACACACACACACACACACACACACACACTGCGAGCTATTTCCAGTCTCTCGTTGAGATAAGATGAACAGGGAATTCTCTAGAGCTTATCGGAAGCACAGCCCATGTGGAATCTTCCATCTCGCTGCTGTAAGCACCTTGGGGCCGACGTGTGTGTGTGTGTGCGTGTGGGTGTGCGCGTGCGCGTGCATTAATGATTGACAAACGAGACCCTGGAAAATGGAAAGCCCTGCCAAATTGGGAGATGGTCTTGATGGAGTAGGCTAGTAACTATGCACAGTGGATGTATGTTGGAAGACAATATTGACTTTGATTGTAACAGACTGTAGCCAACTATGGAAACTTGATGTAGATAATTGAGTGTTCTTACTTTTATATCTGATTTTTGACGAAACAAGTATCTTGATGATAGATTTGAGGAGTAGTATGATGTCGTTGTCAGTTGTCGTTTAATTTGAAAAACGAATTCATTTAATTATTTGCATCTTTGACTCCACTTCTAAATCACATACAAACACTGTGATTAGTCTCATCTCTAGGCTGTTTAGGGAGCATCTCTCATTGTTATTTGTTGAGGATATGAAAGCCTGCGGCTCATCAACCTCCAGGTGTCACACGCGAGGCGGATTAAACCAGACTCTTAAAGGCAGCCGTGTCTGGTCGCCAACACTTAGGCAATTTACACTAGCTTGTACCCTGGGGCACGAAACAACAGGGATAAAGCCCCTAATGCACTTAACTGTAGATAGGACCAAGCCAAAGTATGTTAACTACGAACACATATGGCTTTAATCCCATCAAGCTCTTGGGAAAAGGACAACACAGGTTGCAAATGTGTTACTACCTGCCTAAAAGGTTGTTTGGATCAGGTTTCCCGCCTGGCAATTGCCACTATAAAGTAAAAGGTCTCCTTGAATTTCAGACGTTTGTGGCATTCAACATTCCTTGGTAAGCAACGAGCGATGGAATACAATTAAAACCAGCACACAATGCAACCTTCAAACCAGTCTGCACACGAACACAAACACGCATACGATATATATCCCTCACAAAACACTTATTTTTGGATTTTCCTGCTAAGTAACCTGTCTCCTAGCGCCATGAGGGTTGCTGGGTGGCGACATAAGCCTTGCAAACACACATGGGGGGGAATATGTGGTTGTGCACCGGACTGAGAAATTGTCCATGCGTCTGTGAAATCTCCCCTAGTGTGTTTAAACACTGCGGCGCAGTGTGTCTATCGGAACCTCTACGGGTCAGTGCACAATGAGCATTGCACGCCCATAGTATGAATGTACAGCGCGGAACAGAGAGCTTGACCTCACGTTAAGGGGTCGGAGGGCAATTGCCTGCGTGTGTGTGTGTGTGTGTGTGTGTGTGTGTGTGTGTGTGTGTGTGTTTTAGCCACCGGGTTCACAGATGCTGGGTAACTTCTGTATTCAAACGTACATCATGCTGCAACACCGAAAAAAACGAAAAGACCTTTGGCACTTTACCGGTTATGCAGTTGTTTGCATAATCGTGCCTTTCTAATCTACCTGCCTTTGTTTCCACGCGTATCTGCCAACATATCCGTTAGCTGAATCCTGCCAAGTTTCACACTGTCACATGAACGCAGTGTGAGGTTTAGCGTAGACGAAGTACACACACCCACACACACACGGCTGAGACGAACAGCGAACCAGACCTTAAAAAGCTTTAAAATAAGCCAGACCGGCTCGTGCAAGACAAGCCGAACTCAGGCTGAACCTGAGGATCACTCTGGATGCCTCCACCTCAGTGAGATCTCTGTAAATAACGTTTGCTAAAATGGAGGGGAACACCTATTCGTTCTGTGCACCTGTTCCCCATCTGTCCTCCAGACAAGGTCCCACAGGCTCCTCGTTTTCTCCTCTTTGTTAGTTAGCGTCCATGAAAGGTCAACTGAACCATATTCCCCCCTATTACTCATATTTAAATATGCTAGCCCTGATATTCCTCCAACTCTTCAAATGGGTCCCTTTGCTCCAATTTTCCATATCCAACTTTGTGCATCTGTCCGAAAGACTAAGGAAGCCCCCTAGTTATCTTCATTTACTGAGTTTTAATTCATCTTTACATATCCATCATCACGCTAACGGGTAACAGAACACATGCATATTTTCTTTACATTAACACGTCTGTTACAATAAGTCAAAGCATAGGTTTCCTCCCTTGGGGAGGGAATTACACTGCATTGTTTAAAAACAGCAAGGAGCCAAAGACTGATTGCTCGCTGCCTCTTCTCAGGGAGGGAAGCTCTCATACCGGGTGGAGGATGATGACAGATATTGTGCAAATCGTGCCTCAGCAGCATGTGTGATTATGGAGCATAAATAGACTAAACAACACTATATTGTTAAGTCTATTCGAATCAATACTAGATGAATATACTGCCATTATACATTTTCATGATATCGTCTGGTGATATTTTCCAGTTCCCGACTTGGCAAGCATCGGAGTGCAAATCCCTTCTCCTAAGTCTCCCTTTCCAAGGTTTCTTCTCTTTTCCCCCCGTCTCTGATTTACGCGACTGTGCCTTTCCCAGAGTTCAGGTCCATATTAGAGTAAGGAGGTGTGGCCAAACCGTTTTGCTCTGTGAAGTGTGGGTTTGTAAAGCCATTAGGGACTGTGTGGCGGTGATAAAGGTTTATGCAAATCAATAACTTAACTTGACGTTAACAGCCTCTGGTACCGTAGAGCAGCGCCAGAATAAGCCGGGGGGGAAGGGGGTACATGCACAAATGTTTTTTTTAACAGAGAAAGAAAATACATGTAATGAATTGGGGTGTGCCTGAAAAAAGGTCTCAGGGTGGAGCCTAATCAAAGAGGCCATCCGCAGGCACTCAGACACGGTGGCAGCGTTCAGAGCACCGTCCGGCAAGTGTCAGTGGATAGGCGATGAGGCTAGGAGCGGTACTCCCTGTGAACGCGGGAGATTAACATTCCCAGGGCCCGGTTTTATGGAGAGATCGACATGCAGTGGTACAGGAGGAAGAGAGTGCCAACACTCGTCATTAACACAGGGAGGGTCATGGACCTATAGGTCAGCAGCCTGTGTATTACACACAAATATTTACATTAAGTTTTCGATGTTGGATTCCATTCAAGAGTTTATTATATACAGGTAAATACCGCCAAGAGTTTTATATTGGGCTGGAGATCACAAGATAAGATACATTTAACTTTGATAGCTTTACGATCGATATGTGGATTCAAAACGAACGACCACCCAGACTGGTGATGCGTTATAAAAACGAAGAATGACACAAAAATGTTAATCCTTATTTGTTACTTATTTATAAATTCCCAACACTCTAGCCTCTATACAAGTGGCTTAAAAAAGGTCTGGTTATGGTCAAACAAGACAGAAATATGGCTGTTTACAGGGGAAAGTGTTGTAACACACAGATTGAAGAGATCAACTATCCATCTTGCGTGTGTGTGTGTGTGTGTGTGTGTGTGTGTGTGTGTGTGTGTGTGTGTGTGTGTGTGTGTGTGTGTGTGTGTGTGTGTGTGTGTGTGTGTGTGTGTGTGTGTGTGTGTGTGTGTGTGTGTGTGTGCGCGCGTTGCGTGTTATGGAGTGCTTTGATTTTCAGTTTTTCCATTTTTTCTCACAAACTCCCTTCTCTTCATTTCGGTGCAACTGTAGCTGCGCTTCGGTGTGTAACGTAAACCCCTGGTATGCCTCTTTCTGTGTTGTTTAGTGGGCCGCGGACGGGGAGACGGTAAACTACAGTGCGGTCGTACAGGGGGGAGGGGCTCAGACGCTTTCCCCCGTCGCCCCCCCCCCGGACCAACCGTAAATCTCCTCCTTCCATCCCCTCATCCCGGTGTCAAACAACACAGCCTCGTTCTCATGTGCATGAAGACTCCCTCGTCTCGCACTTAAACTCGGTGCTTTCGGAGCACAGCGTCGATGGCGGACATCTGTGGTGCTATTAGGGTATTTTGGGACCTTGCGAATAGTATAAACTTTCTCTGAAAAGGTCTTTCACAGGGTTTGGAGGCGTCTGGTTGAGTCAGGGCCATTTGAGTTATTTCCCAACAAGTGAAGCCGTGACAACTGCATTGTAGTTGGGGTAGTATGGTACATAAAGTATGATATGAAAATACCATAGAAGAGCCAGAGATCATAGGGATTAAACACTCCCCACTGGAAGAGAACAACTCCCTTTTTCAGCTGTGTGATGTGTCTGTGTGTGTGTCTGTGTGTGTGTGTGTGTTGTGTGTGTGTGTGTGTGTGTGTGTGTGTGTGTGTGTGTGTGTGTGTGTGTGTGTGTGTGTGTGTGTGCGTGTGTCCGTCTGTTTTCTGTGTGTTTGTCTGTTTCTGTGTGTGTGTGTGTGTGTGTGTGTGTGTGTGTGTGTGTGTGTGTGTGTGTGTGTGTGTGTGTGTGTGTGTGTGTGTGTGTGTGTGTGTGTGTGTGTGTGTTTACCTCTGTATGCGTGTGAGTTGGTGTTGGTTTTGCGTTGTGGTCATCTTCTGCACATTTGTCTGTGTGTGTGTGTAAGTTGGTGTGTGGGAATGTATACATTTGTTTTTTGTATCTTTGGTTTCGTGTTGTGGTCTTCTTCTTCACGTTTGTGTGTGTGTGTGTGTGTGTAGGAGTGTATATATTTGTTTTTTGTATCTTTGGTGTCTGGGTCTTGTTCTGTACATTTGTCTGTGTGTGTGTGCGTGGGTTTAAGTGCTCCCGGCTGGAGGTTGCTCAGACACAAGTGGCATCTCGGTATTTGTTGAAAGGGCTAAGAGGCACGGTAACATCCACCAACTAAGAAAAACAATTAAAGTCGCGGAAAGCTTTCTACAAAGGAGGAACACTTTCAGCCTCAGTAAAACCAAAAGCAATGAAAAGAACGAATGACGTGTCTTAGGGACAGGAAATGGACGGAGGGGAAAAAACAAAAGGAGAAAGGCCACTTGGTCAAGACTGACAACTCTGGGATCGTATTTCCACAAGATTTGCTGCTTTAATATAAAGCCAACTGCTCCCAGCGAAAGAGGAGTATCATGCACTGGTCAAGGGGCAACTGCAAAGCCCATATACCTGTTGGTAGTAATCTGCATCACTGATCCTTATGAGCTTTCCACGGTACAGGATGTCTGTGCTGCGGTCTCGGGAGGGCCCCCTTCTCCCCTTCTGGTTTAAACTTTCAACTTGCGCATCTGCTGCATTTATTAAAGCTATCCAGATATTTTTTTTGCGTGAAGATTTACCACTCACTTCAACCTTAAAAGCTTTTTCATTGTTGTAATGCTGACCTCAGAGGGGCAAATTAAGTCCCCTTGTCAGCATATATCACACGATATATACGGGAGCCGGACTTGTGCTTGAAACCTTCAGGCATGTCCCTACTATACCCATTTATACATATACATATGGGCAGGCAGAAATGTGCCTTTAAACACGAGGACTCACTCACACATACACACACATGGCTTCTCCCCCTGAGCCATCCCTGCAGTGAGATAGTGTGGCTTAAGATAGTGTGGAGGGAGATAGGGAGGTACGGGGACCAAGGGATTTAAATTAAATGCTTTAAACACGCATGCACGTAAACACACCACATAGGCCTAGACACACACACACGTAGACGCACACACACACCTCGCCACACAAACACACACACACACACACACACACACACACCTTGATACACACACATACACGTGCCTATACACAAACACACCCACTATCCCTTAGAAACGGACCTAGACACAAACACACACACACACACACACCTAGAAACGCATCCAGACACACACACAAACACATACACAGGCCTAGACACACACACACACACACACACACACACACACCTAGAAACGCATACACACACACCAAGACAGACACACATACACGTCAGGAAACTGACCTAGACACACAGACACAGGCCTAGACACACACACACACACACACACACACACACACACACACACACACACACACACACACACACACACACACACACACACACACACACACACACACACACACACACACACACACACACTTAGACACATACACACATTGATTCACACCCTTGTGCTCTGCTAAAGGCCCGGGGCCAGACTTATCCCCTGGCTGCAACGGACTGTGGCGTGTAACCGCATTAGGAACTCTGGAGGAGGTGGGAGGAGGAACCAGGGGGACGTGGGCGGAGAAAAACAGACAGTCAGGGGTCCCCGACAAGGGGGCCGTAGTGCCAACAAAAGGGAGCCGTAATGGAGGTCAGGTCAAGAGATGCAACTAGAGATCTGCTCCAGCACTGAAGGAGGAGGAGGAGAAGGAGCAGGGGGGAGGGGGAAGAGATCCCATGGATTCCAGGGGAGGGGGGGGGAAGGGAGAGGGGGGGGTCAAGGAGGAAGGAGGCTGGGGGGATGGAGGCTACAGCGAGGAATAGGGTGCTGCAGACCCGAGAATGTGGGGGGTTAGGGGGGGGTATGGGGGGGAGACGGGACGTCAGTGGAGCTCCAGCAGCCAATCGGAATAGCTCCAGGGCGCCCGTTTCCTTGACGTTGATCTCACTGAGTTTTTTTTTTTTTTTCCTTTTTTAATCCTCGCCGTCACGTGAGCAAATCCCAACACATTGCCTCCTGCAGACGCCCTGTGGTTGTGGGTTTATCAGGGGAAGGGGTTGGGGTGTGTGCGGTGGGTGGGGGGGGGGGGGATACTACCATGAATGCCTGCTTCTGGGCTTGCTCTGCATTCCCCTGAATTGGATACTGGGCATGGCACGGGCAGATAAGGTCAGAGACGCAGGGTTTCATTGCGACTTTGGCTGAGATGTCTCGCTGTCGGTGAAAACCTTCTCTTCCACTAATACCCCTCCTCGCTGCATTCGCCATGAACCCCAATGGCTTCCCACTAACACAGGAATGCATGCTGCCGATCCCTGAATGGGCTAAGCCTGCACATTTGAATATGAATGCACGGTATATGGCCGTATATTTGCGAGGGTTTAGCATTACATACTGCCGGTTATGGTTTTGAACTCATATTCAACTCATGATGTCTACGTTTTCGTTTGATGCAGGAATGTTACTGCTACCATCCAAACAGCCCAGTAGTCCTGTTCTTGCTGTGGTTTCCCAAGCCACACACATAGTTAAAGCGTGTGGTATGCACGGGTAATATTAGACAAGCTATCTTCACATGTAGCCACACGTATTTGTTAACATTAACTTTTGTTTGTAATCTCCAATCAGGTATCGTTTTAAAACCACACTGTGTTAACCATCAAAGTTGAGATGATAGCTGAACACATGCAAACACATGCACACAGGGCTCCTGTTACAGCGACCGGCCTGCCACCGCACACAGGTGCGCTGACCCGGCGAACAGGTGGGCTGATGGTATCTCCAGCAGACAGGGGGACCTCACAGAGCTCCACCACAGGTAAGCGGGGTCATGTCACAACATCCGTCGCTGTGTGGCAAATCCAGGTTAAGTCTCCGAAACTCGTCTGTCAAATAACGTGTCGCCGGCTGTGAATGAGCCGCTGAGCTTCTCAGAAGGTCGCTGGGGAATAACAAGGCGTCATAGGTCACAGCGTGGGATTCTCGTATTAGTAATACATCTCTATACTTAGGAAGTAATTGCATACGTGTCGTTTTCTCAAGACCATTTATAGCTTTGAAAAAAAAAGTGTGAAATGCAAAAAAATGTGTGTCATTTTAAAGATCGTTCACTAATCGTATCGTGTTTAAAAGCCCATGTGATGCATCTGAATTCACGATGTTCATTTCGACATGCACACTCGAAAAGGTGTCCCTGCGCTCATCAGGTAAACCCATCGCACACCGCTGTGCGGGATGATGGGGTTCGTCAGCGAAGGAACACAATCCATTACCTGACTCAATCCATACGGCAATCTTATAACCACGCCGCGTCTGACTGCTGAACGAGGACTCTGTGTTATCGCAGCCCTGGATGGAAAACTTCAAACGCCGGGATCTTGTGTCTGTCAGGAAGTGTCTTAATGGCGGGGCCGTCTCTGACAGATGGCCATACATGGTCATTTTGACCACTGATTGATGGCGTAATTCCTTCCTCCTCGCTATCTCCCAGGACCGGCGGACGGGGCCAAACACGGCAGAGCGAGCTCAATTTGTAATTCACCTTGAGATGAAAGCAATGACAGAAGGATGGAAGTACACCTTGACGGTATTAGCGTCCATTGTCGTGCGCACTTTAATGGCTGCTCGAACAGGATATTGACCCAAGCGAGGCGAACTTACCCCGGGCTTTTACGATTCTTATCGGAATGAATAGTCACGCGCGCGCCACGGAGAGTGATACTTGAGCTGTCCATTCCGAGTCATTTGTCACCGAGGCGGGAAGTGAGATTCTTAAATCCATTAGGCCAAGATGGATTCACAGTTCCCCCGTGGCCAGTTAAGTGAGTAAGAATGTCCCGAGGAGGTCAACGTGCCTTTAAATAGCCTTGAATTTACCTTGAAATCCAAGAGCAGTTGGTGCCAGATTAGCAGCTTGTTTGACCGAGGAAGGCAACATCTCGTGGAAGGTTCAAGAAAGTTGTGTAACCGAATTCTCATGTTTTCAAACACAGATAGTGAGTTACTTCAGGTAATCAAAATGAACTTATCCTGTCAGATTTGTCTGTCAATATGACACTAGCTTATTAACTAATTGAAACAGGAAAATACTGAAAAAATGTAACATAAATCGGTTGGCAAGATAATGTAGGACAAGTCTTGTTAGGTGTAAAAATGATTCAAATTGTAAATAATGAATTGCGCTTCTGGGAAGGATATCACGGATAATGCATTATGAGCCTGTGTGACAACCCAGCCATTTTATTTACATATAGCTTAGAAACACAGATAAATTGGTGACTGCGTGGCAGTAAGCAGGCTACAGCAATTGCAATTCTTTGCATCATTCTTTTGGATTTTCTTTCCCCAGTCTAATCGACAATGCCTCGGAGCCTGCTGCCAACTTCTCCCTTTGGAAAGAGGTGAAGTGCTGGGCATTCAATTGTTTGATATGCTTCTTGCAAACCATGGAAAGGATTTCTTTGCATTTTGCAGCGGTCTCGCCTACCGTCTCAATTAATGTTTTTTTTTTTTTAAATGCCATTTCACATTGATGCAGAAAGACTAGAGCGAATAAGCAGCCAAAAGTTGATATCGAGCTTTCGGTCTCAAAGGAAATTATTGTTGAAGCCAGAGATGCATCTGCTATTGATTAAAGCTATTTCCAAAGAGAGCTCGATACCAGTGCAGGTTAGGCATACTTTATACCATAAAGTGATTGATTTGATGAGAAATTTCAGGATTGAATCAGACAAATTAGAATCAGTTGACATATTACAACTGACATGACCTCAGGACAACAAGTTATTTAAGTTCATAATCTAAAACAATGCTCAAATCATCGAAAAACCTTGAGAGCCTACGAGTAGTTTTGCGATAGCATATAGTCTCATATTCAAAGGTTCATGATTTTGTGTCAGAGGAAAGGTATTTGATTTAAATAATTTAAATGTTTTGATTTAAATTATACATCTCCACACTAGAGCTTCACAAACGTGCATCCTTGGACCCAGAATTTGAACGTATTCCATCAGTCGGAATGTCGGCAAAGATACTAATATTCAGAGCAAACATTGATCTCTCGTGTTTTGACCCAGAAATCCTAACCTTGAGCGGTTCGCTGAGTTTCATACCGGTAATGATGCGGGGAAATGCCACTCAACCCCCGGGTCCATCAGCCCATCATTAGGGAGCAGCAACACCAACAATGGATGAACTCTGGGTTCACCGCTCTCCTTGTGGAGCCCCCATTGTAGTTTGGGGGGTCTGTTTTCAGAAAACGATGGCGAGAAGAAGGAGCACTGTGACACATATTTCACCATGGGGGAGGAAAGGAGGAGGGAGTCCGAGAATAATCCTGTTAGCAGGATAATGGCTGTGACCGGAAGAACCAAGAGTAGCTCGGCCGTGGTGCGTGCATCTCTCTCTCTCTCTCTCTCTCTCTCTCTCTCTCTCTCTCTCTCTCTCTCTCTCTCTCTCTCTCTCTCTCTCTCTCTCTCTCTGGTTTTAAGTGAGACGTTAATATGTCTACCATCTTACCAGTGATGTAGATCACAGAGAATTGCATTTAAGCATCTCCGTCTTTATTAATACATTTCCTTTCTAGAACATTGACAGAAGGTCGATGTTCAATTTATAAATGCAATAAAGAAAAACAAGACATAACATTGTGAGTAACAGTAATTCAATTGGCCTATTTACAAGCACATAATAGGGAAGCGATCAGCCCCTAAATAAGCATCTAACAGCCGTTGAATATTCTTACAATATCAATATGTGCTTTTACGTCTGACAAAATATTTCTTCCAGATGTTTCATCTCAATTTGCTTGCACAATGTGTTCACTCTCCCTCAAACATTTCCACATTGTAATTATGCTTTTCTTTGTGAAGAAAGCCCCAGTGATAGCTGTGAAGTGTCCGTCGCTTTCTTTGCGTGTGTGTTTGAGCGCATGTGTGTGCGCATGCGTGTGTGCGCAGAGGAAAGGGTTCTTTGTGTATGTGTGTGTGTGTGTGTGTGTGTGTGTCTCTGTGTGCAGAGGAAAGGGTGATTTGTGTGTGTGCGTGTGTATCTGCTCTTTCTCACACACACACACACACACACACACACACACACACACACACACACACACCACACACACATATGTTTGCTGTGATGTGTCCGTCTGTTTCTTTGTGTGTGTGTGTATGTGTGTGTGTATGTGCGCGTATATGCAGAGGAAAGGGTGCTTTGTGTGTGTGTGTGTGTGTGTGTGTGTATGTGTGTGTGCTCTTTCTCTCACACACAAACCACACACACATGTGTTTGTGTTTTGACAGGCAGCACCACGGCCATCTCCTTACCTCTGAACCTCTGTTGGCATGGCGAGGGATCAGCAGGGGGCCTTCAATATAATTTGCCATCGTTTGTCATCACTTGCCCTCCTGACACACACACACACACTCACACTCGAACAAAAACACATTCACACGCGCACACACACACACACATGCACGCACAGGTGTGCATGCGCACACACACACACACACAAACGCACACACACACGCATACACACACAAATAAACGTATACATGAACGCACACACATGCATACGCACACACATAAACGCACACATAGACACACACATACACGCATAAACGAACACATAAACGCACACACACACACACACACACACACCACACACTTTCACACACAAACTTTCACACACACCAACATACGAACACACACCCATTCACACACGCAAGCCCTCTCTGTCTTCTGAGACATACCAACACAGACAAATGTCTGGGCCCTGCCAGTGTACAGCAGACTCCCACTGACAGACCACATCTGTGGTTCCAAGCCAAGGGGAGTGTTTATTGTGTGCACACTCTGTGGGCCTTGCAGACAAAGGCTTTCGATGACTGCTTCTACTCTGCGCTGTTTGATCGCCGAGTGGAAACAGTGAATCAAAGCTCGTTCTTGATAATGGTCCGATTCCGATACGCTGACACAAAAGATTTTCAAAGAAGAAGTCCATCATTGTTGTTGTTCTGCTTACCGACAGCGTTTTAGAGTTCCCACGAAAGATTACGATGTCTTTATGTCTCGTGTGAATCTGCTGGCAAGCGAGGCGTGACTATGATTTGATCAACTCCATTTGGCTTTGTGTCTAATGGCGGCATTAAAGGTTTGTGAGCCGTTAAAGTCCGTACTTGGAAAGCATAGTTCTCATTTGGCTTATTATTCTAAAGGCCTTACCGAGCTTCATTCCTCGTTGCTTCGCCGTCAAGAACAACCATACAGAGCTTCTGTGCTGGTTTCCTTTTGACTTATATGGCCCTGTTTCTTTTTTTCTTTAGTTCCACTTCCCCTTCCCTTGCTGACCTCCCCGCGGCTCCGCCTGAGGAGCCAAAATACAATCATGCTTAGCGTGTTCTGTCCACAAAAGGGTTCTTGTGTGTTGTGGAAATCTATTAGCGCAAATTACATTTGACTCCAGGCACGGCATCGTATCGGAACCCGGAGACGGCTCGCTCTTTGCCTTCTCCTCGTGTCGTTCCGCAAGGTTCAACCACAACACGGCAACCCCCACCTACACCACCACCCCCCCCACCCCCCAACCGAATATAAATCCAGTTAAGGCAACCCCGTGGTTTGGATTCATTTCGCTGATGAATGGCGCAGAGTCTGGAGACCACTGGGTGGAGATTACATCTATCATGTTGCGGCCCCCCTGCGCCTCCGCAGTGCTCTCTGGCAGACTGGACCGGTCACTGGGGCCAAACACCACCGGAGCTGCCCGGCGGAGAGGACCAGTCCGTCAGTCAATCGGTGTGTGTGTGTGTGTGTGTGTGTGTGTGGGAGGAGGGTGTGTGTGTGTGGGTGGGAGGGGGGGTGTGGGTGTGGGTGTGTGTGCGGGTGTGAGATAGGGGCTGGATGCCATCTGGAACGGTACCCGGGTCAGGGGCGGGGGCGGTTCTCCTGGCGCTGTGTGATGAGGCAGATAACCCCGGGCACGATGGAGAGAAAGCGCCAGGGGTCGAGACGATGATCGCCCCGACGTCCGACCGGGTCGTCGGCACCAGCGGTACCCGTGCCAAGGGGATGGATGTGATGGACTGACGGTCGCCATGGTTACCTCCTCCTTTAAGACCTCATTTCCTGCTCTCTTTGTTACTGTTTGCTATTCAGGCGTTTTGAAGATGCTTCCATCCAAAGGGACTTACAGGGAGTTGTTTCTGACAGGGTAGGGGTCACTAGGGGGTTTGGCCCTCCTGCGGAATGATGGCCACTACAGCCTAGGCTGCGGGCGCTAGGGTTCGAACCCAGAAGCTTTCACCCGGGAGTCGACCACCCGGCGAAAAGGTCTCGGTGATTGAGAACACGGCCCTTCGTCTTGTTCTTTGCGCAGCGTACCTGCCCTGAGAAAGGTGGGAGAGGTTTGGAGTTCTGGGTAATCAGGGTTGTCGATCAGGGGACCTCTAGAGGGGTCCTCCCCTTCCGAGGTAACAAAGGGCCCGTTTGAAGGCTGCCGATAGCATCTCCAAACAGGCTAATTACAATTAGATACAGGTTGCTGATTGAGTAACAACACGTGCTCTGCTGCCTCGGCGTACCTGATGAAAACATTGTGCAGGTCAGCATGTGTCGGAGCGGGTCAGTGAATAAGTTGTACGTTGTGAGAAAAAAAAACGCCTTCAACGTCTTCAATGCCAGTCATTATGAAGTCGTTGCAAACGAGTAAATACACTTTCTTGTTGGAGTTCGAGTTGGATAAATTTCGCATTTTCAATTTGGTGTCTTATTGTTTGGCTCGTTATTGTCAGGAGGGATGTTGGTGTGGCTCCTAGAACAACACAGCCTAAATACCCCACGTTCCACGAGGCCTTGTCTCAACTGTGCCCCCTTCCCCTGTGTTTTCTATCCCCTGGGGGCCATTGTTTGCTCTGAAATACCTCACCTTTCTTCCCCCTTATCCCTGCATGTCTTTGGAGTTGTTACCGGCCAACTTTTCCGTCAACGCTCTCCCCTCTTTTTGATGTACAGGTCTTTTGTCTAGCGACGAGTGCAGTCTTACAAAAGGGCTAAGAGCATTATTGATCCCCGGTAAAATGCTGGTGTGTGTCATTTGAAAGTGCTCAGCCTGAGGCCTTTTGTCTGTGCCCAGGCTCCTTTTGTGTGGCTGCAAAATGACAAGATTATCAGCCCTGCTTTTTGGGTTGAAGATCCAATTAAAATCATTGTGGGAAAAAAGTCTGATGAATGGCCTAAAAAGTCTCAATTTTTTTCTTCCGTGTTACGGAGAAAAAAAAAACACTAGCACTCTGGGAGGACTGTTATGTGAACTGAACTGAGCACCTCAGAAAACAATGCAAATCCACGACAGTATTTACCTTGATAGACAAACATTACTGGAATTCAATGGGAGACGGGTATGTTTAGCAATGATTAGAAGGTACAAAAGACATTGCTTGAAGTTGGTTAAATTTGCCTTTGAAGAAAGTTCGGAAATTCCACTGCTCTGAACTAGTGGGTCACAGATGAACTTTGAATTAGCTTCGCATTTTAGAAGCCTGCTGTTTCCTTTATTTGCAGACGGGCAAAAACCCTGCATGTTTCTGTTTCTGGGCTGGTTAATTATTGAAAGTTGTGTCTGTGTTTATTTGTGGCACAGACATTCATTAAAACATCCAGGTGTAATAACAAAGGCGATCAAACCTTGTCAAAATAGCTTTTCTTTACTTTTATCCCAGACATTGTGTCTTCTGGATTGATCTGCATTGAAAAAGCCGTGGCACGTTATTCCTGTGCTCATAGATCCAGTTCCAGCCTTAGATTTGCTGCCCCAACCGGACTGCCAGCTCTGGGCTGCATCTGAATGAGGGACAACTGACCCTGGAGCTGCAAGGAGCCCTGCACTTGCAATGCTCGGCTTGTCGGCTCATTATCCAGGTCCTCTCTCTATACTTAACTCCCTTTCACTGCCTCCTCCACTGCTGCCTCTTCCTCGGCCTCCTGTCCCCTTCTCCAATATTGACTTCTGCACACACACACGCACACACAAATTGAGTTTCACATGCATATACACACACACACTCACACACCACACTGACTTCCACACTGACTTCCACGCACACATTGAGTTTCACATGCACAGACACGTACACACATTGAGTTTCACATGCACAGACACATACACACATTGACTTCCATTCACAGACACACACACATTGAGTTTCACATGCGCAGACAGACTCATGCCAAACCAGGCACACTCTCACATCTACACATATACACACACAGACCCACACACTCTCACATCTACACACATACACACACAGACCCATACACACACACATCACTTACACCGGCAGACAGACGGCACTTTCAGAAATATACACACATGCACGGAGACCTCTATTTCTCTCACACTCTTTCTTGAATTAATATGAACAGCATGATTAATGCAAGTCGCTGAAGGCAAATAATTACTATTGCATGAGTAATTAGCAACAATACATAACATTACATTGCAAACACATTTTCTTTATTTACTTGGTTTTGATTTTGTCACGTACTGCAATTTAGCCTCGAAAGTGAAGTCATGTTTCAGAGTGTGTCAAACAGAAACAGGGCAATGATTATCAACCCCGACACACACTCACAGATGCAAAAACAGACACAAACACACCGACACGTACACACATGTGCTCACACACACAGACAGACAGACACACAGACAGACATACAGAATGACACACACACAGACAGATAGACACCCACAGACACACAAAGACAGACAGACACATAGACACACAAAGACACAGACACAGACACACACAGACACGATACAGACCTAGACACACATCCAAACACAAAGACACACAAACCCACGACACACACACACACACACACACAGACACAGACACAGACACACGAACCCAAACACAAAGACACACAAGCGCCGGGCGCAGCACTTTGTTGGGAGCCAGCGGGGTTCCTGACAGTATTGACGGGGCCGCGGTCCTGGACACACTACAGACAAGAGCCCCGCCGCTCAGGCAGCAGTGGGGAGACGCGTGGCCCTGCCAAGTACCCTGGCTCCATGACTCTCCCCCTCCAGGGCCCTGGGGTGTGAGAAAGCCCTGCATGGCTTCGCTCTGGCTCCAGGGTTTTAAGTTTGGCCCCCGGGAGAAAAAAAAAAAGAAAAGGAAAAAGAATTGGAAACTAATCGAGTGTGGTCCACTTTTCTTCCCCCCGGATTGGTCATTTTGGCAATATGACGTGTTTAAATAACAGAAGTTAAGGTAAACATCCTTGTGCGAATTGATTATTCATCCGTTTCGGGGAGAGAACGTGGAGGTGGACACGTTGTTTGGATCGCTTGTTGAGTCGAGGGTTACCATAGCAGCGATCGGGGGAGTAATGATGCATCTTACACTCAACGATGAATGTTTATCGAAAAAGAAAAATCTTTTGCCAGACCTCCTAGTGCGAACTTATCCCCACATATTGTGTTCCTCCACCAAAGGGAAAGACCTTCCTCCACCCTCACCGAACACATGGCTGTGCCCGTCAACTACTGTTTTCGTCTCCTTTTCTTTTCTACCTGATCCAAGTCCATGAATGAATGAATGAGCGGAAGGGGTGGAGGACCGTGTCAGACGCGGGTAAGCCTATATAATATCAGATCCTTTGTTCTCCGCGTTGAAATGCCCGGGCGGCTCTTTCATCTGCGCTCCCCTTTCAACGCCACCAGCGCCACCTTGAGACAGTTCCGACCGGCAGCCAAACCCATCACACTCTGCTTCCGACACAGTGGGAACACTGGGACTAGGTCCTGCTTTTGGAAATGAAATTGTAATGTTCCTCCACCCCACCGCTTTACATTCTGACTGTACTGCCCTTTCGTCCTCGACCTCTCCATTCCGGCTCTCACCTCTTTCTTTGCACTGGTTATACACTATGTAGACGCTGCCATGCCTTTCCTTTGCATTACTCGCATTCTGCTTTGAATGTGGTTGGATGCTTAATGCTTTTCGTCGTATCGTGCTTTTAAGTTGAATGACGATTAGACTTAATCGGATGTAATCTAAATACCAAACTCTCCGCGATTGACCGAGACAACACAGGACAAACAAAGAGTCTTTAGAAATTTAGAAATGGTTATTCATTTTCATCTTCTTTTGATTATGTTTGTTGTACATACAACAATAAAAGTTTTTTAAACTTACAAAAAACGTACACTTTTAGCATTGCCAGGCTGAGAGCAAGTCTCGGGTCAATGAGCAGTGTCCCAACCGCGGGTGGGCGACCTTGCTCCTGGTGACCTTCCAGGTTCTCTACGGGCTCTGGTTGCTCCCAGGTCCCCATATGGGATGACCACGGGCCACTGTGTTAGATTAGGGGTTGAAACCCAAAACCTGACACAAACGATAGATCACTACAAGCAGTGTTACGTCGCCGGGGCGCTGATAAATGACCTCGCACCCAACCGCCCGAAACCAGGCCAGCATTAGATCTGGAAACTATAACGCAGAGATGTAGAAAAATGCACCCTTATGGCTTTATGATCCAAATATCTTGTGAAGGGAAGCCGGCTAGGGATAACTTCAAAATAAGAGTCCTCCATCAAAATTAACTACGGGCATTGGATTTCTCCTGGTGTAAATGCCACACATGTTGTATCATTTAGAGGACTGTCAGGCGAGAGGATGCCTTCAGCTCGGGGAAAGCCTCTAGGGACGGGGCCTGAGTCTTCTTACACTGCACGGCTACAGTTCACCTGGGCCTAAAAAGATAATAAATGAGACTGTGGGATAACACAGCCAGCGATTTATGAAGCGCTGAAACACTCTCTGCCAAAATCCGTCTCCAGCCATGAGAGAGGAGGAATGAGACACAGCAGGGTGGCTTGGAAGAGATTGAGGAGATGGATTCAAAAGCAATGGACTACCCTGAGAAGAAAGGATGCTTTTATTCCAGCCCAGTCTGGAAAGAAAAAAAGAAAGAGAAATAGCCGAGAGTGAAGGGGATAAAGGGAGGGCTCGGATGAGTCGATGAGGTAAATCTGTGACGTGACCACTTTTTCTCCCAAACTTTTTAACCATGATTCCCGTTCTTGGAATTAGTCTACCATTGATGTTGAAGCACTTTAAAGGGTCATAAAAGCAATAATACATGTCGCTGGTTCTACCGGAGCTCCCTCAGCTCCACCAAATTCACCCTCAGATTTATTACACAGGAAAAGACCAAACATATACTTAATACCTATTGGAATGTCCCTTCCATCCAATAGTATTGCCAGACCTTATGGATTATTAACTTTCTGGTCTCATATTATTTTCCATGGGGTCTTACAAAGCCCATGACGGCCACTACAGCGGACCGTACCATCTTGTCTACTGTGTATTTAGTAGTCATATGTTCTGTTGGACGGCAGGTGTGCTTTATCTCGGAGAGAATCGTGCACTGTTTAGTCCCGCCTTCCCTGAACTTGTCATTATGTTTAAATGAAAGAAACAGAAGGAACCGAGGGCATTGTCTTTGGTATTTTTACTATGTATCTTTGTTTGTGGTCAAGGTTGTCATCGCATTGCTTATTTTTCATTTCCCGTTCCTTTAAAATATGACAAAATGGCAGAGTTACAGATATAACTAATCCATAAAATGATATGAAGTGGTACTAAAATGTGGCATTGAGCAAATCCTAAATACACTTCCAGTTCCACTCATATTGCCATGTGTAAAGGGTGAAGGGTTTTGTGGTAACGGTTCCTTGAAGACTAATCTGCTATAGTCATCAGAGCTGGAATAAAATATGCTTTGCTACCTCTCCAAGAAAAGGAGAAAAAGTCTGAATTCCTACACTCCTTAAAGTGTAGGAATTCTGTCCTTTTATACCTACTTTTAATTCATAGTATTTGTCTATAAATAGCTAATGAGGGAAATATAGGTCAAAATACATGATTTTATACAAATTAATTTGGATTTCTGAATATCAAATTTCTCATAGCTTAAGTAAGATATTGACAATTCAACCAAATCCAAATCTTTGGGGATAGCGTTCAAGGTTACACACTTTCACTCGAAGATTAATTTCAAAATTACCATTGTTCTCCCTTGTCAAAACACACGCATGTAGCAAGAACAAAACAATATAACGGCTCATGTTAATTAGTAAAAATAATAATTAATTTCGCTAAGAGTATGCATATAATTGACATCCCCGAAGCCTCACCTCTGCTAAGCCAGAGCAAAAGTAAGCTTAAGATTTCAGTCACGCATGCCGGCGTTTGTAGTTGTAGCACACGCTCAATGTTAATTAGCGGGAGCTACGGAGACACTTTTGTCTTCGCTGGGATCGCACTCCGATCTTGGGCTTTGATTTGTTCCGTTTCATAGCGAGCGCCTCGAGTGATCGCACTCGGAGGTGGAAGAGTGCGTCCCGGGTCTGACAGAGGTCTCAAACCCTCATCGTCGTCTCTACGCCTGACTGAACCCTCTGGGCTGAAACCGCTGGCCGCCTCATCTTCAAGATCATCGTCTCGTACCAGTACTCCGGAGCCCATGGAGAAACTCTCCGAAGACCCGCTGGTTCTCTGCTTTATTGATAGCAGACAAGGCTACCTTCACTGATCAATTTTGGCAGGGGCTCTCGTTGACAATCGGGTGGAAGAGGAAATCAATAGATTGCGTGCAGCGCTCTTCCCCCTCTATCACCTCCACCTCTTCCTCCCCGCCTCCCCCCCTCCCCTAGAGTGCTTTGTGCATCACACATCAACTTGGCAGGGTGTAGCCCAGTGAGCCTGATCTACATTCAGCCTTTCCTCCTAATTGCCCCATTTGAGATAGAAGCAATCAGACTTTGCCCCTGTATTCCCAGCTCCCTTTCCATTGATGATTCCGACAAGAATCCATGGAATAGAGCCGGCTCGGAAACGCTATCGCCAATCTGTCTCAGGTTCGAGTCCCCGCATTCCATGGTCCACCAATCGCACGATGGGAAAATCTACACGTTTACCGAGCTAATTGGCCATTCCCGTAATTAAACTCGATCACTAAGGGAAAGCAGCCAAATAGTTTAAGGATAGCCAGGGCGCCAGGGCATGGAGATTAATAGTAAGTAACTAAGGAAAGTGGTATTTAGAATGCCGCCTTGAACGAACTGCACTGCTAATCAGAGAGATATAAAAAAAGATGCATATATATATTATGAAGGTATATAAATATGCAATGATAAAAACAGGACAGCGTTTATTACCACATTATACTGTCACCTCATCGTTTCCCCGGGCCTTTGGATGTGAGCCTGCTTAGCGTGGCCGGGGAGGGGCGGCCAGACGATTTGACCCAGGCACTGTTGAACCATTGATTGATTATATGTGGAGGGTTCATGAGGATCTCTGCATGTTTTATCTGTGGTGAACCCCTCCAACCCCCTAAATATATTTATAAATGCTGCATTGTCCGACCAGGGCCATGGTTGTGGACGCTGGGATAAAGATCTAAAGGGGCCCGGGGGAGATCCACAAAGTGCCAGCGTGGGGAGAATTTGATACTGAATCCAGGGGCTGCTGTGGACTTGAGGAGAGTTGAGGAAATATAGGGGGGCTTAGGGACCTGACAGCGACATAATTCAATATAGCCCCGGGGATAGACGGTGGGTGGAAATCACATACACACACGTACAAACAGGCGGACGCTGCATGCATACGCAAGCACACGTGTACGCACACACACGTATAGACACAGCTATACATTTTCATACACACCAGCAAGCGCACACACACACACACACACACACATATAAACACCTATACACACACACACACACACACACACACACACACACACACACACACACACACACACACACACACACACACACACACACATAGACACACAAAAAACATTCACATCCACAAACACACCCTAACCCTATAGAGCCACTGTATCAGAGTGAAGTTTATAAGTCTGCTGTGCTGGTAATGATCAAACTGTATTGGCAGGCTGAATATTATCCAGGAGGCATTTCAGAACTGCTGCCTCACCACCTTTCCCTTCTCTTCCCGTCGAAACAATAGCCCCCGTTTATATGGAGTCTTAGGATCTAGATCGTATCTGGATTCAGAAACCCTTTGATATGAATCGGTTCACACAAAGGGTGTGTGCGCAGGTGAGTGTATGGCTGCACCCGTTCAGATGGAGAAGGTATTTCTATTTGAATCCTGATTCATAAACTGTTAGCACCAGTGCTATATTTCAAACGAGGTAGAACCTTTGTGGAGGTTATTTCTGAAAATGCATACATTGTAGAAGCCTTTCTTCACTTTTCTCCATCGTTACTTGTTCCGCCAATTATTGAAGTTATTCAGCCGACAAGATTCTGAAAATAAATTCTTGAATTACATTAAATGCATGCATAGCACTTTTTTCCCAGAAACTTTATTGCATAGCTGTCCATACCTTTGATATTTGGAATAAATGACAACAGCAATTAAAACTATGTATGGGTCGAAGCAGACTACTTATTAGGTGCACTATTTTGTGCACATATCTCCCATTTACAATCTTTGGTTCATCACACTCAAGTCCTCCTAAAATCTCGAGTGCATTCTGCAAAATGACATAAAATGCCCATGAAAATTTTACAAGAACTATATTCACAATAACACCGATGCTTCTGTTATTAGTCATGGCATTCTCAGGTTTATTCTCAATAAATGTTCCAACGACCAAAACAGAGTGACTATTAGTTTAATACCCATAGCATTCTGAGCAGATGGATCTCCTGAAAAAACTCCCAGAAAACCAGGGAAGAAGTGTTTGAATTATGGATGAGGGGGGGAGGGGAGATAGATCTCTCCCTGGCAGAGCCCTCTGACAGAGTGTTCTGCTGATAGGGGACGTCCAAAAGATAAAATTAGGTTGTTTACATATCTTGCCATTGGATGCAAATGAGTGGTTCAGACAAAAGGCGAAAGGCGAGGGCGACATGCATATTAACCATGTTTCGTCCTTCCCAACTGTCCTGAAAGTTGCGGTATTGTCTTTTATTTTACATTCACATTTTGGCACATCTAAAGTACTAGATGATCGCATTTATAGAACAAAGAAAAACCTGACACGGTTAACAACCGATTAAAGATAAGATAGCACTCCATTGATCACAGACGGGCAATTCGGGAATATCAACTAATTAACTCTGACTCAGCAACATCCAGTCGGAATATCGATATAACCAAAAAAGGTGTATTCCAAAGCCTCCTCTATGCACACATGGCCACTTAAAAGCGCAGTGTGTCTATTCTGTACACGATTCATGCAGCAGCTCCAACAAGACCCAGTTCCCAGTAGGGAGCTGCATTAGTGAAAGACGTGAATGTCGCCCGCAACACTTATCCATTGACCCAGCATGGCGGGTGGTGAAGGGGATAGGGTGGAGGGGGGGAGGGTTGGGGGGGGTTGTGAACAAGCTATCTTGCCCCCAATGGTACATTAGGGCCCCAGTGGCTTCAGACGCTCAGTCGTGACCTTTCAGCTGTGTTCTAATTACATTCATGTCCCGGGGTAGACGAGGAACAACAAAACAGGCCGTCGTCTTTCATGAATCCACCGCTGAGATATTGTCCTCCCCGCCCGTCACCTGGGCTCTTGGCTGCCCCCAGTCATCCCCGACTCTCGCTGCCATCCCCCCCGCCCTCCCCCTCCCTCCCTCCACCCCCCCCTCTCCCACCGTCCCCCTCCTACAGTGTGAGAATGGACGGGGCAAAGCCCCGCTTCACCGATGCCACGGTTCTTTTCTGCTCAGGCATCTGTCTCCATTCACACGTCAGCCATTTTGGCTCAAACCTGGCTCCCTCCCCTCCCTCCCTCCCCTCCTCCTCCCCCCCTACAACCACCCCTGCCTTCTTCTGGCTGTGTTTGTGTGTGTGTGTGTGTGTGTGTGTGTGTGTGTGTGTGTGTGTGTGTGTGTGTGTGTGTGTGTGTGTGTGTGTGTGTGTGTGTGTGTGTGTGTGTGTGTGTGTGTGTGTGTGTGGAAGGGAACGCGGTGAGGTTTGGACTGGAGGTCGGCGGTGTTCTGGCGGGGGCGATTTTGGCCCCCCGGGACAGTGACTTTAGTCGGAGGTCATCGGCTCGTAGATAATGGCTATCTCCGGTGCCCATCTCCCGCGCTGCTCTCTCCAGCTCCGAGTGGGAATCTTTCAAGGCGCCCGGCGCCTCTCAGGAACAGCAGGCCCGCGGAGGGCTGGGATCCGTGCCACGTCCCGCAGACTTCCCACTTCCCCGCCGACCGCTCCAGTGCCCCGGCGCTCCGTGCCGATGTGAACAGGCGGGTATTGTCTGACGGATTGTGGAGGAGCCGTTCCGCAGGGGTTGGACTCATTGATGTCGAGTTGATGGACAGTGCGGTGGCTTTTTTCTTTGCGTTGGGCCCCTTTAGCGTGCGATTCTGACATCATTTTGTTGCATTAGCTTTGACCTTGTGTTCCGTACTAAACAACCACGTGTGACTAAATGCCAAAGCACTATGCTTTATCAGACTGAATCATAAATGGCAAATTAACAAGTAGAGGCCGTCCACCAAACGTCAAATTTATAAATGATATATATTCAGTTATCACCGCCACTCCGGAACATACTGTTATTGACTGTAAGTTAAAGATGAATTCAGCTCTGTGGAAATAGTCGGGTCACCTCGACGGAGTGCCAGCAGCGGGGTTATTTCATCTGAGACAGTATATTTGATGCCAGAAGCCGTGATCCGTGAAACTGTCAGGGGGCCGTTCCGGGGCCCGGTGTCACGGGAGGCCCAGGGAGATGGCCTCTCTCCTCAGATTCTCGGTCGGTGGGGGAAGATTGCGCTCGGTTACTCCGTGAGTTGTATCGAACGAATAAATTGGATTCCGCAAGCGTACATGCGTAATAGATACACCCCCCTCTCCCACACACTGTCCGCGGTGGACACATGCTATAGTGAAGAACGCAGAGAGAGGGAAATAACAGAGGTGCGGTGTACACACATATAGGGGTTTGTAAAGTAGGGGTCTAGGACACGAATGAGTGAGGAGTTATCGTTAGCAAAGTTGGTGGATTCGATTTTACTTTAGGCAGCATCAGAAAATATATGCTACATTACCAAAAACCCCACCTCAGGTCACGGATATAATTTGCCAAACCCCATTTTTCTAGAAGGTATTGCAGTAGCCATAACTAACATATTAAAGGTTATATAATATATTGAAGATATATTAAACACAACCACAATTCCTTGTCCCTTGTCCCCTGGTCCAACAATGGGAATGTAATATCTGCTCGCCACAGGATGTGAAACGTAAAAGTCCCTCTTAGTACCGTTCAGGTTGAATCAATCAATCTATTTTTTATGCTTTTATATTTTCGGACAAGTAAATGTATTTTAATAGCACCCTGCAGATCGCCCGTCTCTGTGTCTCTGGGTCCACAAGTAATTTGATCAGTTAAGAGAATGTCCCTGAATGGGAGTAAATGTTATTAGATAAAGGGAACAACATGTCTGAACTCAGTTTTATCTCTGTTTGGGATCTGGTTTTATCTAAAACAATTTTTTATAATTGTTGTTCACATTTAAAGATGAGTGATTTGAAAACCGCCCAAAACTGCTAAATATTATGAAAAAAACACAATTGCGTCATTGTTGATCTTGTGAAGCCTTAGTCGACTCAATTACACAGCTAATTACACTCTATTCTGTTCAATTTGTCTTCAGTCCTCAACACGCAAAGCAGAGGCATAAACAAGTCTAAGAAATGGTCAATCTGCATTTTGGATAAATTGTGTTCAAATTGTGTAATTGTGTTTTTGTGTGAGTTTATGTTTCATGCAGATATATATCAAGGGTCCCTTGCTGTTGGTATTCCCTTAATTAAGGCGTTATGAAAATGAAATGAATGTTAATAGCGGAAGGGAAGCAATTTAAATTCCTGTTAGCCACAATTTCTTCCGTGAAACTCCTATGGTGAATTGCATTTGTTCATTAGGCTTCCTTATCAGCTGTTTCAACTGGGGAATCTCAGCATTGTTGTGTCGTTACGGGCGTGAACGAGAGTTTATTGGCGTCTAATTAATCAGAGACTACTTAATTACTTGACTGGTTGATGTTCAACGCGTTAAACACCGGGGAATTTGTCTGGGCTTCGGTTGTTTTAACTTCCTGTGTTTTCTACACGATACTCCCTGTTCAAAGTGCACGATTTGCCGTGCAAAATGTCTTTCGAGGTCTAAATATGGCTAACGAAAGTATTTATCACATATAAGACATTTTAGAAATTGCAGCTAATCCATAGAGGGAAGAAAAATAACAAACCTAAAGAAAAACAACAAATAAAAGAAAGTAAGAGAGAACCAGAGTCCATTTGAAGCCCAAATAGAAGACTCACTTGACTACAACACAGCCCAGGCTTTCAGACATTGCGTTTCAACATCTTATCTCCATGCTCAGTATCGCCCTTTCCCCTGTGATTTAGCGCACAGAGACGGTGTCAGAGGAAGACGTTTCACTCCTACGACAGCCGTGGGTCATCCGGCACCGGCACTGTGTCCCCAAACACCTCCAGACAAACCTCGTGAGACACAGGAAGGGTGCTGGGGAAAAAGATGGCCTTCCCCCTTGACACCCCGCTGATACACCACACACCCACTCAGTCTGCGCGTCTGCGCATGTGTGCGTCTGCTCGTCTGGCTCTCCGACGCATTCCAGGCTGGTGTTGTTCTTTCTTTTAAGAGGATGACAGGAAGGATGAGACGTCCATATGAGGGGAAGGATTAGGAAGGAAATGACCTCGGGGAACGGGTGTGTGGTGGGAATATACGTACATGATCATCTGCTCCAGGAACAATGTCCCTGCGTTTCAAATCGAGCAGCCCCTTGAAGTATAATTACTAAAAGGGGGCTGATTCAATGTTTATTACATTTTTTACAGTCTAGTGGTCTATCTGTAACTGAGTGGGGATTCAAATTGCCTACCAGTGAACCGTATGAGGAGATAAGCCTGAACTACAGCACAAATTGTTTGTCTTCATTTAGAGTTAATTTTGTCAATGACGCAGAACGTCCCATGATCCTGACTGTATGTCCTGAGCTATTTGGACCCTGATCGTACTCACGGTATGATCATTATAATAATAGTGCCGGGTCTGTTATACCAGTCAAAGATGTCTCAGCATTCTTTAATGCGATGATAATGATGAGACTTGAACATACTGAACTGTACATATGCTTGTCCACACACACACACACACACACACACACACACACACACACACACACACACACACACACACACACACACACACACACACGATTTGCATAAGGACATAAATCTTCTTTAGTGCTTATGTAGGGAGAAGACGCATCCCTACCTACTCAGAGACGTTCAGGTAGTTTAGCTTCTAAGCTAGCCCCCCCATCAATAGAGTTCTACACATGCAGCTGTTGGACCGCAGCTAGGCTCAGATAATGGTTCATGGGGTTTGACCCCCAGCCTAGCCAGTTACTGGGTGTGATCCCCAATGTCTACCATACCTAAAGGCATCCTTGAGCAAGACTCTGTAATTCGCCCTCTGCTCATTGATGACATGTATTAAAAAATAATAATAATTGCTTTGGATAATAGCATCGGCTTAATTTGTAAACAGCACAACAGCAAATACAGAAGACTTGTTTATTTCAGGTTCTCTGCTCTTATAGCGGATATTAGGCTATATAGTACAGTTTAATAGCCGCATGATATACAATACAAAATATTATAATTGGATGATGATTGCTTTGTTCCTCCCTGTTGCTAATGAGGTGGGGGGTAACAGAGAGGCAGGCACGGCCACTGTGGCTGGACAGGTTTGATACGTGCATCCTAACCCGTGCGTGTCGACTTCAGAGGAGAAAACACAAGCACAGAGCAGCCTTTGAGGACTCATTGTGGTCCTCTGTGGTCGTCTGTGTGTGTGTGTCTGCTTTGGTCTCTCCCTTTGTCTCCATCTGCCTTCTTCTGGCTGCCCATCTCAACGCGGAGTGTGTGTGTGTGTGTGTGTGTAGGTGTGTGTGTGTGTGTGTGTGTGTGTGTGTGTGTGTGTGTGTGTGTGTGTGTGTGTGTGTGTGTGTGTGTGTGTGTGTGTGTGTGTGTGTGTGTGTGTGTGCGTGTGTGAGGGTGACTTGTGAAGCAAACTTGATTAGATGAGAGGCTTGAGCATGACAGTCTGGTGGTCCAAACAGTGCTTTGAAAGGGAAAATAGCGTTACTGTGCTAAATTTCTTAATGTATTTATTTGGATTATACCCCTGTGTGAGTGTGTGTGTATGCGTGTGTGCGTGTTAGTAGTTTGTGAGTATATGTGTGAACGTCTCTTTCTGTGTGTTATTTTGTCAGTATGCTTGTGAAGTTGTCTTTCTGTGAGTTAGTTTGTGTGTGCACTTGTGAAATTGTCTCATTCTGTGTTAGTTTGTGTGAACGTGTCTCTCTCTGTGTGTGTTAGTTTGTGTACGCTCGTGAACGTGCCTCTTTCTGTGTGTAAGTTCGAGTATCTCGGCCAACACACAGGCAAAGCAGTTCATCGGTTGCACCGCTGAGTTTGGCCCCAGCAGAGTCACGGGAACACACTCTCAGACCGGCCACAGTTATACAGACAAACGGCAAAAATAACACCGGTCCATCCCTCATCTCTCCATTCACTCCATCCACGTTTTGTCGATTCAAACCTCGTCTCCAAGTGCGTTTTTATACTTGGCTCCGTCTGTCCCTCCCTGGCTCCCGCTCCATTTATAGTGTGGCTTGGTCCTCTTGGCAGGGCGGTCTCCAGGTCTATCTCCGCTCTGTCCTTCCTGTCCAGGGTGTTGTAAGAGGGGGAAGTCATCCTTGTTATTGCCTGCTGATTCAGGCCCAACTAGGACCTCAGACAGGGGGGGGTTGGTCCAGGAGATCCCTCTGGCCATTCAGACTCCATCCTGGACCGGCTCCTGAGCCCGCCTCTCTTGTTAAATATCTCCAGAGTAAACCTCACTCAAGGCGTTGTAAATCCTGGACGTTTCCTGTCCATGTAGGGGTCAGGGGTCGGCCTCTATACCCCTTCCTGTTTACTCTGGGTATTGTCCCCGCAGGCCACAAGGTTGTTAATGGACGTGTGCTGCAGGGGTTTAACAGTTTGTTCGGGGATCCCCGTTAACAATTCCAACAACATCGAGTGTATTGTGGAGGAAACACTTGTGTTGGGTGTTTATCTTGTGAAACAATGCAACGGCAATTGCCAAGAGGGGTTTGTCCATTGAAAATGAACACAGAGAATACCTTTGAAATATGTAATCTTTAAAATGCCACATTGTGTCTCCGCGTGACACGTGTACAGATGCATCACAATGGGCATTGAGATGGTGGCTGCACGTTAAACACGGCCATGCGCACACAGTAAATACGAAGCCCCATATGTGCAATATTTCAAATGTGCGCACACATTTTTGACACGCAAACACACATATACAAACACAAGAGACCCGACGTTCGCGGCAGTGTAAACAGCCGTTCGGTAGTGAAATAGGCCAGATCTCACAAAGAATGCATGGGACTCGAGCATATATTTCACATGTATTTAGACAAGCGACGCCCCCGACACACACACACACACACACACACACACACACACACACACACACACACACACTCCTTGTCAGATCCACTGAGTACCTCCAGATGTGAGCTCGTCGTCGACGCTTACAAACATCCCGGTGAATAAAATTCAGATTGCGCTCGCCTTTGAAGTCTGGTTACCACGGCGCCCGGCTCCACAAGGAACACTTTGTCACACTCTGTGCTGACACTTCAACTATTTAGACATGCTAACACACAAGGAACACACAAACGCAGACACACACACAAACACACACACACACACACATACACAAACGTACACTCACTCACACATGCTCATACACAAACACACACTTACACAAACACATACACGCACACACACGCACACATACACAAACACCAAACACGCGCTCACTCACACACACACACACACACAAACACGCAGACACACACGCTCACTCACATACAACCACACAAAAAATAACACACCCACACAACACAGGAACACACACATACAATCCAGACTGCCAATTTAGCAGCACAGAAACCCACTTTCACAACACTTTGCGGAGGACCCACCGCCCGTTGCTCAACACTGTCTGGGGCCCGGGGGCTTGTTTAAACTGCCAAGCACACTGCCGCGTCGACTTCGTCTTCCGATTAACCGCATAAAAAGAAATAATCAAATGACGGCCGAAAAAGAAACAACAACAGCAACCACCCCAATCATGTCTCCCGAAAACATGCAGCCGTTCCTCTTTCTCGAGCCGAGCCCCTTTTTTCTCCCAGGTCGTAATTCTCAGCCCGCCGGGGCCTGTCTATCTGTCCGTCCGTCTGTCCGTCTTCAACGGCCACTCTTCGCCGGCTCAGAGCGCCTATTTCAGAGGCTCCCTCTGGAAGGTTGGGGACATTCGATCACGTCCCGGTCTGGACGTATGTCTCTGCTCTCTTGTCATGTCCTGTCTGCTACCCCCCCCCCCCCCTTCCTTGTATCCCTGCAGTCTACCCGACCCGCCTGTACGGTCGCCATGGCGGTAACACAAGATGTGTTCAGAGGAGAAGGATGACACTGTAATTTACGCCGATATCACAAGACGACCCCCGGACTGGGGGTTTGATTCATCGCCACGCCAACGGTATAGACTGTACCTTTCTTTTTCTTCATTCTTGCCTCCGACTAGACTTCATTTTTCGGCCCGAGGGTTTTTTCTCCCTTTGCTATTGTAGCGCTCGACAAAGTGAAAGACCGAGCTGTATTTTCACAGGTTTTCTTTTTTTTTAAAGAGAGATATCCAGTACAACAGATGCACTCAGAGCTCATGTTAAAAAGAGCTGTTATTGTTTTTTTAAAAGCGTAAGCGTCGTTTGATTCTAGGGGCACTTACCACAGGAGCCCTAATGGTATCAACCGCTGCTGTTTATCGGTTTGAATAGCCAATAAATAAAATGCCATTTCCCCTGTAATGTAATTGTCAGATAATATCAGCATGACATCACATCCCCCCCTGGGCCTGTCTCCCGATAGGGGGGGGGTTATTTAACACACGCGCGGGGAACATGGAACCGACTGGGAGAGACGAAGCACGACTTGCTACCGTTTTTTTGGGCGAAAAATAAATAAAAGGATAAATCAACATATTCTCAGTATATGCAATTTCTTTAATGAAAGGAATATCATAGACACAGACAGCTGCATGCTGCACGGATATAATTGGATATTGACACACCGCAGAATTCCGTTAATTAAAAAAGAAGAAGCATATGCCTGCAACGTGAGCAGTCCCCCACTGGCAGAGAGAGTGACGCGTTGATGTTCTTCAGGACACAAGTCTGGATTTGGGCCCGGAGTGTAAAAGTACTCTGGTCACAAAAATTCCAATTGCAAAGAAGATCTACTGGTTCCCTGGTCTTGGGGCTGTAACCAGAACTCCCCCTCCCTCTTCCTCACCCCCTCAACCACTCACCCTCCCACCCCAGCCGCCCTTAATTAAATACAAGTGCTGTAAACATGACTTGGGGGTCACCAGCTTACACACACTCTCACCTTTTTGGTCGTAACTCTCTCCACCAACCTGCACAGACACACAAACTCCCCTCTCTCTATCTCTCTTCCCCTAAAGCGATATAATTACTACTACAGAGAGGAGAGTGGACCACATTGCTCACTGACACACTTAAACTGAAACTAGATGCTGGGCAGGGGGGTGGTGGGCTCGGATGTATGGTGTAAATGCTATTGTTTGCGAGGAGAGGGGCAAGGCTTTTCATTGAGGTCTGTGGAGTGGCTTTTTGTGGCTTGTGTGTGTGACCACACACTTGCACACACACACACAGACACACTCACACCAACCCACTCGGCAGCAACTCACACAAGTACAGGTTCACCTTAGCCTGTGAGATTAAAGCTGAGGAACAACATTAGATTCCAGAAAACCCTTGTCCTTGCCACGGAGTGGTAGCCTTTCACAAAACCCAGCACACAATTGTTTTTTAATTTCCTTCCCTGAGTGAGCTGAGGATACTTCAGGACACGAGGGGGGGGGTTATGTTTTGTGAAGATAGCCAATGTGTGTGTGTGTGTGTGTGTGTGTGTGTGTGTGTGTGTGTGTGTGTGTGTGTGTGTGTGTGTGTGTGTGTGTGTGTGTGTGTGTGTGTGTGTGTGTGCGTGTGTGTGTGTGTGTGTATGAGAGAGGTAGAGGGGGTGTGGATAAGAGTAAAGGTTCTTGTGAGCAAATAGACCAACCATAATGTGCTGAGAGAGAGAGAGAGAGAGAGAGAGAGAGAGAGAGAGAGAGAGAGAGAGAGAGAGAGAGAGAGAGAGAGAGAGAGAGAGAGAGAGAGAGAGAGAGAGAGAGAGAGAGAGAGAGAGAGAGAGAACATACTGATAACATACTGATAGAGACTTGAAGAAAGAAAGTGTGCGAGGAAGCGAGAGAGACGATGGGGAAGGAAAGGGGAGGCGTATGAGATTTTTCTTTGGGATGTGGTGTGGCAGCAAAAGGTCTTGGGCCAATCACTTCCTCAGGAACGGTAAAGCCCTCTCCCCTCCAGCACCACGCTCTCACCCCCTCCTCCTCCTCCTCCACCCTCACACTCTCACCCCTCCTTCTCCACCCCCTCCACCACCACACCCTTGTTGCCCACAACCCGGCAGCCCACCAAATCTCCCGCACCAATCCCCTAAGCTTCTTGTCACAGGTGAGGGAGTCTGGCGAATAATTACCTCCGCTGCACCGACGCCTTTTCTCTCTTTCTTTTTGCTCTCCCTCTCGTTCTCCCTCTCGTTCTCTCTCTCTCTCTCTCTCTCTCTCCCTCTCGTTCTCTCTCTCTCTCTCTCTCTCTCTCTCTCTCTCTCTCTCTCTCTCTTTCTCTTTCTCTTTCTCTCTCTTTCTTTCTTTCTTTCTTTCTTTCTTTCTTTCTTTCTTTCTTTCTTTCTTTCTTTCTCTCTCTCTCTCTCTCTCTCTCTCTCTCTCTCTCTCTCTCTCTCTCTCTCTCTCTCTCTACCTCCCTCTCTCTCTCTACCTCCCTCTCTCTCTCTACCTCCCTCTCTCTCCCTCCCTCCCTCTCTCTACCTCCCTCCCTCCCTCTCTCTCCCTCCCTCCCTCTCTCTACCTCCCTCCCTCCCTCTCTCTACCTCCCTCCCTCCCTCCCCCTCCCTCCCTCCCTCCCTCCCTCCCTCCCTCCCTCCCTCTCTCTCTCTCTCTCTCTCTCTCTCTCTCTCTCTCTCTCTCTCTCTCTCTCTCTCTCTCTCTCTCTCTCTCTCTCTCTCTCTCTCTCTTTCTCTCCTTTCTCTCCTTTCTCTTTTCCCCTTCGGCTGTCTCCCTCCCTTCCCTCTGCCATTCTCGCTCTCATTTGCTCTCTCGCCTACCCTCTCTCTCTCTCTCTCTCTCTCCACCCCCCTCCCTTGTCTTTCAGCCTCTCTCGGCCCTGAATGCATTTTTAGAATTCATTCCTGTGTTCATTTCGCGGGGACCCTGGAGAGAACACCTGTCCTGACTGTGTTACCGGCCTCCCCTCCGCCTCTGTTTTTTTCTCTTCTCTTTTCTATCTTGCCTGTCTGCTCTCCTCCAGTCCACTTGATCCGGTTCAGACGTAATGAGATCCCAAACAGGAGTGCCGCCTGTGAGACAGGGCTGTGGGGAAGTCTGGTGGGTTGTCGAGGAGGAGCAGGGGCGAGTCTCTGGGCAGAGGTGCTCATTTATTTCTACATTCAATTGGTACATTTAAAGTCAAGTAGGGTATACCTGAGATTAATATCAGCAGTAGTCTCCGGGTTTTGTGTGTATGCATGCCGGCAGGGCCGACGGGCTGCGGGGGAAAGTGAGGCAGTCGTGGGGGGGCCCAAGGCAGAGGGGGGGCCCATGGTAAAAAAAAAGAAAGAAAAAAAAAAGAAAAGAAATTCGAATCATCCACTAGCCCATAGTGTTAGGAGTCGCACCCCCCCCCCCCCGCCCCCGTCAACAATCGTTCTACCCCCCCCCCTCCCCCCCCCCCCCGTCAACAATCGAGGGGGGGGGGCCCATCAGTACCTCGTGTATAGGGGGGGGGGGGCCCATCAGTACCTCGTGTATAGGGGCCCAGGATTTGGTGCAACGGCCCTGTGCATGCGTGCGTGTGTGTGTGTGTGTATGGTGTGTGTGTGTGTGTGTGTGTGTGTGTGCATGTGCGAGCGTGTGCGAGCGGGTATGGGTGTGTTTCTGTGTGTGTGTGTGCATGCCTGTGTGGTTGTGTGGGTGAGTGTGTGTGTCTAGGTCTCTGTATGTGTGTGTGGGTGTGTGTGCGTTTGTATGCGAGCGGTGTCTTGGTGTCGGGTTGTGGGTGTGTTTGCGTGTGCGCTTGCCAGTTTTTTTGCGTCTGTGCAGGTTTGTTCAGCCTTTATTTGCTGTTGTGCAGGAATAACCTATTGATGCCGATATCAAAGTAGGATATTAATGACCAAAATTACGTGCAATAAGCAACGCTTCTTTGAGCCTTTCCCCAGCGGCTCATCAACACTTTGCAGGTTGACAGCAAAGCCTAATAAGCATATAAAGCCAACAAAGATTATTATACATCATACATTTTTGAGAATGCCACATTTAAATGACAAAGAAATGGAAATTACTCAGTATTAGGAAGCGATGGGAATTGTTGAAGGTTACAAGTAAGGGTTAGGGTTTAAGTTAATATAGACAATAACTGAAAACGGTAAATGTTGAATCGATGTAAAAACGAAACGCATACATCAATAGCAAGGCTAGTTTAGCATACAAATCTTAAATAATGTCCATGTCCAATGTCCATTTTCCAGTAGACAACAATGTAACAGACTCCCACCACCACTAGTGATATCCAATGCAACGTAAATATAACAATATATTTCTTCTGCCAAATGTACTTATTGTAAGTCGTTTTATCGATAAAAGCGTCTGCTAAATGCCCTGAATGTAAATAACATGGGAGACGCTCGTTACAACACCAACCCCCTAGGGCTGGGGGGCCGGCCTTGGCCTAAACACTCAACCCCCTCCCCCAACAACTTTCACTGCGCCTCCCCTCCCCTCCCCTCCCCTCTCCCCCCACCCATCCCTCACACTCCCTCTCCCGTCTCCCGTCTCGGCCCTCCATCTCTCTCCTTCGCTGTATTTA
>NC_044059.1:10160759-10193259 GCF_902167405.1 Gadus morhua
TCCCCTGAAGGGAACGGAAGAACCAGAGAACAACATTTTACCACAAGCTGCGTGTGTGTGCTGGAGAGCGGCGATACACTGCGGTATCAGAGACTTACAGTCGTCCGTGGCCCCCCCCCGTACAATGGAGACGCAAGTCCGGGGAGCTTAGAGGCTCACGGGGCCCGGGGAGTCTCGCCTACTGAAGCACTTTTAGACTAACTGGGAGGCTCCGCTTGCTATCTGCGCAGCGTTCTTGGTTTAATGGGGGAGGCTTATTTTCTGTTAGCATTGGTGTCCCACAAGTCCTGCGCTAATCTGCCTCCGTGGCCTCCGCTGCGATCTTTTTCCGATGACATTGAAGTTAACGGAGTCCGACGTCAAAAGCGTTGTCGCGCCGGGCGACGTCTAATGTCTGGAAGGCTGTCGGTTCGTTTAAAACAAGCTGAGACCGTGATACACTTATCTATAATGGAGTGGTTTGGAGGCCGACAGTGGCCGACACTAGAGACGGGGTGAGAGAGAGAGAGAGAGAGGGACGGGTAGAGGATCAGTCCTTGAATGAACTTCAGCCACGGCGTCTCCTGCAGTGAAAGCTGTGTTTGCTTTCGTAAACATAAAATGGAGACATTGTTTTCCTTTATGTCCTTTCTGGTATTGCCTCTCCCCCCCCCCCCCCCCCCTCCGCCCTGAGCGAAGGCCCACCTCGGCATCTGTGACGAAATTTGAGTGTGCCACGAGTCCCCCCCTAAAAAGCCTGGGCCTTTCCCAGGAGCCTATCCCCCAAAGGGTCGGGGTAATTAGGCTAGGTGAATAGGCCGGCGAGCCTTACAGTGGGGCCTTGTTCCCTCCTGTATCATTGGTTTAGGACGCAGGGAAACGGACGTCGGCGGGGGTGCCATGATTTCATTCAGGAAATGCAGGAGGGGATGGAACTTTAATTAGGGGGTGGGTGGGTGGGGGGGGGGGGGGATAATTGGGTATAATGTCGGCGTAATAGAAGATTTGCTGGCAGGGCTGGATCGGGCGAAGGCCGCGGCTGTGCGGACGCCTGCCGATGGAGGGGGGGGGGGGGGAGGGGGGTCACCTGCGAGTTAAATAACCTCTGGTATTTGGGCTGGAGCCATTTAAAGCTTTCTCCAAAGCACCCTTAAAGGAGGTTGAAAGAAATCGAATCGAGAAGAGCTCAAATAAGATGTCTGTAAGTGGGGAGGAAGCCGTTTCAGTGGGCTGGCCTGTTCCAGACAACATCCCCTCCACAGGCACGCTGCTGAACACGAAGGGAGCGGGGCAAATGTGTCGCGACGCGGCGGGGGGGTGGGGGTGGGGGATAGAATAACCACATCGTCCCCAGCGCCCTCCCACCCCGCTCACTCTGTCTCCTCCCATCATCGCCACCACCCTCTCCTCGGCTTGTGGCTGCTCTCTCTTCCAGGCATCTCTCTCTCTCTCTCTCTCTCTCTCTCTCTCTCTCTCTCTCTCTCTCTCTCTCTCTCTCTCTCTCTCTCTTTCTCTGTCTCGCTGTCTCTTTCTCTGTCTCTCGCTGTCTCTCTCTCTCTCTCTCTCTCTCTCTCTCTCTCTCTCTCTCTCCCTCTCCGCCTCTCCGCCTCTCTGCCTCTCTCTCTCTCTCTCTCTCTCTCTCTCTCTCTCTCTTTCTCTGTCTCGCTGTCTCTTTCTCTGTCTCTCGCTGTCTCTCTCTCTCTCTCTCTCTCTCTCTCTCTCTCTCTCTCTCTCTCTCCCTCTCCGCCTCTCCGCCTCTCTGCCTCTCTCTCTCTCTCTCTCTCTCTCTCTCTCTCTCTCTCTCTCTCTCTCTCTCTCTCTCTCTCTCTCTCTCTCTCTCTCTCTCTCTCTCTCTCCCCCCCTGCCTCTCTCTCTCTCTCTCTCTCTCTCTCTCTCTCTCCCTCTCTCTCTCTCTCTCTCTGTCTCTCTGTCTCTCTGTCTCGCTGTCTCTTTCTCTGTCTCTCGCTGTCTCTCTCTCTCTCTCTCTCTCTCTCTCTCTGGTGCCGTAGCTGCTACAGGCAAGATAAGGCCGGTCTCCCAGAGTTAGGGGCTTAGCATAATCCCTCTTTCCTCCTCAGAAAGAGACAGTGCTCTGGTTCATCCACACACACCCACCCACCCACACACACACACACACACACACACACACACACACACACACACACACACACACACACACACACACACACACACACACACACACACACACACACACAAACACCCACACACACACAACCTCAGAAGGGAGGAGGAGGCAACGATGGAGAAAGAGCGAGCAAGGGACAGAGAGAGAGAGAGATAGAGGGCATGGGCGGAAACGCCGTGCCTGCGCCCCGCAAGGCCTGACGAGCATCCACGCCTTACTGTCCCGAACAGCAGCGCTGTGGAATCACACTGCGCTGTCCAATGGCTGGCTGCGGCCGCTTAGTTCCCGGGGAAACCCTCCTCCCTTCGAACCAGCCCCCAGTAGACCCGTGTTTACACCGAGACAGCTCTTGGAAAAAACAAGTACAGTAGGTGCATGGTGTGTGTGTGCAGTGAGGGCAAATGTGCGTGTTTGCGTGTGTGTCTGCAATAATGTGTGCGTGTGTGCACGTGTGTGTGGTTTTGTGCGTTTGTGTGTGTGTGTGTGTGTGTGTGGGGGGGGGTGTAATAGCATATGGGCAGATACATTGGGAGGATAATGGGGACTTTAGAGTAGTTAGATGGAGGGGCTGTTGGCTGAGCCTTCACAACAAAGGGGTGAGGGGAGAGATGCTTCTGATGTCACTCCTCTCTGCTATATGTGTCTCAGAGAACAAAGTAGGGGAAAAACAATCAGCTTTCACATCTTTATTATATGGATCTCATCAAAGTCCAGCAAATGTAGAGAATTAACACCGGGATAGAAGGCATGGATCCATTATTATCAGAGGAACGGATTGGATTGATTTGATGAGTGGATTGACACTAGATCCTTAAGATGTGTCCTTATATTTCTTTTATCTCTTATTTCTTATTCCTTTTCTCTTTCCGTCCACGACAAACTAGCCAAACTCACAACTTCGTCCACATAACTACCAGGAGGGGAAAAACATAATTTGAGTTATGAAAATAGAGACGCGACATGATTGACACTTCAATAATAATAAAGCCTGATTGAAACAATCGCGCGCACACTCCGTTGCTCACCACCTTAACACAATACCTCTATAGAACATATCGCCAACAACAGGCCCTGTTCTAGGGAATAAACCACGCTTTAGTTGCCTAAGAGATGGGGAAAACATTGGCTATAATGGGCTAGCATAATGTGTATGGCCGTGTTTTGTTTTGTATAAAGGAGCGTGCTTTTTGTTTTGCTCCTAATGTCTGCTGAATGACAGCTATTTGCTGGTTTTGACGTTTTTAGAGGGACGCCGATGTTCTTGTTCCCGGAGCTGAATGGGTTCTTTGTTGTGAGGCGAGGTTCGGAGCCATCTGACAAGCCCGGGGCCCAGGGCCCCGCAGGTAGAGCGGACAGAATGGCTTCACTTAAAGCCTGCATAATGGGCAGATTGTATCGTTACCTGTTCGGGACTTTGTGTTTCTTTACGAAAGCGCGGCTTGTTTTGTTTGTTGTCGCGGCTTATTTCATGTGGCGTGGGGTTTTAAAGTGTCGGTCAAACAATAGCGTAATCAGATAATAAAACGCAGAAATGTGTTAGATTTCTGCAAATGAAAGGGTACACCTTACCCTTTCCAATCGATCGTAACATTCATCTTTCTTTTATAGAGCATCACCGCAGACGAAACCCGCGTGAGACGGATATTTTAATCAATTGCAAATCTCAGGGCTGACATTTGATTGATTGTTAATTTTTCATCATCAGCAATCTACTTCCACTGTGTGCAGGCACACACTGGCACTGGTGTTCATATTCTGGAGCCCATTCAGGGGAAGGGTTTCACAATTAACAAGCCAAAATATGAGGCCTATTCATCATCCCATATTGGCCCGTTTTAATTGAATGCATTTTTTTTTTTTCTTACTATAAATAAAGGGGAGTTATGGATTAGCGTGCTTTAGTTATAGATGTAGTTCTGTGTTTGTGTGTGTGTGTGTGTGTGTGTGTGTGTGTGTGTGTGTGTGTGTGTGTGTGTGTGTGTGTGTGTGTGTGTGTGTGTGTGTGTGTGTGTGTGTGTGTGTGTGTGTGTGTGCCCATATTCTTCTTCATGGGTCTGTTGCCACATCTGTTTTTTAGTCTCTTTCCATGTATGCCAACCTGTTTTTTTTGTGTGTGTGTATATTTGTGTGCGTGTGTGCATGTCAAGTTGTGGATGTGTGTATTTTGAAATATGTGAGTGTTTGTAATGAATGGACTTAATGAGAGAAAAGCAAGAGATCAAAGAATTTTAATGTTTGTCTGGAGAGGGAAATTGGGCCCTGAAAAAAGAGAGAAATGTCTTTTTCTTCTTGGTTAACATGAGGGTTTAGGGATGGGCACATTGAGGGAATTCATCCGAAACTTGGTATGCATCCAGTAATGGGCTTTTCAAGTCTCTGCGCTGTGACCATGCATTCAAAAATAAAGTAAATCTCTTCAAAAAAACTGAAATGTTTTAATCGTCTCAACAGGCTAGGACATTCTTTGATTTGAGAAGTTTGCCTTATTTGAAAAACTATTGAAAATATGACTTCTGTTCCCAATAACACAGAAGTATAACTGTGTATTACAATTAACACATTCACATGTACACATTAATATTTAATAAAAGAAACAAATACAATTCAAATATATATATCTATTAAAAATGACCTAATCAATCTGTCTCTAGACAAAAAGGACTTGAGCACAATAATGACATAACATAGGTCTTGGGTTGTTATTTTACCCTATGCAACCAGCACTCTAAAATTAAACGTTTTATGTTTACAAGGGTAAACATAAACCTTCCATTTTGCCAGAGGAAAGCCATTCTTTGACATTCTTCAAAGTTCTCTTTAGATACCTGCTCAATCGGTTGGCTTCTACACTGTAATGTCCATTTTTTACAGTTCCCCAGATTGTCCTCCAATATGTGAGATCAAAATACAGTGACACCCAGTCAATTTGAAGAAAGAATGATGATAAGAAGAATGGTGATAAACACCAAACCATTCTCTGTGATTCCCTGCATCTGTGTGAATGGGAGGAGAGATTAGAAAGAGGAGCCTTCTGCCAGATCTGTTGTCTTGCCAATCGACAGACTTGGCATCTGCAGCAAAAGATTTAAATACAAAGCTGGAAAGAGGCAGAGACAGAGACCTCAGGAGGGCACTTGTGTTTGAGTTATAGTCAAGCCCATATCTGTAAAGCCTCTTACAGTTGGATTACTGATTTCCAGGATTGGGTTGCTGATCAACCCAAGATCCAAAAACAAAAGTGACATATTTTTTATAACATGTCAAACAAAAATGCGAATTCAAGTCCAATGATGAATACAAAGCCTTGATTCCTCAGAGGAAACTGGGTTCAAATATGAAAATCTAAGCCTTCTTCTCTTTGAAAGACTGTGGATCGTTTTTAACTGCATGTCAATATATCGCACATCTCAATCTTCCAGTTTTTTCCAAATCATAAACTCTCTTGCACCTCTACAATTAAAGTCGTTCAAAAGTTGTCCAGTGTACAACTCAGAATCAGGTTCCAAAATCTGTCCAACTGCTGACAGCCGCACATTCCTCCGTGCTTCAAGGTAACCCGGCTCCTCACCTCTAGACAATCCGCAGCCAAACCCGCTCTGGAACAAAAACCGTTCAAATAACTCCACACAACACATGCGTCTTTCAAACACCCTCTCCTCGACACCACAGAGCTTGAAAGTGATTAGAGAAGACAGACAACAACAGAAATATGTTTTTCCAAAAACCCTTAACACTCCCCGTCAAAGCACCTCGGTGCGCCATACTCACGCCTTGTCACACCGCGCTAATCACGTCAAAGCGCGACCTGTTGATGCCAGCTCCATGCGATTTGCATTCAAGTGAGTGATGGCCCCAATTGGGTTGAAAAAATTGTCATTCTCCTCCTCCTCCTCCTCCTCCCTCACAAACACAGCGCTAACCTCTCGTGCAAAACGCCAGGCGTGGTGCCAACCTAAACATTCATTAAGACGATACGTGCCAGCCTAGCTCCCCTGATACAGAGGTATCTTGACAAGCCAGCCAGGTGTGGTGGGGAAAAAACTGTATAATTGCCAGAGCGATCTATAATTACCACGTCTAAACGGCATTGGGGTAACACCTGCCGTGCTAACTACACAGGTTGGGAAGCGTGATTATGTCACCAAGCCAGCGTGTGTGACTTAAAGTGGGTGGGAGACGCCAGGTTTCTCTTCGTACACGTGAGGACGAATCATTAGAGTGAAGGTTAAAAGCCACGCGCAATGTAGGTTAAAAAGTTGTGCTTTGCTTGTTTTTCAAGTACATGCCATTTTATTATTTTTACTAACAAAAATGGTTTAGTTTTACACTGGCAAGCAACTAATAGTAGCCTTGTGAGAACGTCCTGAGTTTCAGATTTGCATTTCACAGTGTAATATCAGTCTGGCTTTGGCTGGTCAATTGATTTCCAAGTATGGCCGTGGTCTTTCGTTGATCAAAATTACTGCAGGCAATCAGAGTAACGCATGCAATCTCTTCCCTCTTGCCTAATCTCCATGCAAGTAGAGAAAACATATCCTAATTGGAGAAAAGCCTGCTGTGCAGATTTCTGTTCTTCTTTAAACATCGTTTAAATCATCTATTCCGAGTCCAAACCGTTTTTGAGGAGTAGATTGTAGATGGGCTATTTAGCTTTTTAAAGCGGTAGACTGCACGCACATTTTTTGTGAAGGATCATTGAAACTCCCGCCCCCGAGCCCTGATTGGTCCTTACATTTGTCATTTTAGGGAAAAGGCTAAGACCGGGATCGAGGCCAGAACGATATGCAGATAGAAACAGAAAATAAACTTGCAAGATGGGGAGGGTCTCCTTAAGCTAAGTTAATAGATCTATTGATGTACAGATGATCAACATATCGGATTCCCATCCTTCTCTAATATCCTGTCTAACTCAAATGGGTGACACCCTAAAAACACAAGATGTGACTTGTGGATCAAGTGGTTTATCACATTGTAACTTAAGACACTCAAGAAAGACATTCCTATTCAAGGTAATCAAGGTTTCATTGTAGGGCAGTGTGCTTCCAACAAAAACACTAAGCATTAACCTCAGACAACGAGGGCTGATGATCAGCATTGGCGTTAAGATCTGCGGTATGATGTTATCCATTGTTTTCTTGATTGGCCAAAATTAAAATGATGTACTTTAATCTGAAGGACCGAAGCAGACGATATTCTCTGCTGTCTTGATTGAAATAAACCAAAATAAAACTCTTGGATCTTCCGACAAACTAAATAAAGAAAGGAGTCACCAAAGAAAGAAAGTAAACCGAAAATTGTATTGCGTGAAACTGGCTAACCGACAACCCTTTTAAATTGTCAACACGGAACATCTAAGGTATCTCAAAGGGCATCAAATCTTAGTTTCAGGTGACACGACTACTGTACCATGACGCTTCACCAATCGCTACAGAAATTGCGCTGAGCGCTTTAACTTGGCGATGTGTGTCATCCTGCCTGAGTCCACCTGGGGGGGCTGGCCACGCCCACAAACAACAGCCTGACCCCCACCGCCACGCATAGTCTTCTGACTCCCCATACTTGGCTGATTAGGCTGCCCTTGGTTCGTGCCGCTTTAGAATCACATTCAACATAGCTTCATCGTCTTCTTTTCCTTCATTGGCAAGCGGTGCAGTATGGGTTACAAGGAAGTCACGTTATGTTTTACATGCCTCAAGAGTTCGGCTCTTTTATTTAATTAGCTAAACGGCACCACACTCGATGATAGATCCAACTCAGGATCTACCATCGCTCTCTCAGCGTCGATGTCAATGACTCTCAATCGTCGGAAAAAAAAATATTATGCAAGCACACAGACCGCACACCGCCAAAACATGAATAATTGTAGGAATCTATCTATGCTCTGTCTGTCTCTTCCACCCTCTGTCTCGTTTCGGAGGTAAATTGCGTGCTACGTCAGGCATCTCCCCGAGGGCCGCATGCCACTGTGTTTGCCTTCCATTAACATCTTCCTTCTGCCCGGATCCCTCACCGTGTGCAAATGTTATTCATTACCAAACAGAACTGGCCTCCGTCGCTTTTTTCCTTGATAATATTTGTTTTCATTTTGCCTTATTTGCGCCTTTCCTATGTTCAACTAACGATTGACTAAAAGCACTACTACTAGTACTAGTAGTGATAATCATTTCCAGTTAAACGTTTCACTTCCAATTTAAAATTGAAGGTTTCTTTTTTGTTGCTTGTTTTTGACCTTTTTCTGCTGTGAGTCCTACAGCTACACAACGTCTATAGTCCTATGACTACCAATACTAGTACTAAAAGTGCCCCTAGAACATGTGAGTTGGAGGACTTTAACAGCAAAAGACTTCCATGTTAATCATCTGCATCTGCTGTGGGGTCTGAGGAGGAGCTTTTGAGGAGACCGCATCTTCTTCTTCAGGCCGGTCTGGATCTGCTCGGGCACCCCCCCCCCCCCCCCCCAGGTCTGCATCCCTAATGCCCTGCCCTTTCGCTGCAGACACAAATGAAAAGACAACTCTTTGTGACAGCAGCTATTTCCCCTGTGGCCCCTCGGGGGGGTCCCAGAACAAAAGGGGAGCCTGGAGCAGGGGTTAGGGGGGGGTTTGGGGGTGAACATCGGGGTGCGTTGGGTGATGGTGCTGGCTGCGAGTTGAACCCAGCCTGGGGCCTGTGGGGTCAAGATCGCACACAAGGTCCCTTCTTGGACGCTTCTTATCCCAAAGAAGCGACCATACAAAGCTAAAATAAACCGGTAGCAGTAGTGGAGGAATAACGTGATTTGTTTATTGGCCGCTGTCATGGCAACGTCTGAGTCGGCCCTCGTTCGGAACAGACACCCCCACTTCCTCAGTATCCTCGTACCACTTCTCCTTTTGGATCCAACGTTTGATTATTTTCTTCCTCTTAGGCTTGAGATCTACTTCCACAATCCGGGGGCTACCATCAGGGGATACAACCACCGGAGGAGGGGGATAAAAAAACGCACGAAGATTTATGCTGATTCTCTAATCATTGAGTTCATAAACACGGTCACGGCGCACCTCAAATCATTGTCGTTTGCTTGTGGTGAAGTTGAGGCCAACCATATATTATTCATGCACTCATACAGGCTTAGTGCCATTGAAGACGCAGTAAAACTATGACATGGTAATCAAAAGCATGTGATAATCACAAAGTGCTCCAGAAATCATCGATATTTCCAGTGAGCGGTTTTTATGTCCAGCTGGCGTGTGTGTGTGTGTGTGTGTGTGTGTGTGTGTGTGTGTGTGTGTGTGTGTGTGTGTGTGTGTGTGTGTGTGTGTGTGTGTGTGTGTGTGTGTGTGTGTGTGTGTGTGTTTGAATGCATGCGTTAGCATGCATGCGTTAGCGCACGTACATTTGTGAGCACTTTCAATTGTGGCGCCTAAGCCCCTAATCACCATACATAATTTGAACGTATGCATGCTGAATTGTGGTGTAAATGTGTACCCCAGCACACGAGTCACACGGAAAAGGCAGCCCTAGAAAAGGCCTTGTTTGTGAAAAGTGTTCATTTGTTTTATTCATTTATTTTTTAAAGAAAAAAAAAAAACAGCTCACCCATTGACAGGCTCATCCATTTTCATGAGATTCCCTTTGTGGAAGATATACGCAAATCTGAATATTACCATCCGATATCCATGTCTTCTCGCCTCTCCTCCTCCCCCCCCCCCCCCCCCCTGTTCTCTTCATCTCTCACCATCTCCCCCCTTCTTCCTCATTCTCTTTCTTCTCCATGTTGTTTTCTCTTTTACTGTCAATCTCTCTCTCTCTCTCTCTCTTGCGCTCTTTCGTTCCTTCTCTCCCTCTTCCCAGCACTCTCTTCATCATACATGTTTTTCTTGCATAAATTGCTTGTTTTATCCACCATTTCATCCCCTTCCTCTGTCATGTCGCGGCCGTGCTTCATCCATCAGTCCAAAGCCTCGTCTCACCCCCCCCCACCATCTCTGTCTGACATGTTTCATTTGCAACTGTGGCAAGACAGAGTTTGATCCTGTCTTTTGTCACAGGGGCGCGAATTTGCGAATGCAAACATGCATGTTTACGTCATTTCAAACGCACAAGGAACTGTGTTATGATAAATTACTAAATTATTCATGAATTCCAACCAGATTCTCATTAGCCGGCTACATTTCAACAGTGGAAACCGCCACGTTGAATGTCAATTCGGTGAATTCGACCCTGTTTCAGTGTCTTGATTTTAATCCTATGCTCTGGGCTTTATTTTCCAAATGCAGCTGTCCTGTTATGGCGATGTGTTTAAACCGTGTCTGTGGCCCTCGGTTCAAGCGTGTCCACTGGGGACCCGGTTGTGGATTAACCAGTGACATATATCCTGGAGCAGATAGTGCTCTGCATTGCTGAGCCTTAGTAAAGGTGTTCCAGTGAAAACTCATTTAATGAGTGTGTGTGGATTTTTGCCTTTGTATTTGTGTGCGTGTGTGTGTGTATGTTGTGGGTTTGTTTGACTTTATTTGTCCATGTATATTTTTTGGTTTGCGCTTGTGCGTATGCATTTATGCATGCATGCACACGTATGTGTGTGCGCATTAATACATGCATGCATATTTATGTGTGTGTGTGTGTGTGTTTGCGTGTGTGTGCGCATTAATACAATGCATGCATATTTATGTGTGTATGTTTGTGTACGTGTGTGCATTTATAAATGCATTTGTTTGTTTGCGCGTGTGTGCTGATGAGTTTGTGCGCGTGTGTGGATGAGTTCATCTGCGTGTTCCTGCGTGCGCTCATGCATGAGTGTGTGTCTACACGTGTGTGTGTGTGTGTGTGTTTGCCGTGTGTGTGTGTGTGTGTGTGTGTGTGTGTGTGTGTGTGTGTGTGTGTGCTGGGTGGGGTCATGTCCCCCCTCTTGTACAGATGGGTGGCTGCTTGTCTGCCTGTCAGCAGAGCACTCAGAGCCGGGGGGGCCCGCGCCCAAGGTGAAGAAGACGCACCTTGGCCACCTGTCGTTGACACCCCACCCAACCCCCCCCCCCCCCACTCTAAACATCCCCCCCCCCCCCCGTGCTCCCTGATTCCAGCAGTGTCAACCTCCCTCCCCGGTCAGGTGATTGATGAAGCCCAGGAAGTTGGGTGCAGGGAGAAGCCACAGGGACATAGTGGGTGGGTGGGGGGGGGGGGGGGGGGGGGGCGGGCGCCGTGGATGAATGGCTGACCGGCAGCTCTTTTCTGTGGGGGCTTAGTTCGGGGTAGTGGCTGGAGAGTGGCCGGCGTTGAGAGACACGCGGACAACACCCACAGCTGGTGCAGCGGGCGTCACCTGGCTGATAGCGCGGGTTCACCCGGGGGTGAGGGGATCCATGCCCCTCACCCCCCCCTAAAAGAAGGGGGTGGGGCATGGTTAACTCAAACGATTAACTAAATAGTGTGCTGTGTGTGTGTGTGTCAGTGTGTGTGCGCGGTGTGTGTTGGTGTCTGTTTGTCGGTGTGTGTCAGTGTCTGTGCGTTTCTGTGTGTGTGTGTGTGTGTGTCTGACTGTGTGTGTGTGTGTGTGTCAGTGTGTGTGTGGGAGGTCATTATATGTGTGTGTGTGTGTGTCAGTTTGTACTCCTCACCCGTTGTTGGGAGGGGAGAGGGCCAATAGGGGGTCGGATTCCTACACCACCGGTCCACCCTGGAAGAGTCAACGCGAGGCTTTTCGGTTTTATCGCGTACTTCATTTCTCAGTCTTGGCTGACAGCCCTGATTCCGATGCGTGTTGGTTTAGTGTTAGGGGCGGAGATGCAGATGGAGGTAGTCTGCGGTAACGTGCCAGGGCAGGCTTTTCTGTTTCTCTTCCAGCGCGAGGTTAAGTCAAGCGTCTTGTTTTCGGAGTGCAGGTTGTGTTTTTCTTCTCCCCCCCCCCCCCCTCTCAGATGGAAGGAGAGAGAGAGAGAGAGAGAGAGAGAGAGAGAGAGAGAGAGAGAGAGAGAGAGAGAGAGAGAGAGAGAGAGAGAGAGAGAGAGAGAGAGAGAGAGAGAGAGAGAGAGAGAGAGGAAAGCGACTGAGAGAAAGAGAGAGAGAGAGAGGAAAGCGACTGAGAGAAAGAGAAAGGGAGAGAGAGGAGAGGGAGGAAAAGGGGGGAGAGAGAGAGAGAGAGAGAGAGAGAGAGGGAGAGAGAGAGGGGTGCGGTTTGTCCATCCCCATGGCGATTTCCATCCGGTGTGTTGTTGTGTGGCTTTGTTCCCCCCACCCCTCCTGAAAGGGGCTCCGTGCTTAGAGGACCTTGTTGACACCCAGACCGATGGACCACCTCCCCCTGATGAAAGGTGATCAGCTGACGCGTCGGAGGAGCGGCCCAGCTCCTGGGCGCCGCAGCGCTACACAGACGCTACGCAGACTCGTCTTTCACCAAAAAATGTTGCCTCATCTTTTGGTCTTCGGTGTTTATGCCTTCCTGTTCCTCGTGAAAATAAACACGCTTCTCTGGAACGGCAGCGGGGGGAGGAGGGGGGACTGCCGGTAAATGCTCCCCTGGAAACATTTTAGACGGCACGAGCGCTTTTTATTTATACCTGCGGATACGAAGGGAAGCGATGGATAAAGTGCGAGGTTAACAGTCTGTATGCATATTTTCTTAATCGGTCTGTGGGCTTATCTTCCTGGAAAAACAAGACTGTTACCAATCATGCAAGCCCAGAAGCCAATTAACATATTAACTTAGCCGATTAACTAAATAGTGTGTGTGTGTGTGTGTGTGTGTGTGTGTGTGTGAGAGCGCGCGTGTGCGTGTGTGTTTGAGCGCGTGTGTGTGTTTGTGTGCGCGTGGGTGCGTGTGTCTGTGTTTACATGTGTGCAGATTCTAAATAAGCATGTGTGTGTGCTTGGGCCATTATGTGTGTCTGTGTGTGTTTGTGTTCGCACATGCAAAATAAGCATCTGACAGTGGGCTGTTCCTCATTCATCTTTCAAAGGTTGAGACGCTTTCGCTGTTTTGCTCTAAACATTCAATCCTCATTTAATCAACCAATCCAATAATCTCCCTGCGATGGTCACAAAGAAATTGACATGTTACCTTTCCAATAATTGGATTTGACTAAATGTGCCACAGCATATCAGCCTTCTAACTTAACTAAATAACTCCAGAAACCCAGGAATGAATCATGATGCTGAGCAGAGATAGCCTGCGGAAAATATATATTTCATAAAAATTGCATAAATGTCATTCGTAAATTGCTTCATGCTTGATTCCGTGAAAGCATTTAGAGCCATTATTACAAGGAGCGGTATGAAAGCCATTACCCAGCTCAGGGTATACCGTAGTTTAGCATGGAGATCGAACAGTGTGCCCTGGTGTAACGGGATATACGATCCTAAAGCTTGTGTGTGGTTCTTACCAAGGTCGTCGGGTCTGTCCATTTGTATGTATTATGTTAAATGTTTATAATTTAGCAGAGAGATGGTAATGGAACGGTCACTTTCAGCAGGATTGCAAAGCAAATAATGACATTAGATCCGGGATTAGATTAGAGAAATGTACTGTCCATCAACAGTGACATCGATCTTTTGTCGACAAGGGCTCACATACAATTACAGTAAGCATGACATAAACAAATGCAACCAACAGTTTCGAACAATAGTGCAATTTTATTCTACATTGTGGATGTTGCTATTATTTTGAAATAAGGGGTTTGTTGAGTCGGACCATACAGTACACAGAGCACCCAGAGGTAGTTAGGAAGGTTTTGGTGCAGGCCAGGTAACAGATTGTTCAGGGCAAGTCTTGGTTAATTAGGAACAGATCGGCTCAGATGTTCTCCAGTAACCCTGAGGTCAATAGGTAATGACTGACAACACTGCCTTCACCAGGGGCTTGTTGTTCTGGAGGTGGGGTTAAAGGGCATGTATACAACCTGAGCAGGGTCATGTTATTAACAGTGGGTTAAGCATAAAGATATGTTTTAACCCTGCGAGGACATTTATATTTACATTCTACGTTTGTGGCATTAAGCAAACGCTTTCATCCAAAGCGACTTACAAGAAGTACATTTGTCAGAATAGGACCTTCATAGAATCAGGTTCCACTCACACACTAACAATTGCTAGGTTCCCCAAACACAACAAGGATAGCTAGGATAAGATGCAACACAATACTAAGCACTTAGTACTATGTACCAAGTGCCAGGATGTACAACATACAACAAGTGTGTAAGAGGGTTGTTGGGAGGGTTGTTGGGAGGGTGGTGGGAGTAAGGGTGGAAGAAAACAAAACGTTATCTTTGTTTAGTAATCTTCATTAGAGATCGTTAAGTTATTGTTTTTTCACCCACTTGTTGAAATGAAAATGACTTCCTTTCTGCTTAGGGACTAAGTGTTCACGCACAAAGGAGCATGGCGGTGAATCTGTGCAGAAAGAGGGTCGTTTTGAACCATTTCCTGGTGCATGAGGAAACAGAGTTTCTCCAAACCCAAGTCTGTACAGCGATTTTCCAGAGGATACTAAAAAGATCTCTTGCTTCTGTCTTTTTTTTTTTTTTTTTTTTTACTATTTGACATATTTGTCAACACACCACCATCGGTTTGTTATCCGTCACTTGCTAACCAGGCTTCCTTTGACCTCGTGCACCCCACTCAGAGAGAGAGAGAGAGAGAGAGAGAGAGAGAGAGAGAGAGAGAGAGAGAGAGAGAGAGAGAGAGAGAGAGAGAGAGAGAGAGAGAGAGAGAGAGAGAGAGAGAGAGAGAGACTCCCTCCTACTACTACAGCAGATCCATCACACTTCCAGGACATGACACATCCACTCCGTAAGGTGCGTTGCCTACTGCTGCCGGGTGATGCACTCCACTCTACATTAAAGCGTAAAGCGCCAGCCCCATTTCATCATTTATTCATTTGGGCTAACAGCATCGTCTTCGGGGAGTCCATGATCCCCCCCCCCCCCCCCCCCCCCCACACCCATAGAGCAGTCCTCCGCCGGAGAGCTGCACTCTGCACTCCCCTCCGTACCTCACGGGCCCCCCCGTTCCCACCCCACTCGCTCTCTCCGCAAATTGCTTCTTTATGAACGAACGCAGACAGGAGCATTTTGTCACAAACAGCGCTGTCGGGTCTCCCGGGACCATCTTCAACCTGTAATTGACTCTGACACGCACAGGCACGCGCGCAGACACACACACACACACACACACACACACACACACACACACACACACACACACACACACACACACACACACACACACACACACACACACACACACACACACCCTGTCACATTCTCCTTCCTCTCCTAAGCTTTATGGGGGAGGTGGTGGAGGTGGAGGGGTTACATATATGTATGTGTGTGAGTGATGTGTGTGTAGGTGTGTGTGTGTAAGTATATGCGAGTGAATGGGTGAATAATGTCTGTGAGTGTGCGTAGGTCGTGTGTGTGCAAGTATATGTGTGTGTGGGTATGTGTGTGAGTGATATGTGTATATGTGTGTTTGTGTTTGAGCGATGCATGTATGTGAGTGATGTGTGTGCGTGTGACAGATTTATATATATGTGTGTGTGTAAGTACGTGTATGTGTGTGTGTGAGTGTGTGTCGGTGGGGGGGGGGGGGGGGGGGCGGTGTATACCTGAGAGATGAGCATTGGCGGGGTGCCGGGGGGTGGGATAAGGGGGGTCAGTGAGCACCATTAGCAGAGCGACAGAGCGACGTCTCTCTCTGCTGTGGGACCGCCTCTAAATGGCTCGCGCGGTGGCATTTTAGTATTCCCATTCCTCAGGGGACCCTCGCGGTCTGCCTTTCAGCGCAATTACTGCCCCCCCCCCTTCCCCTCCCCTTGCCCCCCCCCCATCCCCCCTCTCTCTGGGCTCTTGGAGCAGAGTAAGCCCCGTAAAAGATTTGATACGGTCCACATGTTTGGTGGAGGAGGGTGCTGTGTTATTGCTTGGAAAGCAGGGAAGCGCCGGCGCGGTCTAGACTGGCCTCTCCTCGTTTGTTTATTGTTTCGCTTTCATTTGTTTTGTTTACGCCGTACGCTGATCACTGGACGGGGGGTCGGGGTGGGCTCGCCGTACGGGCCCGTGATTTTACCAATTTACTTAAAACATCTTGATCGGATCCCGTCCTCGCTTCGTATATAAAAATGTGTTTTTATACACGAGACGCTTGGGATTGGAATGGCTCCCGCTGAGGCCAAGGTTGACTGTTGCTGGTGAAAAAACTGAATGCATGTAAAGGAAATGTGCGATGTATCGATAACACGTGTTGTGCAGGGCCCGCTCTGCCTACCTCTGGTTCGTAAGAAAGGCTTAGTCATTCGTATTACATAAATCAAAGGAATGCATTAATTCATGAAATGTCAGTACAAATATCCAGAGGTAGATGACCTTCTATAGGAAGGGGCTCATCAAATGGGTCAGCCAAGGGGTCACCCGACCTGAATATATTTCAAGGATTAACGCTTTACATTTGTGGTTTTGTGGACGACAGAAACGGGAGAACACGCCCAAGCAAACACTGTTAACTTGAGTGTGAATAACATGTAAAATAGTGTGTGTGTGTGTTTGTGTGTATGAGTGTGTGTATGCATGTGAGCATTTGTGCGTGAGCGCGTGTGAGTGTTAGTGTGTGTGTGCATGCAGACATATGAGTGTTTGGGTGTGAGCCCGTGTGTGTGCATGAATATGAGCATTTGTGTGTTTGTGTGTGTGTGTGTGTGTGTGCATGCATGTGAGCATGTGTGCATGTGAGTGCACGTGTGTGTGTGTGTGTGTGTGTGTGTGCGTGCGTGCGTGCGTATGAGCGTGTCTGGTGCTATAAAGGTAATACGTTAGCCGTTCTCACCCTGGTTGACCCGGAGCTGGCAGCTCTGGGTGGCGGCCTGTGCAGTCGGTGTCTCATTATACACACACTGCGGAGGCTCTGCTCCTTCTCAGACCCCAGTACCCACTTAAAGTGACACAGAGGGGCGCACACACACACACACACACACACACGCACGCACACGCACATGCATACATTAAAACCAATGCACACAAACACACACAAACACACACACACACACACACACACACACACACACACACACACACATGCATATATTCAAGCACATGCACACACACACACACATGCATATATTCAAACGCACACACACGCATGCATATATTCACACACAGACACACACACACACACACATAGTGCACTCAAACAAATGCTAATGCACATTCACGCACGAACATACACCGAAACACATGCACATGCATGTAGACACTAAAATATACAGACATGGACACTGCATATAGACACTTGTGTAAACTCACATAAAATATCACACACAGACACACAGACACACACACACACACACACACACACACACACACACACACACACACACACACACACACACACACACACACACACACACACACACACACACACACACACACACACACACACACACACACACACAGCATAGACATGCAGGCACACAAGTATACTCTGGCCTAACAGAACCAAATAACTCTACCTCCCATGTTTGTTTGTTCTTAATCCATCAATCTCTTTGTCTGTTTGACAGGTTTGCTGCCACACACACACACACACACACACACACACACACACACACACACACACACACACACACACACACACACACACACATACACTGAAGTTGCTTGAATATGCTGAAACAGCTCCATTCTTGTACACCTTCTTATCTCCAATTCTCTCCCCCGCAGATAAACTCTCCAACTTAAACGCTTTAAAGAAAAGTCATCAACTTCCTCAATTTCCACATTGCCAGACACGCATCGCAGCCTTTAATGGATCCGAACAATTATTCCAGCCGTCCTCCTCAGCTGACCTATGGTATAAACTGAGGTAGGTAGATGCTGCAAAGTCACTCGGTGACCGTTCCACCAAGTGTTGTATCTCATTCTAAAAAAATATTTTCCCTATGTGGGGGTCATGAAGTGCATCCACAACAAACTTAGATTTAAGCAGGCCTTTCATCATCGTACTTACTATATCGGAATGTAGTTTTTGATAAAAGTTAATCTCTCTATGCAGCAAACAAATACCCAGTACACTTTACCAATGTGATTTCCCGGTCTGGGATTATTAAAGTGCATCTCATATAATGCAAGTGGCCCCTGTGCAATTCACTGAAAACATCCATCTGTGTGACCCTGGATTGCTTTATCAAGCCACAGATAAACACTTTCAATAGATGGCATTGGTCAGACAACATTACATCATCCTCATGCCAGTGCAATGGAAGTCCTCTTCTGCTCGTCAACATTTGTTGGCTGGCTGTTTGATTGCTGATGTGTTGGTACGGGTTGCTTTGATATCTCCGGCCTGGGAGCACGAAAGAGACTTTTCGTTGTGTATGTGCTCCGGCTAAGTCTGACGAAATCAAACATTGACTCGTTACACCGGCTATTTTCTGATCCCCGGACTGAATCTCTACATCAGGAGAGGTCTAAACTTCCACCACGGGGGAGAGATATGCTCACAAAAGTCTAGTGGCGCGGGAGCCGAAAGGATCTGGGTTCAAACCCGACATGCCTACCTCGTAGGTACGAGCAAGACGCTGAACGTATCCAAATAATCCCCCGTAAACCAAATCGGATAAAAGCCGCATTCCTAAATAGTGAAGTAAGTCAGAGATATTTTGATCATTAAGGGGGGGGGGGGGGGGGGCACATGTGTACTCTGTTGCCCCCCATTACCCCATGAAAACATCCAATTAGAACAAGAACAGGGAAATTGAATATAAAGGAATGCGACTCATTATAGTGGCCGTCGACCGAGGCACTGGAGGGTTTGGTGGGAGGGGGGGGGGGGGGGGGGTGGTTATAGTTGCATATGGGGCAGGCGGTGCAGCGGTAAGTGGGCCTTTGAGCGCGGAACAAGAGCCGTCTAATCACCGGCAAACGAGCAAACAGACATGTGGCCGCAGCGTGGGTCTGTGGGCAAATATTTAAGCCAGGGAGATGCAGCAAATACACTCAGGAGAGTGTTGTTGGCTGAGTGTGTGTGTGTGTGTGTGTGTGTGTGTGGGGGGGGGGGGGGGGTTCCTTGAGACTTACCACCAGCCAATAAGCCTCTACTCCAACCCCCTGCCCCCTCTACCCCTCTACTCCACCCCCTGCACTTCCTTTTCACGGTGGCTGTCACTCCTCCAAAGGTAAGGGGCGCCCACTCTACCGAGGGGCCGTCAGAGGTGAGGGGTCGGAGGTCGACTGCCGGGTCTTTGGGGGCTGAAAGGAACTCTGATGACAAGCTGCGATGGCCGCCAACGGGGACCCCGGTCGGTGGTGGGGGTCAAACGCTCTCCCGCGGTGCCCTGGGTTCTTCATGAACTCCACGGCAGGAATAACAATCAATTTGTCAGTCGCCCAAACAGGGGGCCTTCCTCACACACACGTCACATGGTGTGTGGGTATAACAGGGGGTAGAAGGGGGGTGGGGGGGGGGGGTAGTTTGTGTTTGACTAGGGTGTTGGTCTCCAGTGGTTAAAATAATAATAATAATAATACCTGAGCAACACATCAATAAACACTTAAAACCCCTTAAAATCATTAAAATAACCATCCACGGGAGAACTTACACGAATGAACTCTGAAATAAAAAGGGGGTTAATCTGCAATAATTCACCTTTACTCCTCCTTCCGACAACGTTTTTGCATTAAAGGGCTAAACTTGATTAGTCAATAAAGCAATCAATAGCGGCGTCTATTTCCAATTACACAATCGCACCACGTCAACGCACCGCCGCACACTCCTCTCCGGCGCTCACATTCCATTGGCCAGCGCGCAACCGTTGGTTATTGATGGGCCACTTGCAGACAGCCCTAACTGCACAATATGTCTCGCCATTATTTTCCTGACCTCATTCCTGCTGGGGGGACAACATAATTCACGGCCCCCGACCGTAGGAGCCAGGCAGGAGTATTGGAGCGAGACCTGCTGGGATAAAATAGAAGACCCCCCCCCCCGCCCCCTCCCCGTCCTAAAGAAATGGGAAGGGGGAGAATAGGTGTATGGTGGGGGGATGGGGGATGGAGAAAAAAAAAAAAAAGATCATCCATCACCATCCAACTCCCATCCCCCCAACTCCCCTAGAGTGTGTGTGTGTGTGTGTGTGTGTGTGTGTGTGTGTGTGTGTGTGTGTGTGTGTGTGTGTGTGTGTGTGTGTGTGTGTGTGTGTGTGTGTGTGTGTGTGTGTGTGTGTGTGTGTGTGTGTGTGTGTGACAGACAGACTGATGAGGAGTGGGTTAGAAAGGCAGGCAGCACTGTAGAGCTAAAGGTTAAGCTACTACTGGTGGAGTCCTTGTGTGTGTGTGTGTGTTTGTGTCTGTTTATGTGTGTGTGTCTATGTGTATGCGTTTGTGTGTGCGTGTGTGTCGGGAGGGAAATCATAAAAAAAACCAACAGGTAAGGCCAACTGCTATTTTTAAGTTGCCGCCGTCTCTTCACCTCTCGGCGTCTGGGGGTAATTTAAGAGTGTCCGAGCCCAGACTGCAGAGGAAAGAGGCATTAATCACGTGGAAGAACACACCGCCTCTCCGCGGGAACCCCAGCGATGGGATCCAGGGAAGAGGAGAGCAGGAAGAGAGAGAGACCAAGAAATGCGTCACAGAGTTGATCTTGGCCCGTCCTCGTAGATACGGCTCCCAAATAAATACACTCAGATAGTGTTTATACAGTGTACGTGTGTGTGTGTGTGTGTGTGAGTGTATGTATGTAATTTATAAGTCCTTGATTCCGCAGGTGTAATAATGTGCAATTTATGAATGTGTCCACTATGGACTGCCAAAGCCATGACATCATTATGGCTGCGACTATTAAGCTGTTTCAGAATTACTCCGAATACATTCCATAATCCATCATTCATCATTGATGTATCGCTGGAGCCTTCCGATCACCGCTTTAGTTTACGGTCTTCGGTCGGGTAGGATTCGAACAAAGAGATCACACCGGTTCTCTTCGTTCGTTATTTAGGTTGAAAATAAGCCCCAGCTGCCGTTTCCCTCCGCGAACCACAGCGCCGCTCGTTGCATTAACGACAGGCAACGACGGCGTATGGAAAATCAATCTGAGGCTCTCCCATAATCACCGCCGTCCCAATGCACACAGTTCAATCTACATCAAATTCCATTTGATTCAATCCAGCTCCGTTCCAACGTGTGACGGATCCCGTGCAACAGCTGATGGAGGTGGACAAGGAAGGAGAGGGAAGGGGGAGTCAGACAAGGAAGGAGAGGAAAGGGGGAGTCAAACAAGGAAGGATGGAAGGGGAGTTGGACAAGGAAGGCAGGGGGGGGGGGGGGGGGGGGGGAGAAGGCTGAGAGGGATGACTGCACGGATACGGAGCGAGATGGTTTTCAGTCTGCATCCCTGAGGCGGTTGAGGGCTTAAGGCATTGGGGAGGGGGGGGTGGGGGGGGGGGGGGGAGGTGTGGATGATTAAGTGGTCTGTCTGCCTCTGCTCACCTGCCAGTAATGGTGTGTCAGGTGCCGTGCCGTGGGAATGGACGGGGCCCCCACCTGTAGAGGCCTCTGGCGTGGCACTGGAGCGCACTGGGACGGTGTCATACCAATGCGAGCCTCTCAGGTACGCCTCATGCATGAGAACCTGAGTGAGACTTTCCATGTGTGTGTGTGTGTGTGTGCGCCGGCACGTGTCATCGCCGGTTAGTTCCCGGTGCGCTCCACTGATGAAGACGCATTCACATGTACAGGCGAGGGGGCGGGGTTACGTAACACGGGGAGGTTGACGAGGGCCTTATTAGGGAATTCTCCGGAGGATATCACGATGTCAGGTTGAGTCTTTTAACACGTTTCGACACTGTTCTCCGTGGCTACTCGCTGTGAGGTGATTTAAAATCTGTCCTGATTGGTTTTTCACAATCTATTTATCCCCCACTATTAACTTGTTACGTTTCTTTCTTGTCAATCTTGTTCCTGACCTAGAATTTGACTCTCAATGGGGACAAGGATAAGTGCCAAATGGTGAATGGACTGCATTTATAAAGCCCTTTTCTAAGCAGTGGCCACTCAAAACTCTTTACAATTACTGTCAAACATTCACCCATTCACACACACATTCACACACCTATGGCGGTGTCAGCCATGCAAGGCGACCAGTTAGCCAATGTCACCTGGTGCCAAACAAAATACTCAAAAGAGTATTCTATATAAGTAAGCAGCTTAACCTTTACACAAAAGGTAAACATATGGTGTTTCCCCAGCCTGTAGCAATGGCACAGCCAAAGAACAACATTCCACAACCTGCAGTCGAATACAGAACACTAGATGAACGAGGAGCAAAGCTAATGATCCAGGAACAAACCAACAGGGCAGAGTTCCGCGTCGCTCGACTCCGCTGACCACAGCTAGAGCCAGGCGCGACACCTTTCCACCTTGTTGGGCTGTGACCTGCGGCCTGATCTGCTGAACCATAATCCCACCACTTAATCCCAACCATAATCCAAGTCCCACCCCTAATCCCCGATCTGGCCCTGACACTGACCCATAACCCGGGGGAAAAACAAAACAAACAAACGATGATCCACTCATCTTCCACTTTTATATGTCGAGTAGCATATGATATCTATATATATAGGAAATAAATTAGACAAAATATACTTTATTTGGTTTCTGGATACCTATAGAATGTCGGGGGATACCATGTGGTGAAGATACAAGCAAAGGAGTTTTCAAACAGGAGAGTTAAAATTATATTCTAATTAAGCATTTTTTTAGACAGCAGCTTGTTGTCTATTATTCCTGATTCTCTCTCGCTCTCTCTACCTCTCCCTCAGTCTCTCCGTCTCTCTCTCTCTCTCTCTCTCTCTCTCTCTCTCTCTCTCTCTCTCTCTCTCTCTCTCTCTCTCTCTCTCTCTCTCTCTCTCTCTCTCTCTCTCTCTCTCTCAGTCTCTCTCTCTCCCTCAGTCTCTCAGTCTCTCCGTCTCTCTCTCTCTCTCTCTCTCTCTCTCTCTCTCTCTCTCTCTCTCTGTCTCTCTCTGTCTCTCTGTCTCTCTCTCTCTCTCTCTCCCCCTCTCTCCCTCAGTCTCTCTCTCCCTCAGTCTCTGTCTCTCTCTCTCTCCCCCTCTCTCTCTCTCTCTCTCTCTCTCTCTCTCTCTCTCTCTCTCTCTCTCTCTCTCTCTCTCTCTCTCTCTCTCTCCACTCGTCTCTGTCTCTCAGTTAGTGACGAGGCCATGCCCTGGCTGACTGGTAGTGCTTACTTGATGCAGCATGAAAGAGATTATTATGCCACATTACAGGCGGGCCCGATCAGGCAGTGCAGCCTTTCAACCCCTCTCACGTTAACCAACAAGCCTAATGAAATATACAAACCATGGGACCTTTAACGCTGGAATCGCTGCTGTCTGCTACTTCAATGCATTTTCAATCTATTTTTGATTTTTGGAAGTAGCAATACTAAAGAGGAAGCCTTAAATATACAACGTGTATTCTTGCAACCTGGGAAAATTCATATTTAATATTTAAGAAGAGGATGGGTACAGAGAGAAATACAGACAGACAAATAAGAAATGTATGAGATCAAGGGCAAAAGAAAAGAGAGACGGGCATGTCTCAGCCCAACGCAGTTGATAATTAAAAGCATCTTCAAACTCACTTTAGTATTACGCGGTGACTTGCGTCTGACTTATCTCGGTTCGACAGCGAAGGTCAAAGGAAGGTTTCTCAAGCTGCCCGGGGGGGGGCGGGGGGGGCGTCTCTGGAAACAACCTGTCAACTTTTATGGTGAAGGACGCAAACAGAAAGGTCAAGGTCTGTGCTTGAATCCAATCCAAAACCAAGTATTGATCCACGTGATAAATCCCTCCAAGCAGCATCATCCCCTTCCCGCCGCCGTCTTACTCAAGAGTCGGGCGTCCTTAGATTCCCCCCAAACACAAGAACAGAAACATCCAATGACTTACGGAAAAGAGGTCAATAAAAAATAGGGCCTCAAACCACCACTAAAAAAAGCCTTTGAAGGTTGGGGTCTGATGGGGTAACTTTGATAACCCTTTCACCTTTGGATCTGAACAGGCGGAATGCATGTAAACATGTTTTATTGTGCTATAAAAAAACCCAAAGGAGGAGGTGCAAGTTGGTCTGGACTTTCTGCCTGGGAGTTTTATTGGGCAGTGCTCTTAATTGTTACGGTTGTAAACATGTATGACTAAGTGCACACTAATGGCACGGTCTGTTATGGATAAATTACCTCGCTGGCCTATCAGGTTGACCCTGAATTGTTTGTTGACAGGGTGCATTTCACTTCATTTTCATTCCAAACCTCTGGTTTAGACATAATAGACCGACGATGACTAGCATTTACAAGCCGCAATTCATACATCTGAATGATCCAAAAACAGCAATGGTCTCAAGACATCTTATTGCGGAGTCGTATGTATGTGTTTGCGTTGATTCTACACCGTCCATTCAAGTTATGTTATGATCCTCATCTGTAGAGAATGCGGTAGTATGCAATTAAGTGTAGTGCTTGTGTTTTTATTTGACTAGACTATCACTGGTTCTCAGAGGGCAATCATTCACATCACCAGACAATTTAGACAATTTAGACAATCTACAATTATACTAGATTGCATGTTTTTGGTGGCTCAGCCCTGTAAGCTCTTCCCAGTAAACAAGTAACATTGTGAGTTTAATCTGCAGCCACAAGGTAACCATAATACTTCTAGTTCTAATTCTTATTTGAACTGAGAATCTATTGGTTAAGAATGTCAAGAGTCCTTAACTGTTTCTCCGCGCTGCCCCTGAGGCACTACTGAGTTTAATGACAAACCAGGAGAAAAGCCAGTTCTGGTCAGAAAGACATGTTTACAGCCTGCTGGATTCTGTTTTGGTTTTGTCTTGGTTCTGCTTTTTTGGAAACCAAATAATCCTTTTCCCAGCCAGCAACGTGAAGACCGTGCCATAACTAAAATGTCAAACAATTCAGTTTGATAAAAGAGCTTTAGAGACAGTTAGAAAAATTGTCTAGCGTCTGAATTTGGTCCTTTTGCCTAATACCGAGATGGGCAACATAGGGCTTTATCCAATCTATTTTCATTCAGATAAAACAACCAAATATTTGACCCACATATCGCACACATGTCCACAAACAACGTGCGAAACACGTCTTGACTTCTCGCTTTCGAAATCGCCGTCCCACCTTTGTCACATCCTACGTCAGGGCGGGGACAAAGGGAGCGACCGCGCGACGTGCTGTACCCTACGTACAACAGCTCACACCTCACACCCCGCAGGCGGGCTTCAAAGGCCTCACACACAGAGGGGGGAGGTACACGCCGCACCGCAGCCCCCCTGCAGCCCCCCCGTAGTGCTGCCTCTGCACTCTGTCTCCGACGGGCCTTCTACTTAACCTTTGTTTTATTGTCCTGGGGTTCCATTACACCGCCGCTGCGCGGAGCGGGAGCCACAGCCGGCCTGCCAGTTGGGAGGAGGGCTGACATTCTGGGCGGTTGTAAAGTTCTAAAGACCCTCCTCCTATCCCATACCTCCCCCTTCTCTCCCATCCCTCCCCCTTCTCTCCCATCCCTCCCCCCCAACACTGGATGAACTTGTTATAAAAATGGAGGGTCCAAACTGGATCGGGCTGAATCGTGAATGCCATCAGACAGCGATCCGTTTGGCATCTTTCTGCCTGCATAAGTGATTTGACCTTTGAGGAATATTCAAATATTGAAATGCCATCACTTTTATTTTTCACCTATAGAATGCAAGTAATTAACTTGTAATATGCATTTGAGTTCCATATTATAATTCGTACATCAGGTGTGTGATATGCAGTTTGTATAATAATTGTGGTGCTGGATGCAAGTTTGTGGCATCTTATTGTCCAAATGATCTGGCTTTCATTCCAGTGTGTAACTGCTGGAGTATATGACCCTGCAGTGCTGGATCTAACCAGGTGCTTTCAGTGAGGTAATAAAAGAGGCATGGCTAACGTCAGAAGCCATTCTTTGCATGTCCTTGTCCTGAGGCCAAGTTCTGGGAGTGTAGCTGTGAAGTATATCTTGACCATTAAAGAAGGGGTGTGTAGGATTTAGTACCACCTAGGGGTGAGGTTGCCAACTGCAACCAAGGGAATAACCCTCCCACTCAACTCTCCTCACCTCTCCGTTTCCAACGACGTTTGTTTGCAAGAAAAAAAGTGATCATTGTTGCGAGTTTAAAACCTGTCCTCTCGAGAGCCATTCTGGGTAACTTTGGAAACATGGTTGTGCAACATGGCAGGCTTAGTCGTAGATGACCCGCCTCCTATGTAGATATCCTAAGCTAATGATTCTTATTTTCATGGAATAATACACTAAGGAAATAACTAAACTGCTAGATGGCACTCACTTCTACACACTGCACGTTTAATGCTGTGCTCCAGCCCATCTGTCTTCCCTAAGGCCTTCCACCAAGGCAGTTTGTGTGGGGCAGGAGGGATCTTTCGGTGGGTCTCCCTTCAGTGGCTTTAAGTGAGTTTGGTCTGCATAAGTATGGTAAGATTAGTATGTTGTATTGAATAGCTTGTACTGAATTCTTGACCTCACTTAATCACCACTTGCTATCACCACAGCTGCCTGGTCTTACTGTCTTCTGTTCATTCTAACCTTCATTCAGCAGGTCTAGTGAGGAAATATTTGAACTATGCTAAACAAAATAATAAAACTGAAAATAAGAACTGGCATCCATTTGCTACTGGATTAATTGAAATGTGGATTTAGCGATTTTTGTTCTCCCAAGGGTAGCAAATGATTTAAATGTGCTCGGAGGGTTTTAAAAAGTTGTGAAACCACACTTTTGACATGTATTTCTTCACTGTGTGATTCAGTTCTGACTAACACTATGTGTTGTGGTGGGAAATTCCTGGAACACAGATGTGCTCATTTCATATTCTCTTATAGGGATTCAGACCCAAAACTGACTTGGCAAGCAGTTTGAGATGATCTATCCTGCTGTCTTTAACCATTTTGACCTTGCATCTTTCCAAGCATTCATCATGTATCTCCACCTCAATGAATTGAGTGGTTTAACTCTTCTGAATGTATGTATGTATGTATGTATGTATGTATGTATGTATGTATGTATGTATGTATGTATGTATGTATGTATGTATGTATGTATGTATGTATGCATGTATGCATGTATGTATGCAGATTATTATATGGGAATTCCAAGCATCTGCTGAAAACTTAGGCAGACTTGAATTATTTCACTTTTTCTTTTCTAATTATTTTATTCAACCTCTTCATTCATTTTCCCAGACAGTCTATATTTTTCTTGTGGAATGTATGACTGTAATAACATAACACATCAATAAATAACCTGAACTGAACTACAAAAGCCTTCAAAAAACAGTTGAGAGCTCCTACAATACAATAAAACATGAAGACCATGAAATATATCCATGATTTTCCTCCTCCCGTATAAATCCATACTCCAAAGCTGTTCAGAATAATTCTTCTGCCAATCCTCGCTAGATATACTGTAAATATTCATACGCCCAGCTGTGAGGAATCTAAACGCCCTAGAAGTGAGCAAAACAAATTCTTCACTCAAATCTCCGACCGCTAGATATTCTTCTTCTGCTGCCGGTTTCAAACTTCCGTTTTACCGGATCCATCATCCTCTTCACAGCGTTTGCACAATCGTTCACCCGCAGCGTTCTGGGAAGAGATTATTTATCTGTCCTCAGGTCTGCTGATGAATGGAGAGGACTTGCGAGACGGATTAATAACGCTGTTAGACTGACGATAATGGCGACGAGCGCTAAAACGTTATTGATGATTTAATCAGGGCGCTGGGCGACCTTTGGCTGCCGTCCCTGTTTTGTAATTAGTTCCCTGCCTGTGAGATTGTTTTTCACTCTTTGCCAAATCTGCCAACTTGCTGACAGGTAATACACGTAAAATCCTCCTATTTATCTGTGATGCGGGGGCTGTTTGACTGCCATGATGCAGAATGAACCGTTTTTTTCCCTGAGTACACATTTGCACAAACTTTTAAAAAATGTAGGCCTACTTCACTAACAACATTTATTCTGAATGCATCACTAAATATCAAAGTAGACAGAGAGAAAGCAGCCAAAGGTATTTAATCAAAGTAAGGCTTTTTTCCGTGACTGTTTTGGTGAATTAAATAAAAGCAATGTGTGCATTTTTTGCTTTATCAGCAATTTCACAAAATAGAGGAATTGAAAAAACCTTGCGTGTGATCATAGTGCTTGTGCTTTTCTGGTGATCGCTCACTGACAACTGACCTCCCTCTATCACACTGTTGCACTCCCACTTAGGAAATTAATGGCACTATCTGTCATTCTGTGACCGGTCTATGTACGCAGGTTTGTCACATCCTCTATTCAGACAGGCGTTTGGCAGGATGAACCCAAAAGAGTATATGTGTGTTGAGGGTTTGTGTTTGTGCGGTGTGTGTGTGTGTGTGTGTGTGTATATAAGGTGAGGAGCACGGTTCTTTGTCTTCCCCATTGGCCAACGGAATATAGAGTTATTTCCATATACACTTAGCACTTAGCGATCGGTCGGTCAGTTTGCTTAGTACCTTTACAAGCTTGTGGTTCCCTGGCGAGATGTCATCTTTAATGAGGTCCCAACCGTTTGTCTTTTATTGACCGGCCGTTGGCCCGGCAGGTTCATCCCAGGTCAAAGGTCAGGAGGGAGTAGCTTCAGACGAAGCTCAGGTCTGAGAGTGAAGCGGCCACTGTGGTTGGAGCAGAGCAACAAAACCACGGGTAGATGGGTGAAACAAAGGAAGAATCAAAAGCATATGAAGAATGGACGAATATCTACATTCAATACATTTCAGGCACTTGCTGGGTAGACTTGATGGGCAGCAGGATAGACATTTGATATGGAACAGTTGTACACTCTTAAGTGTAAAACTTCTCTCTCGCAGTCTTTCACTCTCTCTCTTGATCATTCTCTCTCTCACTCTTTCACTCTCTCTCTGTCTCTTTCTCATTCTCTCTTTCTCACTCGCTCACACTTTCACTCTCTCTATTTCTCATTCTCTCTATCACTCTTTCCCTCTCTCTCTCTCACTGTTTTTTTAATTTCTCTCTTTCCCTCTCTCCCTCTCTTCCTCTCTTCCTCTCTTCTCTCAATCTTTCATTCTCTTAATCTCTTTCTCATTCACTCTCTCTTTTACTCTCTCTCATTTTTCTAATTTCTCTCTCTCCCTCTCTCTATCTTCTCACACTCTTTCATTCTCTCCCAATCTCTTTCTCATTCTCTCTCTCTCTCACTCTTTCACTCTCTCATTCTCTCTCTAACACTTTCTCTGTCGTCTCTCCATCTCTTACACTCTCTCTCTTTCTCTCCAAGAGTTGTACTCTTAAATGTACATCTGTTCAAACGTTGTTTGCGTGCACTCACCTCCTCGTCAGAACCACGGGGATGTCATTTGGTTGCGGTAATCGCCCTCAACCGCTGTAAAACGATCCACAATAAGTATGGGATTGGACCGACAAGCCAATTTCAACATAAAGTAATATGTGTTACTCGTGCGCCTGTACATGGATTGTATCTCGCACATGCAACCACTTTTCCCATTCCTATGATTATGCTTGCTGTGTGATGTGAATTGGTCACCGTTATATTCTGTAGGATCCAATAAAAGACCAACAATGTTGAATTTGTGATTTCTAACAGCAGTATTTTGAGGTTGTGTGTACGTAAATATAAACAGATGAAGGGGAAATTGAACGCAGGCGCACAGGATGATGAGGAACAAACAAAAAAAAGTTCAAGGGCCAAATTTAGGGCCGAGTGTGAATACACAATCATCTGATCTTTCTCGATCTCTGTAAATCGTAAAATCTCTCAGATGAATCTGCAATATAATAAATTGACAACTGTAACCGAGCTCTTCGTCATCAAACAAGAGGGGCTTGGCTTGATTTCCCCCAGCATGTCGTTAGTCTATCTCGTTTCAGCCGTGCGGCCCCAAACAAGGGGCCCCTTTCTCCGTCTGTCAGCAAGGACTTGATTACCGCTAAGGCTCCCCAACCAATACCAGGCACCGACTTTCTCTCTTTCTGTTTCCCTTTGTCTCTCTCACTCTCTATCTCACTCTTTCACTTTCTTGCTCTCTCACTCTCTCATTCTCTCTCTCTCTTGTTCATTCTCTCTCTCTCTCTCTCTCTCTCTCTCTCTCTCTCTCTCTCTCTCTCTCTCTCTCTCTCTCTCTCTCTCTCTCTCTCTCTCTCTCTCTCTCTCTCTCTCTCTCTCTCTCTCTCTCTCTCTCTCTCTCTCTCGCTCTCTCTCTCTCTCTCATTCTCTCGCTCTCTCTCTCTCTCTCTCTCTCTCTCTCTCTCTCTCTCTCTCTCTCTCTCTCTCTCTCTCTCTCTCTCTCTCTCTCATTCTCTCTCTCTCTCTCTCTCTCTCTCTCTCTCTCTCTCTCTCTCTCTCTCTCGCTCTCTCTCTCTCTCTCATTCTCTCGCGCTCTCTCTCTCTCTCTCTCTCTCTCTCTCTCTCTCTCTCTCTCTCTCTCTCTCTCTCTCTCTCTCTCTCTCATTCTCTCTCTCTCTCTCTCTCTCTCTCTCTCTCTCTCTCTCTCTCTCTCATTCTCTCGCGCTCTCTCTCTCTCTCTCTCTCTCTCTCTCTCTCTCTCTCTCTCTCTCTCTCTCTCTCTCTCATTCTCTCTCTCTCTCTCTCTCTCTCTCTCTCTCTCTCTCTCTCTCTCTCTCTCTCTCTCTCTCTCTCTCTCTCTCTCTCTCTCTCTGTGTTTTCCCTACCCTGCGTATTACACAATGCCCCCCCTACCGTGAACCACACTGCTGTGTACAATATGTTGAGCAGAAGTAGAACTCAGATGCAGAACACACGTGTGGACGAAAGCACACATGCGCACGCACTAAAAAAAAAGGACGAAATCCCCCTTCCTTCGGTAGAGCTGTAGGACAGTATTTGCAAAACAAGTGCGTCTGATTACAAGTAGATGGTTCCATGGGAAGAGTTGGCACATTAAAGAACGTAAGCAGTAAGCAAGATCTTTCTGTTTGTTCGCTTGTTTGATTTTCATGTTGGCCCGGCTTTGGGTTTGTTTGTGTGAACAAAGCCTTTGTGTATTGCACATTTCACTGGGCCTTCTTGTGCAGAACGCCTGTTTCCCATGGTCTGTGTGTGTGTGTGTGTGTGTGTGTGTGTGTGTGTGTGTATGTTTGTGTATGTGTGTCTCTGTGTGTGTGTGTCTGTCTCATGTAGGCTATACTCATCTTACTCAATGTCTTTAACGTGGCTTACATGTGTTTTTTCCCACGATGACACAACTCTTACCACGAGGATTTACCGTCAACATCAGATCGAAAACAAGGTTGAAGTTGAAAAAAATGTTTTGGTTCAGGCTGAATATTTAGCGTGCACTTGTGTGTGCACGTTTGTGAGTGTGTGTGTGTGTGTGTGTGTGTGTGTGTGTGTGTGTGTGTGTGTGTGTGTGTGTGTGTGTGTGTGTGTGTGTGTTTGCGACTCTGTATGCACGTTTGTGTGCACATTTGTGAGACTATGTGTCTGTGTGTGTACATTTTTTAGAGTGTGTGTCTGCGTCTGTATGCCTGTGTGTTTTGTGTGTGTTTGTGTTCACATGTGAGTGTGTTCATGTGTGACGGGGTGAGTTGGAACCTGGTGGCCTGTCTGTGTGTGTATGCCAGCACTGAGCAGGCTTTTATTTAGATGCCAGAATTTCCTGTGTGAAGCCCTGCTGATGACACAGAGCTACACACACAGCCTCCTATGTGTGTGTGTGTGTGTGGGAGTGTGTTGCCCCAGACTCACACAGGGGCTGCTAACAGATTAGCCTTGGGAGCGCTAGGTATATTCCATTGGCTAAGCCCGTAGCTCAACTAGCACGCTAACTCCTCCCGGAAAACACTACCACACTGTTGTTGCTCTGGCAACTAATGCAGCATGAGAACTCCAAAGTTCCTGCCTTGGCCTTCACAAACTTCCTTCTCGTCTAAATATCCTGCATCTGATACTTCAATGTTATTTATGTAATGCAGAGCAAGCAATGTTTATACATGTTTGTTAACAGTGTCAGCTCTGGCCAGCTCATGGGGAACTGACATTGGGGATATTTCTTTTTAATTTCAAATCAAAATCAATCCTTTTCACATCCTCGCTTCCTACGTCAGATGAGAAAACAACGGCGGAGACCACCTCCTCCAATAAAGAGTTCGTGGGAACCAGGAGTCGAGCACCCCCCCCCCCCCCCCCCCCCCCTCAGCTACTGTTGCGCGCCCCCCACCTCCTACCAACCCCTCCCTCTCACACCTCGTCCCTCCCTCCTCCCTCCCTTCTCCTTCTCCTTGGCTGGTTCCGACCGCCCTCAGGGACAGAAAGCCCTGGGTTTTTTTTTCCCGAGGTCCTTTCCAGATGAC
>NC_044059.1:10198259-10203259 GCF_902167405.1 Gadus morhua
GTTTGAATCCCAGGCCAAAGATCCTGGGTTCAAAGCCCGATAACCTCATCCTACCTGTAGGCATTCATGTACAGGCTGCCTCACCTATGCCTTTTATGTAAATTACTCACTCACCCAGCGTCAATTTGGATAAAAACTGCTGCTGGAAGACGATAAATCAATAGAGCAAGCCACATGGCAAGCAATATTTCATACTTACACTACCCTTCGTAGGTTTGGGGTCACCCAGACAATTTCCTGTTTTCCATGAAACTTACACTTTTATTCAACAGTTTTCAGCTGTGCTAACATGATTGCACAAGGGTTTTCTAATCATAAATCATTAGCCTTTTAACACGATTAGAAAAACAATGTACCATTAGAACGCAGGAGTGATGGTTGCTGGAAATGGACCTCTGTACACCTATGTAGATATTCCATTAAAAAGCAGCCGTTTCCATATAGAATAATCATTTACCACATTAACAATATCAAGACTGTATTTCTTATTAATTGAATGATATCGTCATTGAAAAAACAACATTGGTTTTCTTTAAAAAAAATAGGGACATTTCCAAGTGACCCAACCCTTTTGACCGGTAGGGTACGTCAATGTTCTCCAAGTGGTGCTGTGCGTGGATGTCGTCTGGAAGTACACTCCAGGGCTGGCTTTACAGCGGAAGTAGAGGCGCTGGCAGTGTAACCACAACAGCAGCGCAGGCTGAGCCATGTGATGACATCTGCTGGGAATGCATAGGCTTCATCACCGCAGCGCAAACAAAGTGCGGAAGGATAGCGGAATAACCTATGGTGTGTTACCCAGAGGGTGAGTGTGGTGGCTTTATTTCTATGCCTCTGTGAGCGTGTGAGTGTGTTTTAATATGTGTGCGTGTGCGTGTGTGTGTCTGTGTTTGTTTTTGCACATGATTGTGTAAATGGGTTTGTTTGTCAATGTGTTTGTGTGAGTGAGCATGCATGTGATTGCGTGTGTGTGTGTGTGAGCATGCATGTGCTTGTGTGTGTGTGTGTGTGTGTGTGTGTGTGTGTGTGTGTGTGTTGTGTGTGTGTGTGTGTGTGTGTGTGTGTGTGTGTGTGTGTGTTCGTGTGTGTGTGTGTGTGTGTTGGGTGTGAGAGTCCTTGCAGGGGGTTGATGGAGGTTCCAGGCGGCACCATCTGCCTGACACTGGCAACAAAAGATGATGAGATTGTGTCCGAGAGGAAATCTACTTGTGTTTTGTCCTCCTCCTTTTCCTCCTCCTCTTCCCTCTCCTCCTCCTCCACTGATACCCCCTTAAAAGACACACACACACACACACACACACACACACACACACACACACACACACACATACACACATACACACACATTCACATAGACAGTAGCTCTTTTGACTTTCAACCGGCGGCCCTCTGGGTAAGTGAAAGGATGGAAGGGATAACACAAGAGAAAGCAATTTGTTAGGAGTCATCAGGGTGTCGCCTTATTGCTTGGTTTCTATTTGTTTTCAACACTGCTGCTCCTGCCTGCTCCTCGATGGAAAGAGAGAGAGAGACCCAGATAGAGGGAGAAACAGAGAGAGAGGGACAGAGAGACGGAGGGAGTGAGGTTTGGCAAGCACTACAAGGGAACACCTCGTGTATAGGGGGACGTGTGTCCGTTTGTGTGTTTGTGTGTGTGTGTGTGTGTGTGTGTGTGTGTGTGTGTGTGTGTGTGTGTGTGTGTGTGTGTGTGTGTGTGTGTGTGTGTGTGTGTGTGTGTGTGTGTGAGAGAAAGACCGACAGACTTACATCTTGTCGTGTACTTCCTGGACCAAGTGACTCTTTGTTCAACACCTTGACAGAAAGGAGATCTTCGACATGCAGGGATACTGGCAGCTCTTCAGCGTATCGCTTTCCCACTCCGGAGGAAAAGGTGGAGGTGGTGGTGAAAACATTAGAGAATGACAGAGAGGGAGTGAGAGGGGGGAGAGAGGCGGAAGCAAGATAGAGTGAGAGAGGGGAGCGAAAACCTCGAGGCGAAGAGAGAGAGGAGTGAGTTAGAGAGAGAATAGAAAAGAGTGACAGCATAAGAAGGAGTGAGAGAGCAGAGGGAGAACACTAACACAAGCAAGAGAGGAACAGGATGAAATATGGAAGTGTGTGTGTGTGTGTGTGTGTGTGTGTGTGTGTGTGTGTGTGTGTGTGTGTGTGTGTGTGTGTGTGTGTGTGCGTGTGCGTGTTTGTATGTGAGTGTGTGTGTGGGCGTTTGAGAGAGGGATTCCAACACAAGCACAGAGAAGGGTTGAGGTAAAGTTGAGAGGAAAAGAAAGAAGAGTGACACTGCAGAAAGAAGAGAGAGAGAGAAAGACTCCAACATGAGGAGAGAGAGACAACTGAGTTGACTTCAGTAAAGAATTAAAAAAGAATCGAGAGAGGGAGCAAAAGAGAGCAGGATAGACGTTGCAAAGGCAACATATCAGGTTTGCACTTGGCCTGCCAAGAGACCTGAAGGAGGGCTTGCATTATTGGCATATTTCCAGTGTGGCTCAGCTACCTTGCTTGCCCAGTGTCCAGGTTACCAGATGCTCCCCTGCCCATCTCTGGTTTCAGTAAGAACAGCCTTTTGTCCTGCTGTTGGAAAGGCCACGGGCCTGTTCACCACAGCATGGCTGCCACTAGTTTGCATCTCAGCACATGTATACACGGTCGCCATTGAACATTAAGGATTAAACTACGACTAGCATTATTATTCATTAAGTTAGTATTTACCCTGGCTGTTTGCGTTAAGTGTCTTTAGTGACAAGTTTGGACCAGGGGTTCTCCATCTTTTTTTACCCGGGAACCCTTTCTAAGTTTGACATTTTTCTTGACCCCAACACACACAGATTAAAAAATAAAAAGCAACAATGCCATTCATGCTTCTTTTTTTCGAAAGGTTACCCTGGGGTCACCTGATCCTGGGGTCCCCTGACCTTGGGGTCCCCTCCTCGGACTTAGGGCCCCATCAAGGAACTGACCCTAACCCTAACCCTTCTCCTAGGGTGGTTTTTAAAACCACACCCTAAAACCTAACCCTAGCTGCTCAAAAATGAAATTGTGAAATCATTAATCTCCATGACTCACTTTCGACGAAGGTGCGTGATTACTAGATATTAATAAGAAAACTGTCATTTAAACTGCCAAAAAGAAATAGTGAAGAACAGGCAGGGAAAAGGAGGCAAAGGACAGATGGTGAGCCTCGTGTCATGGGGAGGGATGAGCAGATGTTTACTTCTTAGGGGAGAGAGAAAACGTGACCGTCCATCTTGAGCTTATGGTGTTTGGGGGCCAACGGTAGAGGAGGACTAAATTGAGTTAAAATGCATTAGCATTCCAGCAAATTCTGCGGATTTCAGCCCAGCTATCCTCTGCCAATTCTTTGAAATTCAGTCGGCTTCCAAAAGCTCCAATGCTTTTTTTCTCCTTAAAACTTTCCCTTTTAGTCAAAGTAAAAAAAAAAACGTAAAATAGAACAAGGCAATTTACTGTACAAAGATTCCCACCCCTCTCACTCTCTCTCCTTGTTTCAATCCCGTGAGCCATTCCCTGTGTCCTGGAGGGAATGGGGTATGACCAACGAGATGACAGAGGAGACCCAAAAGCATATTTCCCATGTCATTACTTCCCAATTCAAGCCCGGCTTTGACATGTTTATGAAACGAACAAGCTTCCAGCACCTTTTTTTCTCTTTGCTACCACACCCTTCCTCACCCCATGTTTCACCGCATCGTGTGACACAGTATAACCAACAGGGGTCTGGTGTTTTCTACGAGGAACGACCGTTGGAAAGTGCGCATTAACTCCCTCCTTGACCCGCCACCTCCCTCCCTCCTTCCTCGCACTGTCTTTTCTCTCCTCGCCCTCCTCGAGGCTCTCGGGTTATTTCCAGCCGCTCTCCTTTCATGCGCTCTCGGGCTCTCTTGCGAACGTCTCCGTCGATGCCAGCACCTCTTGAGGCCACACACGTGAAGCTAAGGGCGTGTCTGAGGACACAGGCTCAAGTCCATGGCCCCTCTCTCCATCACCCTGACTCTGGCCTCGTGATCCAGAGTCGGTCTGCACGGTATGGGTGCACGGACGGGTCAAATGCATAGGACCAAAGGAAATCCCCTTCCCTTACCGATTCAATAGTATTCATAAATTAAGTGTTTACCTAGAACCTACTGAACAGATTTATAAACAGATAGAGGAGAACGACAAGGACAAAAAAACAGAAAGGGAGGGACAGTAATGCAATACAGGAAGATTCCATTACGAGGTCCAATTTCCGAATTTAAATTAGGGTCTGGCATTGCATGAACTCCAGTTACAAACGAGGAGGGGAGTGGACAAAAGGGCTCTGTCAGCGGAGAAGTGCATCTGCATCGGGGGGACTCCAATTAAGGGAACGGAGTGGGAGGTGTTCAGGCAGGAAGCACACGTGCTAACATGCTAAGATACACGTGCGTCAGGGCGTGAGGGATTGAGAGACAGAGCCGCAGAATGAGTGTGTGTCTGTCCGTCTCTGTTCGTGTTCATACACACCTTCTCCTCCGTGAGCACATAACCGAGCCCAGAGCTATTCTGGGATTTCTCTTTCAACCTCCAACGCACACACACACACACACACACACACACACATACAGACACACACACACGCTCACACCGGAGGGCTGTTTTTGACCATCAGACACCATAGCAAGGCTGATGACTAAGTGAGAATCAAAGCCCGGGGTAAGGCATTGCCTGGAACTGCATTACTTACATAAACAGGCTCATGATTCCGTCTCAGCGATGGCGGTACCTCTGTGAGTCAAGATGAGAAACCACCCCTGCACAGACATAACAAACCTGCCCACCTCGACGCGCACCCGAGCCCCAGTCCATGACTATCCATCCGTGCCCAGCTGACTCTGTGCCCAGCTGACTTTGCAAGGGGAGGAGAAGGAGGAGGAGGAGGTGGAGGTGGAGGAGGAGGTGGAGGTGGAGGGAAGAGCAGGGAGATGAGTCACAATCAAAGGGTG
>NC_044059.1:10208259-10218259 GCF_902167405.1 Gadus morhua
GGGGTGTGTGTGGCAGGGGTCAATGTGGCCTGGGAGTTGTCCCAAGTCCCTCCTAGAAGATGGATGGCAGATGGATCACTGCTTGGAAGGGCGGAGAAAGAACCAATACAAAGTCAAGCACACACACACACAAACACCTACACACACACACACACACACACACACACACACACACACACACACACACACACACACACACACACACACACACACACACCCACGTTTGCGGAGGGGAAGTGTTATTGTAGTGCCTCCTATTTTCCTGACGGTCAGAGCAGCGCGATGGACGAGGTTCACCTGGGTGAAAATAAATAAATGAGCCTCTTGTGTATTTTTACCCTCCACAGGCCTGACAACTCACTTCCAGCCCCCCCAGATCCACTCACTCACCCTGGGATGACGGAGGGTCCGGTGACGGGCAAAAACAAAAAACACCATTGCTCGCTCCCTTTTAGAGGTGAAAGAAAAATAACTAGAACACCCCCCCCCCCCCGCCCCCACCCCCACTAATGGACCGAGTGGTTTATCACCAGTTCAATCACGAGCGACAGGTGTATATGCTAGGTGTTGGTGGTGCTTAGACCCCTTCTTCAGCCGGGGGGGCCATTACAGTCGCCATGGAGGGCCCCCCCACCCCACCCCCCCCCCAGCATTGGCCCCCAGGGCTGGGCATAGGGCCGTCTTTAGTGCTGCTCATTCGTTTACCTGTACCCCTGTGAGGAGGTCAGCCCGGCCGAAGCTGATGGATGATAATGCTGGCTGTTAGCTCACTTAAGTGCCGCCGTCGCATCCGTTATCTCTGTCATTGGTCTCCGGGCCGAGTGGGCGGGGCTTAGGCTTGCCGGCGCAGACGCCGTGCTCTGATTCGCTGTTGTTGTCGTTGTGATTGCTAAGACTTTGTCTCTATGCTGTTTTGTTGTATACTGATTAGAAAGAACGATTCTTTTTTTTTATGTATGTATTTTGTATTAATCTATTACGTTATTAATCTGGAAATTTGGGAATATGAAATTTAATAATAAATGAATAGATATATTTTGGGATAATACATACAGAGATAGAAAATACTTATTAATAAAGCTTGAATATTTCAACGGAGAGAGAAAATCCTCATTTGGAATCGGCCGAAGAGCGAATGCCTCTCCAGAGACTTGAGGATACTTCAAGACAAGCAGAATATTAAACAGGCTGATGGCTCTCAGTCAAAGGGAGACGCGCGTGAGAGCGAACCCTTATGCTGCCTTCACACTGAACCAGGCGAACGCTAGACAGCAGCCGGTCACAACAAAGAAACAGTCCTGCGGAATGGCAGAGGACGGCAAAATGGAACACGCGTGACGTTGTGTTGCTATGGGGACTGTTCCATTGTTTACAAAGAACGGAATCAAATACATTAATAACATTTCATGTATTATTCTAGAAATGCCTTTAGCTATAGAGTCCATAAATAATTACCCATTCTTGTGATAGGGAGCTACGTAACGTCCGGGTGTACATTTCAACACAGAGCATTGTATAATGTTTCACTGTTTTAAACTGTTTATAGCATACTGTTGCCAGTGTTTACTGCAGGCCTCACCTAACATTACCGTCCTGCTATATCGCCCAATAACATGATATCCCGTGTGCCATGGACCGCCTGCCTGGTTCCATGTGAGCACAGCATTAGCACGAGGTAACACTATAAGCAGCTAGCTTGGAGCGGGGGGGGTGATGGTTCTGTTGATGGCCTGCTATTAGTTTCAGACTCCATATGGTCGCAAGCAAGGACATGTCGATGGAAATCCGAACCCATCAACAGAACAGCCTGAGCACGCACGCACACAGACGCACACAGATAAACAGACACACGCGCACACAGACACGCACGCACGGCGCATGCATGCCAATGCACAAAGGTCAACAATGAAGCACCCGTATTTACTGGCGATTGGAGGTATGGTGGGGAGTGGCTTAGCAGAGAAGACAGGATAGATTAAGATAGCATCAGCTGAGAGATAGAGAGCGAGCGAGAGAGAGAGATAGAGTTAGATATAGGGATGGACAGAGGGAATGAGAGAGAAGGAGACAGATTGAGAGAGAGAGAAAGACAGACAGAACAGCTCATTCTTCAGCAGCCACAGTGCTTTGCTGGCCTTCCCAACACACACACACACACACACACACACACACACACACACACACACACACACACACACACACACACACACACACACACACACACACACACACACACACACACACCAGCAGACACAGACAGACACACCATCGACCAGACTCATGTGCTGACTCTGCGGATAAAAAGAGACAGTTCATGTGTTCAATGCTGACCTAGTAACACACAGAAAGCATACAGGCAGAAACCTTCAAAGAAGAGACTCCGCCCCATCCATCGCCTGGAGCACTGAGAACTCCCGTACAGTGCAAAAAAAACAATTTATTTATTTACGGTTTTGTACGTTTCTTTTGAACTCTTTAAAAGGTTGTGAGGCATTATGTTGCTGCCATGGGAACCAGAGAGATAGACAGAGGTAGGACGTCATAAAATAGGTAGGAAAGAAAAATGAATAGGATATAGAAAAGTGTTAAACTGAAAGATAATTTGAAGAACGTCAAACGGCTATTTGGCTCATGGTCCAACCCGGAACACATTCATCCAGGGATAAAAGATCTGGGATCTGACTCGGGTATTGTTCTGCGTTGTTTAGATACCTCGCATACCGCCCCCATGCACCAGAGAAGAAGAATGTGTGCGTCTTTGTCTGTGCTTGTGAGTGGTTTTTACAGTCACTGTATTTCGGATTGTAATTATTGCTTTACTTTTAATTAGGAGTTTACAGTAAATAACAGATATGCAACTCTGCTCGCATCACATCATTAACCTCGGGGGAGTAGGGCGTCGATGACGTTCCCGTGGTAACCATGGTACCATGCAGCTCCTGAATAACCGAAGCAAACACTACAAAGAACAAAAAAACGTAGTTGACTAAACATTGAAATTGTATTTCAGCAGCTATCCCACTTTACTTTCTCTAAGGTGAAAAAAACGATATTTGCTGGGTTGACAACTTTCAGCATGGCTTTGAGAAAGAGTGGAAGCTTACACACGATTCCATGGTGCATTTAAAGACAAAAAATTAGACTCATCCGGTACCATGCTGAGCCTGTCTGCGCTCAAACTCGGGTCTTTTAACCATTTTTGTAATTCACGTTCACACCGTTGAGGAGATGTTTTTCATATCGGCTGATCCGAGTTGGGAAGGGAACACCTAAAGCCAGGTGTCTCCTCTCGCCGACACGCTACGCTGCTCGGGGAAGGAAACATTTAGCTCACAGTGGCGGTGTCAGCCCCAACCTGATACAGGAAGTGCATGAACAAGATACCACCTGGCACGCACGATCACACACGCGCACACACACACACACACACACACAGACACACACACACACACACACACACACACACACACACACACACACACACACACACACACACACACACACACAACCCTTTATGTGGGGGAGGTTATGCCTGAAATAAAGATAGAAGTGTACATTAAAGTGTATTTGTTGATTGCTCCATTTTTATTGTAATGCACCACCAAGATTTTCTTGTGGGTTAACTTACACTTCCAAAGAACAGACTTTTACATTATATTTATAATGTATACATAAACAATGAATTATACATTAATCTTATTATATTATATCAATCGTAACACACGTTTCTTCCTACTGGTTTCTCATATAAATTCCGATACCATGGTAACAACTTAAACATGTATTTTTAGATTCAAACATGCGCACACACACACACACACACACACACACACACACACACACACACACACACACACACACACATTGACATTGAGTGCCGTTCCCATTGGCCAAGCATGCTGACCCAACCCCACACACACACTAACACACACTCTCACACACACACACACACACACACACACACACACACACACACACACACACACACACACACACACACACACACACACACACACACACATTGACATTGAGTGCCGTTCCCATTGGCCAAGCATGCTGACCCAACCCTGGCCAGACATGACTGGGTAACTTATTAGGCAGCTGCAAATTAGGGGGATATGACTTTCATTGAGGTTCGGATGAGAAGGAAATGAAATAATGCAGCGAAATGGCCAACGAGGGGTAGCATTGCACATGTGACCTGCCTAGAACTAACACAGACTTCACGTTGAATTGAAATGGAAACGACGTATCTTCTTCTTACGCATATATTGACATGAACTCTTGACTGACAATCATTTATCATCATTTTCACGTGTTTCGATAATTGCTCCATCATCCAGCAGCGGCTTTCTGCGTTATCGTATTACCGGACAATCGTTTAAAGCTTATTATCTTCCCTCTGACTAATTTACTCACTCATGCTGGGAACTATGGTGTGGAGCGAGAAATAGATGTCTCAGCCCCGTTGTCACTCTCTGTTCTCCCAGTCTGAACTATAGCTCAGTGTGTCAGCCTTTTAATTTGCTCCTCTTCTACAGAGGGAAGGCGTAGATTGGAGAGCGTTGGCTCGGGGTACCGGTGTGTGTGTCTGTGTGTGTGTGTGTGTGTGTGTGTGTGTGTGTGTGTGTGTGTGTGTGTGTGTGTGTGTGTGTGTGTGTGTGTGTGTGTGTGTGTGTGTGTGTGTGTGTGTGTGTGTGTGTGTGTGAGCGTGTGTGTGTGCGCGTGCGTGTGCGTGGCGGGGGAGTAAATCGATGAGAAAATGGGATGGAATCTGCTGAGTGGACCAGAGCAAATGGAGTCAGCTCTCATGGGGTATGAACGAGAAAGTCTGTACAATGTTTTTAACTTCTTCCAGGGGGTAGGAGACAGCAATCTTGCACCCTCAAAAGACCCCTTTTTGCGGTCCGCCAGATTTATATCTTATTATTTTAAAGGTATCTCCTCCTTTATGAAGTTTTTTTCGAGTCTGTTTTATTAGGTCCCGATCTCACAAGGCCACAAGGCCTGCCCATAGTACAGCGAAACCCCCACCCCCCCAAAAGAAAATAAGGATTGGTTTCCAAGGATGAAATTTGATGGGCAGATTTATCCAGTGTTAATGGTCTGGGACTTAAGATGTTTCTGTAGGTGCGGGGTCTACAGGGTGGGTCTCCATTTACATTCGGGAAGCAGGGGCAGCTTACTGCGGTCGTGGCAACAACTCCATTCGTTTCCAAACCCACCACCTGCCACAACACTATGGGGATTTTTGCAGGGGGGAGTTAGGGATTTCAAATTCAAAATATTCCTTTGTCTTGTCTTTTTAATTTGATAAAAACAGTTGGCTGCATTTCATTTCAAAGGGCGCTGCAGTTTGGTTTGGTTAACCATTGGATGACCCCCAAAAGCAGAGCAAAGAGGAGAACAGACAGAGAAGAATTGAAAAACAGCGTTTCTATCAGGAATTGTGATCCCATGTCTTCCGTTGCCGTTGGTCTCGGGTTCATTCTGGTATGTTAATAAGGTTTTAATTCACAATAAGTACTTTTTCTGTTGAAATTCCCTTTCAGTTGACATTACATGCAAGAATTTATTTTGGCTATGAGATTTGAGGCCAGGCGATCAAATATCACTTCCAGGAGATTCCAGGTACTGTCGGGTATGATCTTTAATTTCCCTCTTATAATGACTTACATGTGTTCTTCCAATATGTACCATTTCCCATTCCCCTGCTCGTATTATGTCCACCGCAGTGTCCAAAGCAAATGTTTCCAACCATCGGCTTCCTTACTTACCCAAGCTCAGCTCAAAAAATCACAGCCCAAAACATTGTCCTGGATTATCTCCAATTAGCCACTCTCTCTCTGTCTGTTTCCCTATCCATCTCTCTCTCACTCTCTCCCTTTTGTTCAGTCAATGTCTTTCGCTCCTGTCATACAAACTGTCATCCACACTGCCCGCAAACTGTAGTGACACCGGAACAAGGAGGGGTCTGGCGGGCTTGTCAGTGTCAGCACCACCCATGGCTAGCATGATACCGAGCTACAGCTAGCATGATAGACCAAGCCAGCAAAGACAAGCGCTTGGCACACCTCTACCATCTCCTACGGGGGTTAAATCAATCATAAACCCACAAAAACCCAGGTCAATCACACAAACCAAATCGCAATAGGATAAAAAAATTTACTTTCATGCGGTCAATTGGTTTTTCGTCAGAACTTATGTAGCATTTGAAGCATAGGACGCTTCTGCCTCTCGCGCCTGGAGGGTTCGGAGCTTGATTTGACAACTCGATCCATCCGTTTGTCGTATCTATCACCGTGCCGCGGGTATTAAGCTGCTAATGCTGAATTCTGATTGGATAATAGTAATAATGAGGCAACCCCCCATCCCCTGCTGAGAGCAAAGTGCAGTTTATAGTGGAGTCATTAGGAGACGTTTGAAAACATCAATGCTATCAATGATGACGCAATATATACACAGTTTTTCCAATAATGTTCTTCATATCCATTCCTTATTACATCTTTAAGCATCAAACAGAATGTGTGTGCATATATTAATTAGCCCGTACAATTGAAAATCGTTGCAATGTAATGTAATGTAATGAAAACTAAAAGGGGGACGGGGGATGAAAAATATGCGTGACAACAAAGTGTTTTGACGTTTGGTCGCTTTGTGTAAACTGTGTTGGCTCAATGGATGGGAATTAAGGGTAATTATTGACTGTCTAAGCAAGTGGAAGAATCTACGCTTTGATCATTCTTTCTGGTGTTTTTGGAGCCTGGCTTTGATATACTAACCTATACTTGTTTTATCCAGCCTGTTAGCATTTCTCACAGGATGTAGCATGTTTGTAGATTACAGTTCTTTCTCCAAAAACGACTACAGCTTAAAAATAATTTGTGTGGCAAAGTACACAGGCTAAACTAAAGCATTTGGTAAATGACAGACAGCTAACATCATTTAGACAGTGCAGATGCTTAGAAATGCACCTTTATGACGATGCTTCACTTGATCAAAGGTATGTTTGCTACGACTAATTAATTATTATTTTATTGTGCACGCACAACGGTTTGCCAAAACGGTTTTCCCCTAAAGCTCTCAGATCCTCTCATCATTCCTAATGATCCATTAAGTCCACCTCCTAAATCCCATGACTCTTTGATAACAACCACCTGTTGTCTGTTGAGTCCAGACACCGACCAGGACGGCACGAGAACCTTTGATTGAAAAATCCTTAAAAAAAACAAAGCAAAACAGAGCACTCCTTTGCTATCTACCATGCGTTTCTTCAGAGCGATTGTGAGACCACGATGATACTTAGTACGTGCGCCTTCTCTGACAACAACAGGAAGCTAATGGCTTCAATGCTGAAGCGCAATGAGGAGGTCTGTGGCTAGTGACTCCTCACAGCATGGGGGCACTCCTTTACAGTCACGAACGCGGTTCTCTTGCTCTCTCTCTCTCTCTCTCTCTCTCTCTCTCTCTCTCTCTCTCTCTCTCTCTCTCTCTCTCTCTCTCTCTCTGCAGTCAGACTGGCTAATGACTGTTTGGATACAGTTGACTCATTGGGAACACATGTGAAGCGAACAGGACGACCCTGGGACAAACAGGTTTGGCACACACACCTGCCCGCAACGCCGCAACATCACGTACCAAACCCTTTGATACAAACCCATGTCTGGTTATAATTACTTAGAGCTTGTTTACATTTTTTGGGCCCGAGCAATTATGTGTGTGTGTGTTTGTGTGAATTCCGATGCACATATGCGTGCGAGCATTCCTTAATTTGAAAAAGCAGAGGGACATTGCTTTAATTTGTGTAACATGTTGAACCAAGTCTTTCAAGACAGTTTGGATCGTTTACGTCGTAGACTAAGTCCTACCTAGCCTGAGAATAACCAATAAGTACAGTGTCGGGATGTAAGTGGGCCCTTAACAATTATAAGTACATTGGGAACTTCAATGTTGACAGCCTTCGACTTAAAAATAAACCAGTCCAGCGGCTACATGCGGGCTGTGTCCACACACTTGTGTTTTTTCAGAAGCGGGGCTTTTTGAAGTGACACTCACGGACGTCGGTGAGCTTACCTTCCTGTCAGAGCCTGCTGTCCACTTGGGTTTCAAGCACCAAAACACATTTCACCCTCCAAAAATAACCTGCCCGGGCGCGAGTGCGACTCCACTACAGCCACGGGGCAACAGGGCCGTCATTATACTAGAAGGTATAGATGACTCAGCGAGCAGAAAAGTACAAAAACAGACTGCGGGGTTGTTGTCGAGTTGTGATTTTGTTTCCGCCTGTCAAAGCAATTGTTATTTTTCTCAGACCGGAAGCTAAAGATAGTCCTATAACATTTCATTTTAAATTATAAATAATGTATACATTATCTATAATTAGACACGTTGTGGTGTTATTTAAGGTGTGCATGTATCAGCAGACTCCTGTGGGAGAATGGGTGCTGACGAAAGCTGTCCGAGAATATTTCATTTCCACTGGTGAATGCAATTTTTTCGGCCCACCATAGGCTGATCGTGTGGTCCTCTATTTAGTGTCACTGGCTTTGGTACGGTGGAGGAAGGAGCCGACCGAATCCTTCAATGTCCCGGGTCACTTGGAGGTCTGCTTCCACCAGCTGCAGGCCAGAGGAGAGCCACGTCAGTGATTTGCTGTCAGCATCGTAAGTGACCCGCTCTAATGTCTTTCCACCTTCCTCATTCCCCCCCTGCATGTAACGCAATTAATTCTGGCTTAATTTGCATTACCTTCTTGTTAAGACTTAGCCCGGCATCTCTCTCTGAGCAGAATGAATGAACGCGGCGGCTGACCGCCGGACATTTTGGAGCAGAACGAACACAGAGCTTACCGTTGTGGCTCAGAGGCGCCAGGGTTTTAAGTGGCTCCTACCAAAAACCTTTTTATTTTTTGGTAAATGACTCAAAGGCATGTTGAAATTGCTTCAGCCGTTTCTGAATGCTGCTGTGTTTCTTTGACTTGAGCATTCAAGGATTTTCCTCCATAAAAGCATTCTTTGGCTTTAAAAACAGAAAGGGAACCTTTGTGGTAGACAAGAGTTTCCTCACAAAATTGAAGAATTGGAAAAGTCTGAATGTGGGACACACTTGACTGGCCATGTATCGCTTATGCTAGGTCAATGTCAGCCAATCGAGCCGATCAATCAGCTTTGAGAATCAATGCCTCGTCCTTGATGTATTCTTCTCATACAAAGGCGAAATCCCATTGACCCTTTCTCTCTGTCTATCTCTCTCTGTCTCTCCATCTCTCACTGACTCTCTCTCAGTCCATCTCTCTCTGTCTGTCCCTCTCTCCATCTCTCTCTGTGCTGTCTCTCTCTCTCTCTCTCTCTCTCTCTCTCTCTCTCTCTCTCTCTCTCTCTCTCTCTCTCTCTCTCTCTCTCTCTCTCTCTCTCTCTCTCTCTCTCTCAGTCCATCTCTCTGTCTGTCCCTCTCTCCATCTCTCTCTGTGCTGTCTCTCTCTCTCTCTCTCTCTCTCTCTCTCTCTCTCTCTCTCTCTCTCTCTCTCTCTCTCTCTCTCTCTCTCTCTCTCTCTCTCTCTCTCTCTCTCTCTCTCTCTGACTCTCTCATCACTGCATCAACTCTCCCAAAGCTCAGGGAAGAAAACAGAAAAATTATCAGTATTCTCAATGCAAAATGAGCCCAGCTATTCATCGGCCCGCTGACAACCAATCAATTTAACCAGTGTTCTCTGTCTTCGGCTGGAGGAGATGCTCGATATTATGAGAGAGTTAAGCCGGCCATGTGAATCTGGCTGTGAAATGTCTAGTACAGATGGACGTTTTATTGGGAGTTGGACTGAGTTGCATGTGTGTTTGAGTGTGTGTGTGTGTATACAATGGGGCACGCAAGTTCCCCAACTGTTCTGACAGACAACTTGTGCTCGGAAGATGAAGGGGTTGGGGTTTTGTTTTGTTATGTAACTGAGAACCAACCCGGCTTTCTTTGCATGAGTGCAAATCCATAAAGTAATTAAAAGGAA
>NC_044059.1:10223259-10230759 GCF_902167405.1 Gadus morhua
TGCCTCGTACTGGTTCATTCCGGAGACGTCTCAAATCCTCCCTGCCAATACACGAGCCATTTGCTCTCCATGTTCTCTCTTTCCCGTTCAACATCCCTTACTCTACTAGTGTTGGCCCAAAACAAGCACATTCCGAATCACCGGGCGATCTCTCCTGCCAGACCACAGATCTCCCTGTCAGACCAATGTCAGATCTCTGACATGGAGCCACCAGCCCACCCGTCTCAGGCATCAGAGGAGGGGGCTTCCACGTTAAACAAAATAGAAATCCGTTATTTCCTGCCAGCAGGCGGCTGCAGCTTGGACCCTCAAATTGCTGCCTGTGATGGAGGGCTGGTTGGCGGGGGGGGGGGGGGTTGTGGGGGTACACTTATGGTTGCTCATTTAGGGAACTGTGACCCCTGTCGGGTTTTACACCTCCCAGCAGGGCTGTAAATCGAGGTTGGTGTCTTTCAGGATGCAAATGTATGTGTCCCCGCTGGCAGCTTAAGCCCTGTCTCCCTGTTGAATTGGCGACGCCACCAGCTGGAGCCTCCTCGCCTCCAACCTGAAAAGCAACAATGTCTCAGGGGGTGGGTGATGGTGGATGGTGGGATGGTGGGGGGGGGGGGGTGGGGGAGCGAGAGCAGAAAGAGCCCCCCTCGCCGATACATGGCTCCTGTCCTGACGGCATCGCATGCCTGCCTGTAGATAGGCTGCGGCTTAAGCGGAGAGAGTATCGTTACAAAACACAGCTGACAGCCACTGTCACATGCGATGTTACACCTGGCGATTCAGCCCCCCCCCCCCCCCCCCCCCCCCCCCAGCCGAAAGAAATAAAAACAGTTCCGGAGGGGGCCATGTTTTTTTAAAGAGAGTGGGTGGAGGGTATGATTTAGAGGTGGGGGGTTGGGGTGGGATTGTGTTGGAGGTTGGGTGGAGGTGGTGGTGGGAAGCTGGTGGTGGTGATTTTGGGGGGGGGTCAGCCCTGCTGTACAATGCACTATTCAGTTTTTTTCTTTAGTGAGCTTCTCGCTTGTTATTCGATGATCATGTTCCACTTTACTTTCCACCGCAGCACAGCGGAAAACAAAGCGAGATGTACCGTTGGCAAATTCAATCCACCTTGATCTCCTCCACTTCAGTATTCAAGGAAAATATGCCCAAAGTGAGCCTCACAATTTCACGCTTGAAAAACAGTGAGAGCGACGCAGAAAGAGAGAGAGAGAGAGAGAGAGAGAGAGAGAGAGAGAGAGAGAGAGAGAGAGAGAGAGAGAGAGAGAGAGAGAGAGAGAGAGAGAGAGGGAGAGAGAGGGAGAGAGAGAGAGAGAGAGAGAGAGAGAGAGAGAGAGAGAGAGGGAGAGAGAGAGAGGGAGAGAGAGAGCGAGAGAGAGAGAGAGAGAGAGAGAGAGAGAGTAACCGAAGAGATAAAGGCTCGTTCTATTTCGAGCCGTACAGTCGGACAGACTGCCTCCTTTGTAGGGGAGGGGAGGAGTGGGAGATAGAGATCTTGAACAGCACGTCTCCGGGATTAAGGGTTGCTCCAGTGGAACAATTTGCTCGCTTTTTGTTCAGGCCGAAGGAATGCTTTCTCTGGCCCCACTTTAAATACCGAGGAGAATGATTACTTATAAAATAATCACAAGGTTAGGCACCGCATCGTGGTCCCAGTACTGCTCCAGGCACCGTCAGAAACAGAGCAAGGGTGAGGAAAATAAGTCTCTAAAGAACATGCAAAATTGTACTGAAATACTTGGATCTCCATTTTGTCTCTGCTTTCAGCTTATTAGTATAAAAGTGAGTGCAAAGTTTAAGCATCTGGTATAAAAGCAGGACTGCAGCAGAGATCCAGACTTGTCAGGTATGCACGCACTGGCGTCAAGTGCACATTTACACCATGAACTCCACAATTACCTCCTATTTGAAGGCAATTATCCACACTCACTTACCCTCAAGAAAACACCCCTCCCTGTGTGTGTGAATGATATTTCCGCCCTTAGTCATGTCTGTGAAAATCACCGGTGAGGTTCCCGGTAAAACTGTCGAAGTCGAGGGTGGAAAAATGTCCCCAGGACAAAAATTATAACTCGCTGCGATTGCCAAAAATCAGTTCCATATTAATGTCTTCCACAGACTTTGCCATGAGCAGGGTGTTAGAAAGAAAATACAAAAAAGGCACCTAATTCAGGAATCCTCTTACTCTGTATTAGATATACTCAGGAGAATTAACCAAATTACATTCCCTTTGCACTTCCAGAATTCATCTTTGAATGTTAAGGAGAGGCATTATCCCCTGTTATGGTGGCAACAAGGGACACTATTAATATTGGGAAAAGGGACAAACATAAAACATTGACGTATGATAGTTTTTTTATGAAACGCAAACACATTTGTAAATCAACAATCTTTTCTCACTGCCTAAATAAAAACAAATAATATATCGAATGTATCAAATAGTGGATCGTTTAACCCCCAAAAGTTATCACAGGAAGGCCTACTATAGCCTTCAACCACACAATATTGTTCAGGGTACTGATCAAGGACATGTATCAACGCACTAAAAAAGCATTTCCTGAAGAAGACAAAATCAGAGATGGAAATCCGAGAATAAGAACATAGTGTACTTCAAAACAAGAACGTCACAAACAGAATCCCTGCATAAAAAATCCAAACAAACGTGCAGGAGTGAATGAGGCACTAATCTGTTGCCTGCGACTCTTATAGATACAGGATGATACAGGATGATGCAGGTATGATGCAGTGGCCCACTAGCCAGTAGACGTGTGGAGAGATAACCGCAGTGAAGGGGGAGAGAGCAGTCCGACAGCGTTTGCATTGTTAAAGAGGCCGTCTCCCCTGGGGGCAACTCACACATTTCAGGAAAAGCCTTCAACGTGTGTGCCGCCATTCACATGCCCGTACAGGCTCTCGATAATATCTAAAAGCTCGGCTCTATCTCCTCCCCGGAGCTCTTCTGCAACTCCAGGGTAGGATAAGGGAAGGAAGGAAGGATGGTTGGGTGGGTGGGCTCCCTTTGAAGTGGGGGGAGAAACAAGGCAAGGCCCCTTGACTTTCTTCAGGTCTTGTTGCTCTAGTTCCAGTTCCTCAAGGTAGCCCCTGAGCCTCTCTGTTGTTCGTGTTATTTCGTTTTTGAATAACAATTGAAACAATGTGCAAACTGTTGAGAGTGGGTTTGCTCTGAACAAAACATCTCCACTATGAAACAAATTTCAAAGCCAAAATATGTCGGTGGAGGGCGTGGTTGAAGGGAATGATAGTGCACTGAGGCAGATGGTCAGTGATAGCCACTACTGCCGCACCCTTTATTAGAGGAACAATAAAGCAACGATCATATTGTTCTCTTCTCCTTTCTAATAACTACCACGCTCTATTCCTGATGACGGCCGCATTGAGTCAATGTTGACCACACTCTTAGTCACAAGCCCTTCCCGTATTCGTCTGCTGTTTTTTCTTACACAGGAAATGTGAATAATTGTACGTCATGAACCGTTGACAACCATACACAAGACAGACTGATGATAGACGGCCATACCTACACACATAGCAAGCGAGTTAGATACACTGCTTTTCTAGATGGCTGTCCTGCGAACATTCAATGCCACACGCCTGAGCTTGTAGTGTGCGCAGCGGTAGCTTTGTTTGAGAAGGAGATACTGCCCGTAGCATGCAGTGGGGTTGCTAGCTTACTGCTTGGTGGCAGTAAATTAGGCAGCGTGTGCTATCATACGTCGCATGCCTTAGGCCTAGTGTCCTTTTAGAATAGGGTGGCCAGACGTCCCCGTTTTCCTTGGATAGTCTCAGTTTTCCGTGGGTAGTCCCAGTTTTCTGTGGATAGTCCCAGTTTTTCATGGATAGACCCAGTTTTCCATAGATAGTCTCTATTGTCCGTGGATTATTCCTGTTTTCCTTGGATAGTCTAAATTTTCTGTGGATAGTCCCCTTTGCCCTATAAATCACAGGATAATCTCCTTCTTGTGGCCTGTCCGTGGCTGGAGCTGTCCCTGGAAATATCCCTTTTTAAAAGATTATAGGATTCAAAAAACATGTTATTTTTAAACAGACACGGTTTTAGCTTGCTCATGAATCTTCATTTTGAGACGGTTTGTAATTAGTCTTGTGTCAATTTGATAGGCTGTTATTAAAACTCGCTACACGGGCAGCGGACTATCTAGCGACTATACACCAAAACAATGGGCAATCAATACAACATGGAAAGTATTCCTTATTGGAGAAGCCTACTTAAGATGTTTTTCTGCAGGTTTACCAAAGCTTCAAAGACGTCACAGTAAAACGTTTTACATGTACTACCCAATCTATTTATACAGTACAACATTCACCATGGTAGCACTAGGCAAAAAAGTGAATATGTCACTTTTTTTACGGATCAGATATCATGTGGTTTAACATTGATCATCAAACTACAAATGTCCCTGTTTTTCATTTCACAAATCTGGTTAGCTTATTTTAGCAGGAGCTTGAAATGTTGAACTCAATGTTTTTCAATGAATACCAGGGACCACTGTGTGGTTTCTTTCACATTTTCAGGGACAGCATAGCACATTGAAGCGGGCCGATAAATTGCTTCATAGTGTTCTATGAGTGAATGACTGAGAGTATAACCTATGTTACCTGCTAGTTTGCACGCTACGCTGTACCAATGCCTCATTTTTTAAAGGCTATGGACTGTCCGTTGAAGAATTGCTCACACATGCACAAATCCACACACACACACACACACACAGACACACATTTAAAGTCCTGCACACCTATTGACACACACTCACACACACACACACACACACACACACACACACACACACACACACACACACACACAGACACACATTTAAAGTCCTGCACACCTATTGACACACACTCACACACACACACACACACACACACACACACACACACACACACACACACACACACACACACACACACACACACACACACACACACACACAAACACACAAATAGACCTGCACATCTATAGACACACGCATAAAGACACCCACTCTCATCACATGGATATGGTCGGTTTCAGAGAAGACAGTAATAGAAGAATATTGAAAGAAGGCTAGGAGGAGGAGGAGTATTTAAACCTCATCAGGATCAGATACAACTGGAATCCAGTGCTCCATGTGGTCCATGCCAGGGGGCTGAAACTGACACACACAGCCTGAAGCAGACAGCAACCACACCACCCACCACCACCACCACCACAACAACAACAACAACAACAACAACAACAACAACAACAACAACAACAACAAAGGTACAGCTCGCCCCATCAGCTCCCTGCCGCCTCGAAGCCGGGGCCAAGACAGAGAAAATACTGTGGGCCGTTTACCAGGTTGCATGTGAAAGCGAGGGACTGGCAATTACACTCCTTTGTGTTGCATGATTGCTCTTGGCAGGGTTTCTGTCTACTTTCTACTGTGACACTGATGATCATGAGGACTTTGGAGGAATAATAATTTCGCTCTTGGTGTGGCAACGGATGCCAGCATGTTGTAAATTTAATATGGGAATGTGCTGTGTGAGTGGGTCGGTGTATTGGACTGCGGTCCCATTGTAGGAATCTTCAGTCTTCCGACCAGAGAACACAGTGTGAACCCAAAGGAGATGTAGACTCTGAATGCTTTAATGCGGCTAAGCACACAGAGAGTGAGTGAATGAGAGCTGGGCTTTTCTTTTCGCTTGCTTTGTTTATGAATCAAGACGTTTTAGTATATTTGAAGACAAAGACTGTGACAAAAATCACTGGAAGCATATTTTTATTAGGTTTTAATTATAACATAAAATATAAAATGGGTATACCAGGGATCCGAAAGTGTCATTAAAATGTTCTTCCAAGTATACAGCCAATAGTGGGGAATACTAAGTGTGAATGTAAAAACAATTTATAGATAAGGAAGAAATTTACTGACATAGCATAGAGCACATCATAGAAAGGCTGTATTTTTCCCTTGCTATCTCTGTCCTGTCGAGGCTGTGTGCTTTGGTCTTTAGCCATGCTACTTTACATTGTTTGACAGCTAACATTTTTGCTAGCCTACTCGTGTTTTGGTAAAACATTATTCCTTGAAGAAGTCTGAGGATTTTTATTTATCTTCAACAAAGAGGAAGCAACTGGACAAAATAAACACCTGACTGGGGATGTTCTATTGGTAGAAATCCACCACGTAATATTTATTTTAAAAACGTACTGAATTTTAACCCTACCAAATCTTATTCCATATATATTGTATAGGAACATTGATTCATCTGTGCTTTGCAGTTCTTTGCAACATTCATATAAGTCGCTATAACAGCCATAGCAATAATAGTAGTTTGACTGAACGTGTCCCTGCCTTGCTCTTTGTTATCCGTCTCATGACTTCTGAAAGCACTCGTCTTATCACAGAATTGCAACAACAATGTCCGAATGAATGCCAAGTTGAAATACCTCCAGAGTGCCACGGGGGTGACTGCAGACAACATCAGCCCACAGCGTGCATCATCCGCTGGGCATTTCCTCGACCCGCATCAGCCTGTACCATCTCTCATCACCGTGGCCAGTACAGTACAGTAGCCATGTGAAGGAATGAGGAACATTGCGGGCGGGCGAGGGAGAGAGAGAGAGAGAGAGAGAGAGAGAGAGAGAGAGAGAGAGAGAGAGAGAGAGAGAGAGAGAGAGATCAGGGCTGTGCTAGACTAGACTGGAGGGAGGGAGGGAAAGGGAGGGAGGGAGGGAGAGAGAGAGAGAGAAAGAGAGAGAGAGAGAGAGAGAGAGAGAGAGAGAGAGAGAGAGAGAGAGAGAGAGAGAGAGAGAGAGGGAGAGATCAGGGAGAGATCAGGGAGAGATCAGGGCTGTGCTAGACTAGACTAGACCCAGCCTAGCTGTCTGCACCTACCATGGAAACACCCTGTCTTCTCGTCTGTTTTTTATTTTTCATCCCGCTTCGGGGAAACCTGTTTGAGTCTGTTTGTCTGTCAGCGACCGGTGTTGTCAAACAACCTATTGGCTCTGTATTGGCCTGATTTCTCATGCAGGCCCCTTGCGCCTTTCATGTTGTCTCAGAGCCGTTTTGTTTTTCTGCGTGTCTGTCATCCTCCAGGGCTCGGTACATAGAATGAGGGCGATGCAGAGTCATTTCAAACGCATCCATCCGTCTGCACTTCTAGCACACGTTCTCTTGTTAACTTTGTTGCCTGGTTTGCTGGCAGGTAGAGAGGACGGAGCACCTTGTTGTGCAGTACATTGTTGAGAGTCTCTGCATTTCTCCAACTATTGAGGTCAATATGATGTTATTTCTGTTGTCTTTGCTTTTCTTTATTTACCCGAACCATGAGGTCACTGTATGACCCAAAGTCGTGCATGCATGATCAAAGTGTGTTTTGTCTGCTCTGTGTGTGTGTGTGTGTGTGTGTGTGTGTGTGTGTGTGTGTGTGTGTGTGTGTGTGTGTGTGTGTGTGTGTGTGTGTATGTGTGTGTGTGTGTGTGTGTGTGTGTGT
>NC_044059.1:10235759-10296946 GCF_902167405.1 Gadus morhua
AATGGTCTGTGTCAGCTGCCAAGACTGGAAGCCATTCCCGCTGACGTCAACCTGTTGAGACAAAGGAAAGTGTTGTTATGTCCTGCTGGAGAAACACATGCGGTGTAGGGGTTGGCGCCCTGTCCTCTGTTTAGATGGCAGTCAGAGTGGTTACATCATGGCTTGTCCGACGCAACTGACACTGGGTTCAGTTAAGTGTCTTTAAGGAGGAGGCTGAGGTGAGGTGCCTTGCTCAAGGACAACAGGGTTTCAAACGCAGAAACATTCATCTGGAGGTCGAGCAACATGATTAAGAGACACATGGAAAATTATGCCGAACGACAGCCACTTGAATTCAAAACTGAACATTCCTAGGGCACACATTTTACGGGAGAACAAATTATAAATAATTGAGGAAATTTAAGGACTTACAAGTTTTGAAAAGTGGAAACAGTAATTATTCTGAAACATAAACACAAATAGTTTCTGAATAATGAATCATGAATGCACACCAAAGTACTTGTTTGTCCAAACAAAGGAAATGAAACTGTGGAAATTAAAAGTCGAACAGTTCTGAGGTTTCGCTGTAGTTTGTCTGCAGCAGCCCAGGGTGGAATACATTTCTCCACTGTGGCTCATGAGATCTATTCTGTTTGTGAACCACATGTGGTCGAGCTATTTGTCTGTTCCGTTGCAACTCACATATTATTTTTTTGTTTTGCATTAAACAGATTAAATAGTTCCTGAGTGTTCTAATCATGCCTGGGTGTGTCTCATCCCAAATTTCACTATTTTCCATCGCTGCTCACTGGCAAATGGTATCAGACTTCAATATTTTAAAGGCTTCTGTCTGCACCTTGTTTTAAAGTGCAGGTTATACGGCATTGTCTTCAAACAAACAAAGAGAGAAGACTCCAGGGTTCTAATTTACGAAAACAAAAACAAACCATAAACCCTCCTAAAAGACTGTTCTCTACCCTCAAGGCACAGTTTGATCCGTTCAACTGATGGATTATGTCCTTAGCCGGTTGAACTTCAGGTCCAAACTCGGTAGGAACGTCTGCTAAATATAGAACTCAACTCAATTGATCATTGTACAAATGTGCGGCTTTTCCTCTGACGTTTCCTTTGCAATTGGATTTAACCGTCTGCGACTTCCCACATTCTTGCCTTTGGGCCAAATGTGTTACAGTGCACCATTCTACTATAATTCTCCAGTCCATGCAGTGGACCTTGGGTCTGTGTGTGTGTATTGTCCTGCCAGGCCGGGTACGTATCGGATGTGAAGTCACAGCGTTTTGTCTGGAGGGGGGGGGGGGGGGGGTGGTCAAAAGGCTACATCTTCCCACAGGGCAGAAATGTGTGTCCCACAGGCGAGCTCTCTAAGCTGTGCCAGGCATTTGTGGCATGGCTTGGGCCAGAGGCACAGTGTCTATAGATGAAGTCCCTTTCGTCATAGGTACCAAGTACCACATCTCAGCTGGTACCACCTGCTGATCGGCTGAGGTTTGACTCTCTGCATCCTGCCACTGTACTGGTGTCTGCCCTTAACCTCCCCCCAACACAACCTGTTTCTCTTTAAGGCTGCATCTCTCTCTCTCCGTCTCTCTCTCTCCGTCTCTCTCTCCCTTTCTCTCTCTCTCTCTCTCTCTCTCTCTCTCTCTCTCTCTCTCTCTCTCTCTCTCTCTCTCTCTCTCTCTCTCTCTCTCTCTCTCTCTCTCTCTCTCTCTCTCTCTCTGGTGGTCTCTGATATTTCAAACCTTTTTCAACTTCTCATGCATATTCTCTTTTGCGTTCTCCTACTCCTCACTATCAGCAAACACTGCTTTTCATTCCAATGCATTTTTCATTTTTTTCACTGCCCTGTTGCCATGGTTACCGGCTTTCATCCAATCAAAAAAGAGGGGTGACGAGAGGTGACGAAAGACCTAGGAAGAGCTAATTCTTCGCCATTTGTCTTTGGCCCCCTTCCCCACTTAAACTCTCCGTTACTCATTACCTGGAGGCTCTCAATAAAACTATTGTCAGGTGTCAGCTATAACACACTTCCTGCCCCCCCCCCCTCCACTTCCTGCCCCCCCCCCCCACCCTCCGTACTCTATCTACACAGAAGCTAGGATATTAAACTCCAATATTTATGGCTCTTGCAAAAGGAGCCTGAAATATCAGTGACAACTTAACCATGATTGTGTTCAAAGAGGGCGCGACCGGTTGTGGGAAATGAAGGGTGCCTCGAATAAAGGGGGAGAACGGAGAACGCAGACGTAGAGGTGTAGACACTCTGGGCATTCAAGGTGCATTACGAGAGAGAGGACAGACGAGAGCGATACACGGAGAGGCAGGCAGAAGATGAAGGTGGGGGAGGCGGTGGGGGTTGTGGTGTGTGTGTGTGTGGGGGGGGTGCGCTGGGGAGACTGGTGGTGTGTGTGTGGAGGGGAGGGGGGGGGCCGGTGGTGTGTTGGGGGGGGGGGGGGGGTGAGGGAGACGCGTGAGGCTGCAATGCTGATCAAAGTGTTAACGGGACCACGGGAGGGAAGAGAAGAAAGCGACTGGAGAGCCGATGGAAGCACGTTGGGGGGGGGGGGGGGGGGGGGTGGAGGAGAGAGAGACGATGCTGTGAAAGAAAGGCTGGTGATCAAAGGAGAGATGAGGAGATGAGGGGAGAAGAGGGGAGGAGGAGGAAGTGGAAACAGCAGAAGTGTGGCAGACAGAGTCAGTTCCACGAAAGGAAGTTACCTTTTTCTTTTCTTCTCCAAACCACAAACAACCACGTCGGTGACGTAGCCATCGTCTGAAGGATTGTGTCTACTTTTTTTTTATACCTTGACCAGGGACTGGGTACCAACATGCCCAACTACCCCTATAAACACACACGGGTACACACCGCACACACACATGAGCGTGCACAATGACGTACAAAACACTGCTTGAATTTTAAAAACACACACACACACGCATGCACACACACAACCACACACACACACACGCACACAGAAACAATCAGACACCGCACACACACCCACGCACAAACGCACACACAACGATGTACAATTGTACACTGTTTGAATTATACACACTAACGCACACACACCCACACACACACACACACGCACACACAAACAAACACACGTCACACGCTTAACGATGTACTGCTCCAATACACTGGATACACTACTCAAATTCAACACAAGCACACACACACACACGCACACACAAACACACACCGCACACACAACCGTACACCCACACACGCGATGATTTACAAAACGCTGCTCGAATTTGACACAATTATTTTGCATCTGTCACGCTGAGAGGCGACGGCAGCCAAAATGAAAGCCATGAACGGCCAAACCCATGATCACAAGGCCGGTCCCACTCTCCCCCCGACGTCCCCACTGATGTCTGACGGTCCGCGGCCACTGTCCTCCTCCTCCTCCTCCTCCTCCTCCTCCTCCTCCTCCTCCGTGGGCAAATCTTCCGGGCTCGGCTGGCTAATGAGCTGATGAACAGCGGAGCGGGGCCGAGGGAGGAGCGGAAAGGTGGAGGCTCACACTGTGTAGAGGCAGCGCTGGAGTCATTTAAATAATGCCTTCCTTGTCTTCTCTCTTTTTTCTCTCTCTCTCTCTCTCTCTCTCTCTCTCTCTCTCTCTCTCTCTCTCTCTCTCTATCTCTCTCTATCTCTCTCTCTCTCTCTCTCTCTCTCTCCCCCCCCCCCCCACCCGCCACCCGACGCCCACTGCCTAACCAGCCACCAGCCAGCCCGCTGGTATTTTCATATTTTTTTGTTCTTTGGGTGGTGGAGTGAGCGAAGAAGAAATAGAGGTTAACCCACAGAAGACAACAGTACAAAGATTTTGCTCAAAAGGCAAGCTGTAACGAATGGCGGAACGTGAAACCAGCATGTTTCTTTTTTTCGATTTTAGGTCAAACAAAGTGCCCTACGATGTGCTTGGATTTAAAGTGCACTAAATTATATATTTCGTTATTTTAAGTCACTGTTACCCCTTGTTGACAAAAAGAGCTGTTCTCAACAGAACGGACATGCTCATTGGACAGCTTTCGTACCTTGTTGGCATCCGGATCTGGGTTCAAACCTGACTGCGGCCCTTGTTAGAATGATATCTTGCAAATGTGTATTTGTATTCTTATTACATTTTGTGTAGTCGTTGGTTTCTTGCTGTGCCGCACGCTACGCAGTAAGGATTCGAACAGCAGGATTTCATCCAGTAATCACTGAAAAAACTAAAGTACACTTTGCAGAGAGTATGTTTATACCATTACCCGTCCGTCAGATTATTTCCAGATGTTTTTCAATCAGTTGAAGGCCATTTAGCAACATAAAAGTGACATAAAAGCTGTGGCAACATCTACATTATTTAATACCGTCTCATTCAACATGGTGCTTTAGCAAAGTCCAAATGCAGCATTTCCTGATGCTGAAGGGATTTGGTATGATGGCTATTCAAGCTCTTTCTGACCTTGTTTAGCATCATTTAGACTCATTAAGCTAATTTGGTCTTTTTTTGAGCATATTTCATGAATACAAAAATGAAAGAGATGTAAATAATGTTTTGCTTTTAACCATGTTTGAATTTTTGGTCATTTTGTCATCAAAGTTAGAAAATGTGTTTCCTCGTTCTCACATCAAGCCTTTTAGGGGATCCCTCAAATGGCTAATGAGAGATTTGGTTGCAATCAAGGCTTTTCATGGCCTTGGGGTGCAATTGTTTAATCTAAAAGGAGGGAAGCCGTTGTCTTTGTTAGATGTCGTGGATGTGGAGGGCACCTAGTATAAATGAGCCTGTGAAGGTAAACTAATTGGTTCTTTGCTTGGATGGAGAGAGTTGAAGCCACTGTTTTAAGGTTTGACAATGGCAATTCTGGTTTAGATAGCATTTTACTAATTTACGGTTCTGCTTAGATAATTCTCAGATGCTTTCTGAATAGCACTGCAAAGTGTAACAATAACTTGTCCATGTGTTTAAGTTACCATTGTGTTTTCGACCCTTCTTTGGTCATTCCAGTGGAATATGCTTACATTTTGTTTACATTTTGTCCGATGTCTTTCATATTTTCCATACCCATCATCCTCCTCGAACTCACCAGCTTCCTTCCTTCAGAGTCATTTGAAGAAGCTAAGGGGTCAGGAGGAGAGAGTAGGGGGTTTATTCCCAAGCCGAAATGTTCTCCTTCTCGATTTAAAACCCCACTGTCTACATCCCTGAGCCAGATCCTTATCTGCTCCTTAAGGCATCTGAATTCACTATGAGTCTCTTGGATCAAACAACAACGTAATAAAAAACCAAAAGTGCGTTGTGTGCAAACAGTTGCTAAGCTTAAGGCCGACTTTGGCCCAATAGGGAAGAGGTTGTCAAAGTTCCTTAAGTGCTTTTTACATTTCCTATGAATGATGCATGGGTGGTGTTGGCCAGAGAGGTGGAGGAGGACGGTGTGGTTAAGAAAGAGAGTGAACGAGAGAGAGAGAATGCAATGTCGGGCCGAGGAGCAAATTAGCATTGATCAAGTGGGCTAGAATTACACTGAACTCAGCTGGTTCTCTGGCCTTGGCCGGCTGGAAGGTCTTGATCGTGGGTGTGGGAAGGCGAGGTGGGGCACTAGAATGATGACCGAAACATTTTTTACACTTTCCTTCCTAAATTGAAAATTGATGTATCGGGTGGAAGTTGGAAAAAAGCCGGAAATAACCTCGTGTTCATGCAGGTTAATCAAACATTAGTAGAATATTCGAGATTTCCCCAGAATAATAGGCTACTAAATATTACATTTGCTTTATATAATTACAGACACAGAAAGTAAATTTAGCCGTGTGACATGTTTAAAGAGCTTAAACCATGTATTTATTTTAGATGTTCGCTTTTCCTGTTAAATATACATTTGTCTTGCAAGCAAGAACCAAACAAATTGAGTTGTCAACTCATGGCTGCATCAAGATGCATTTGTCACATTGTAGTGTTCGTCTGTGAGTGTGGTTGTGCCTCTGTGATTGTGTTTTTGTGTGTGTGTGTGTGTGTGTGTGTGTGTGCCTTGATGTGTGTGTGTGCCTCGATGTGTGCGTGTCTGTGATTGTGTGTTTGCGGTTGTGCCTCTGAGTGTGTGTTCATACATGTGTGCGTGCGTGTGTGTGTGTGCGGTTCTGCCTCTTTGAGTGTGTGTCTGGCTGTGCCTCTGTGTGTGTGTGCGTGCATGTGTATTTGAGTGTGTGTGTGTGGATGTGATTGTGTGTATGCCGTTGTGCCTCTGTAATTGTATGCGTGCGTGCGTGAGCGTGTGTGTGTTTGAGTGAGTGTAAATGCGATTGTGCCTCTGTAATTGTATGCGTGTGTGCGTGTTTGTGTGTGCGTGTGTGTAGAGGTGGCAGGGATGAAGAGTGGCACAGCGGATAAAACAAGGTGGGAGATAAAAGGTAGGGAGGGGAGGAATGTGCGGGGGAGAGGTAAAGTGATCCAGGGGTATGAGGAGATGACAGAGTGATGGATGGACTCGCTCCAGATGGACACTGAGCAGACACAGAGCACGCAGGGAGACTCTAGACTCTCAAGCATGCAGGGTTCTCTCTCGATGCCGTACCATGCATACACAGATACACAGATACAGATGTACACGTGTGCACGTATACACATATGCAGAGATATACGCCTACATGCATACATGATACACACACACACACTCACAGGCACCGTCACTCACACCATACAGACACACACACACACACACAGACTGTCACTCACACCATACACACACACACACACACACACACACACACACACACACACACACACACACACACACACACACACACACAGGCACTGTCACTCACATCGTGTGCACACAAAGGCACAACACTGTTTCCTCCAAAACGAATCCATTTCTACTATGTGATAGACTGAATATACAACACAATCTCACACACACACACACACACACACACACACACACACACACACACACACACACACACACACACACACACACACACATACGCACACATTAATTATGTGCGCCATGCAGCAGTGGGTAGCACTTTGACTAATAACTGTAAACAAGTATCACCATGGGGCCCATCGCGGAGCTGCGTAATGGTTATTGCCGTAATCATTCTTCCTATGATTATCAGAGGCTGTCATTAGCTAAAGGATGTTCTCCCGCACAATGCACCACTGGCACACGGAGGGAGAAAAGCGTCTTACTAGAGCCCCTCTCTCCATTTCTGACATTTGTATCCCAAACACATCTGTTTGCAAGATGTGACTTCCACGCACGACGTGCAACAGGCTCCTCGCGGGAGATTTTTTTTGCGTCGGAGAATAAAAACGCAACGATAAATTCGAGCGCCGCTGCGGAGACGTAACACCGTCGTAGCAGCGAGTCGGCTGTGGCGCTCGACCCTTCAAGAAGGCAACATGAGCGCTCCCATCTGGCGCCGTGTGTGCGCGTCTGTCTGGGTGTGCTTGTGTTGAAGTGCGCCAATGCTGAAACGAGCATTCGACAACCTTGTAATCAGCCAAAGGGGGTTGTGGGTAGTGTGTGTCTGGGAAGTGTGAACGCTAACAAACAAACCCAGAAACAGACTGTATTTTGTCTGCGCGCGTTATTCCTTTGGACTCGCGCTTTTGTGGAAGGAACGATTGACAAAATCCGTTTGGAAGTTGTTCCGGAGGCAGACGACTCAAAGCTGTTATTTGCGCGTTGCCCAGTCTGCCGGTTTGTGTCTGAAAAATCCTATAAAAAAACAGTGCTATAACAGATCTCCACATGAGGTAGAAAAACTCGAAAAAACTGCTTCGGCTCTTCTATTAAAAACAGTTTGACGACTCACTCGAAACCGAGTCCTCTCCAAAGGCCTGTTTGATTTTCTCCATTTCCTCACACCTGTACAGACAAAAGGCCTGGCTGACGCAGGGTGCGGTGGCTGTCCTTGGCCTAGCGGCGATGCGACCGCGTCTATGTGTGTGTGCTTTATCCTGCTTTATTGCACAATCAGTGCTCTGTAATGTGTCCACACACAGTCCACCTTAATCAATAGTAATAAGGTTCCGGGAGGAGCCGATTGGCCGCTAGGTTCAGAATGCCGGCTGCAGCGGCGACTTATCGGGTTCGCGTTCTGGAAGACGTTGTAATGAATAGGAGACATGGAGTCTTCAATAAGGGCTCTGAGGAAGGCTGTGATGAGCTGTGTTCGAAATCGTTCGCTATAACGGATAGGGTGCTCGCCATTTTGTAGTGGTGTTCGAATTCTCAGTGGTTAATTTCATGCACTATATAGTGCACTTAAAATGCAAAATACCAAAATTTGAGTGTACATACGATGTACCCTACCACAATGCAAAACGGTTGTGTTTTTCCGTTGGAGAAGAAGAAGCTGAATAACTGCGAAAACGAATACATTTAATGATGGAGTCTCCGGCTTTCGTTAAAAATGTCAAAAATGTATTTGGGATTTAACATAGAATATTTAACATTCAAAATTAATAAAAAAAAACTTGAACAAGGAAATGTAACATTAAACATCAATACAACCTCCAGCTTTCCTCGTGAGTGCCGAGAAGGGTCCAGCTGCAGGCTTGGGCGTTTCCGTCATGACACAAGAACGCCCTTTAGGCGTTCCTGGTAGCGTTTCATCGACCAATCACGAGGTGTTTCAAGAGGCATACTGGGTTTCGCAAGGCATACTGCGAAGCACAGTCGCAAAGCATACTATGCTTTCCTTCCTTCATGGCGATTTTACCTCTCTCGTTAGATTTAGCAATCATGGAGCCCCCACTTGGCTAACGTTAGTTCTATGCTACCCGTACTTGAAACTGCTGTTTGAGAACATCGAACTAGCGAATGTTACAGAAGTTGACAACCGTGCGAAGAAGAAGGGGTTCGGTGTTGACGGTGAAAGTTAGGCCGGTTTATAGCAGAGTTTCCGTTGTCGGTTATTACCGGTCAATGACCGGTCATTGACCGGAAAAAAATGAGGAGGACCGACAATTCAAAATGTCCCTGGTCAGAATGACCAGTGGCGACTGGTCATTAGGGGCAAGTCGCTACTCTCACAAGAAAAAAATAAAAGAAAATGAAAATGAAAAAATATATATGCATAAAAAATATAATATATATATTTATATATATATTATAAAAATAATTGAAGTGAACTGAGATTATTTTTCTTCCTGGTGGGGCTAGCCGCTAGCCCAATATGTCCATGGTGTGGACTTGGGACCGTTAAATATCCCAGGATGCATTTCGCATTTCGTATTTCGCATTCCTGTTTTAAAATATAGGTGTGTAAGCTATAAAATAGGATAAATAGGAACATTTTAAAAGTATAATAAAGATGGAGGCCTATTCAACATATTTGCATGCTATTATTTTAAAATGAAAGAGGCGTTTTGTTTTACATAATTTGTTTATTGTATAAGTCGCTGATGGAGGAAACCCATCGCAACGGAAATCCTGGTCGGATCTATCTGATTGGTGTGTGTGTGTGTGTGTGTGTGTGTGTGTGTGTGTGTGTGTGTGTGTTTCTATTCTATTCTATACAGTGTTACCCTTTACGTTTCATTTGATAAAAACGACAGTGTTACCCCTTATATTTTTTTTCCATGATGACTGATGAAAAACAACAGTGTTACCCCTTATATTTTATTTGACAATGACAATTATTTATTTATTTTCAAATATGTTTTTTTTCATGACGACCGATAAAAAAGGACAGTGTTACCCTTTACGTTTCATTTGATAAAAACGACAGTGTTACCCCTTATGTTTTTTTCCCATGATGACTGATGAAAAACAACAGTGTTACCCCTTATATTTTATTTTGACAAGTAGGCCTACAATTTTTTTTTTTTTCAAATATGTTTTTTTTTCATGACGTCCAATGAAAATCGAAAGTGGTACCCCTGTCGAAGTTTTTGCATGGATCCCAACCTGAGCATTTTAGAGTATTAACCTCCGAACTTATCAATGCACCATCAAGATTCAGATTAAAGTCAACACAAAAACAACAGTGTTACCCATTATGTTTTTTTTCATGAAGACCAATAAAAAACAACAGTGTTACCCCTTATGCTTTTTTTCATGACGACCAATAAAAAACAACAGTGTTACCCCTTATGTTTTTTTTCATGACGACCAATAAAAAACGACAGTGTTACCCCTTATGTTTTTTTTCATGACGACCAATAAAAAACAACAGTGTTACCCCTTATGATTTTTTTCATGACGACCAATAAAAAACGACAGTGTTACCCCTTGTGGTTTTTTTCATGACGACCAAAGAAAAACAACAGTGTTACCCCCTATGTTTTATTTGATAGATATCGACAGAGTTACCCCTTATGCTTCTTTTCATGACGACCAATAAAAAACAACAGTATTACCCCTTATGTTTTTTTTCATGACGACCAATAAAAAACAACAGTGTTACCCCTTATGTTTTTTTTCATGACGACCAATAAAAAACGACAGTGTTACCCCTTATGTTTTTTTTTATGACGACCAATGAAAAACGACAGTGTTACCCCTTGTGGTTTTTTTCATGACGACCGAAGAAAAACAACAGTGTTACCCCCTATGTTTTATTTGATAAATATCGACAGAGTTACCCCTTATGTTTATTTCATGACGGCCGATAAAAAATGACAGTGGTCCCCCTGTCAACGTTTTTGCAGGGATACAAACCTGAGCTGTTTAGAGTGTTAACCTCCTAACTTAACAATGCACCATCAAGACACAGATTAAAGTCAACACAATGGTTATACTTGACTTTATAATTCGCATGAAATAGAGATAATAGACTTCCAACAGAGGACATCAACCGGACTTGAACCCCGGTCTCCAGGGGGTTAGCTCACAGCTCCCTCCACTTCCCACTGAGATTTATAATTTAAATATGTCTGTGGTTATATATGACATAAATAGACATGATAGCATTACGTTTCAAATTAAAGATATTGTGTTTTCCACAGAAATTGGTCAGGCAGAGTACACTCCACTGCACAACTGAGGCGATGACAATACACAATGATCAATCATCAATAAAGAGGATATACATGACATTAAAATGTATGTGTGTATTTCTATTATTTCCCTTATGTTTATTTTCATGACGACCAATAAAAAACAACAGTGTTACCCCTTGTGGTTTTTTTCATGACGACCAAAGAAAAACAACAGTGTTACCCCCTATGTTTTATTTGATAAATATCGACAGAGTTACCCCTTATGCTTTTTTTCATGACAACCAATAAAAAACAACAGTGTTACCCCTTATGTTTTTTTTCATGACGACCGATAAAAAACGACAGTGTTACCCCTTACGTTTTTTTTCATGACGACCAATAAAAAACGACAGTGTTACCCCTTATGGTTTTTTTCATGACGACCAAAGAAAAATGACAGTGTTACCCCCTATGTTTTATTTGATAAATATCGACAGAGTTACACCTTATGCTTCTTTTCATGATGACCAATAAAAAACAACAGTGTTACCCCTTATGTTTTTTTTCATGACGGCCAATAAAAAACAACAGTGTTACCCCTTATGTTTTTTTTCATGACGACTAATAAAAAACAACAGTGTTACCCCTTATGCTTTTTTTCATGACGACCAATAAATAACAACAGTGTTACCCCTTATGCTTTTTTTCATGACGACCAATAAATAACGACAGTGTTACCCCTTGTGGTTTTTTTCATGACGACCAAAGGAAAACAACAGTGTTACCCCTTATGCTTTTTTTCATGACGACCAATAAAAAACAACAGTGTTACCCCTTATGTTTTTTTTCATGACGACCAATAAAAAACAACGGTGTTACCCCTTATGTTTTTTTTCATGACGACCAATAAAAAACAACAGTGTTACCCCTTATGTTTTTTTTCATGACGACCAATAAAAAACGACAGTGTTACACCTTGTGGTTTTTTTCATGACGACCAAAGAAAAACAATAGTGTTACCCCCTATGTTTTATTTGATAAATATCGACAGAGTTACCCCTTATGTTTATTTCATGACGGCCGATAAAAAATGACAGTGGTCCCCCTGTCAACGTTTTTGCAGGGATCCGAACCTGAGCTGTTTAGAGTGTTAACCTCCTAACTTAACAATGCACCATCAAGACACAGATTGAAGTCAACACAATGGTTATACTTGACTTTATAATTCGCATGAAATAGAGATAAGAGTCTTCCAACAGAGGACAACAACCGGACTTGAACCCCGGTCTCCAGGGGGTTAGCTCACAGCTCTCTCCACTTCCCACTGAGATTTATAATTTAAATATGTCTGTGATTATATATGAAATAAATAGACATGATAGCATTACGTTTCAAATTAAAGATATTGTGTTTTCCACAGAAATGGAGCCGCGGTCGCCAGTGGCTTAGGCAGAGTGCACTCCACTGCACCACTGAGGCGATGACAATACACAATGATCAATCATCAATAAAGAGGATATACATGACATTAAAATGTATTTGTGTATTTCTATTATTTCCCTTATGTTTATTTTCATGACGACCAATAAAATACGACAGTGTTACCCCTTATGTTTTTCTTCATGACAACCAATAAAAAACAACAGTGTTACCCCTTGTGGTTTTTTTCATGACGACCAAAGAAAAACAACAGTGTTACCCCCTATGTTTTACTTGATAAATTTCGACAGAGTTACCCCTTATGCTTTTTTTCATGACGACCAATAAAAAACAACAGTGTTACCCCTTATGCTTTTTTTCATGACGACCAATAAAAAACAACAGTGTTACCCCTTATGTTTTTTTTCATGACGACCGATAAAAAACGACAGTGTTACCCCTTATGTTTTTTTTCATGACGACCGATAAAAAACGACAGTGTTACCCCTTATGTTTTTTTTCATGACGACCGATAAAAAACGACAGTGTTACCCCTTACGTTTTTTTTCATGACGACCAATAAAAAACAACAGTGTTACCCCTTGTGTTTTTTTTCATGACGACCAAAGAAAAACAACAGTGTTACCACCTATGTTTTATTTGATAAATATCGACAGAGTTACCCCTTATGCTTTTTTTCATGACGACCAATAAAAAACAACAGTGTTAACCCTTACGTTTTTTTTCATGACGACCAATAAAAAACAACAGTGTTACCCCTTATGGTTTTTTTCATGAAGACCAAAGAAAAATGACAGTGTTACCCCTTATGTTTTTTTTCATGAAGACCAATAAAAAACGACAGTGTTACCCCTTGTGTTTTTTTTCATGACGACCAAAAAAAAACAACAATGTTACCCCCTATGTTTTATTTGATAAATATCGACAGAGTTACCCCTTATGCTTCTTTTCATGACGACCAATAAAAAACAACAGTGTTACCCCTTGTGGTTTTTTTCATGACGACCAAAGGAAAACAACAGTGTTACCCCTTATGTTTTTTTCATGACGACCAATAAAAAACAACGGTGTTACCCCTTATGTTTTTTTTCATGACGACCAATAAAAAGCGACAGTGTTTCCCCTTATGTTTTTTTTCATGACGACCAATAAAAAACGACAGTGTTACACCTTGTGGTTTTTTTCATAACGACCAAAGAAAAACAACAGTGTTACCCCCTATGTTTTATTTGATAAATATCGACAGAGTTACCCCTTATGTTTATTTCATGACGGCCGATAAAAAACGACAGTGGTCCCCCTGTCAACGTTTTTGCAGGGATACGAACCTGAGCTGTTTAGAGTGTTAACCTCCTAACTTAACAATGCACCATCAAGACACAGATTAAAGTCAACACAATGGTTATACTTGACTTTATAATTCGCATGAAATAGAGATAAGAGTCTTCTAACAGAGGACAACAACCGGACTTGAACCCCGGTCTCCAGGGGGTTAGCTCACAGCTCTCTCCACTTCCCACTGAGAATTATAATTTAAATATGTCTGTGATTATATATGAAATAAATAGACATGATAGCATTACGTTTCAAATTAAAGATATTGTGTTTTCCACAGAAATGGAGCCGCGGTCGCCAGTGGGTTAAGCCTGCCACACACATAAAGATTTTATAAATCTCAACCGATTTTTTATCTGTGGAGACCCCACACATTAAGATTACATTAACAGTTTTGATCGTATTGTGTGTGGTGTCCTGCGATATTCCAAACACAGCACACCACACACATAAAGATTTGTCTTCAGACGCACTAGAATCTTGTCCCTCAAGCAAGAAATCTCGCGTGAACAAACGTGATCTGACGTAGTACTCTGACTGACCTGTGGGGGCAGTCACACCAAAAATAGTCATTGAACTAACTACATGAAGAAGTGAAGAAGAGCGAGTGTAAACCGGTGTAAACTCATGGAGGACCAGCTGGATAACGACTGCATGATGGTGGTTTTGGGATTAATCCTAACTGAAAAATCCCTTAACTTTAACTGTCTTCGCCATATTGGTGGTATTCAGGGATATCGTAGCCATGGAGATAGCTCGTTATAATTCCATGTTCAGTCAGCTCGCTCTTTATTGGTTAAATTCAATATTACGTCACGTTGGAGACTCCCGATTGTCGGCTTCCCCCCCACACAAGACGTTTGACACCATAACGTTCTCCGCCGATAATCTTAAATATTGAACATGTTTAATACTTACGATTATCGGCGCCGACTGATTTCGGAGCCGATTGTCGGCCGAATTTCACTCTTAACACACCACACACTACAAGAGAATCTTATAAAATAATCTTAAGAGCTTAAGATAATCGGGCGATGTCTGTCCGTGATCGGAAGGGGGAAAATCGGGGCAAAATCAGCCCGATTATCTTTATGTGTGTGGCCGGCTTTAGGCAGAGTGCACTCCACTGCACCACTGAGGGGCGACAATACACAATGATCAATCATCAATAAAGAGGATATACATGACATTAAAATGTATGTGTGTATTTCTATTATTTCCCTTATGTTTATTTTCATGACGACCAATAAAATACGACAGTGTTACCCCTTATGTTTTTCTTCATGACAACCAATAAAAAACAACAGTGTTACCCCTTGTGGTTTTTTTCATGACGACCAAAGAAAAACAACAGTGTTACCCCCTATGTTTTACTTGATAAATATCGACAGAGTTACCCCTTATGCTTTTTTTCATGACGACCAATAAAAAACAACAGTGTTACCCCTTATGTTTTTTTTCATGACGACCGATAAAAAACGACAGTGTTACCCCTTATGTTTTTTTTCATGACGACCGATAAAAAACGACAGTGTTACCCCTTACGTTTGTTTTCATGACGACCAATAAAAAACAACAGTGTTACCCCTTATGGTTTTTTTCATGACGACCAAAGAAAAATGACAGTGTTACCCCTTGTGTTTTTTTTCATGACGACCAAAAAACAACAACAGTGTTACCCCCTATGTTTTATTTGATAAATATCGACAGAGTTACCCCTTATGCTTTTTTTTCATGACGACCAATAAAATACGACAGTGTTACCCCTTATGTTTTTCTTCATGACGACCAATAAAAAACAACAGTGTTACCCCTTGTGGTTTTTTTCATGACGACTAAAGAAAAACAACAGTGTTACCACCTATGTTTTACTTGATAAATATCGACAGAGTTACCCCTTATGTTTTTTTTCATGACGACCAATCAAAAACAACAGTGTTACAACTTATGTTTTTTTTCATGACGACCAAAGAAAAATGACGGTGTCACCCCTCATGTTTCATTTGATAAAAACAACAGTGTTGCCCCTTATGTTTTTTTCATGACGACCGATAAAAAACGACAGTGTTACCCCTTATGTTTCATTTGATAAAAACGACAGTGTTACCCCTCATGTTTCATTTGATTAAAACGACAGTGTTACCCCTTTGTGGTTTTTTTTCATGACGACCAAAGAAAAACAACAGTGCTACCCTCTATGTTTTATTTGATCAATATCGACAGGTTTACCCCTTATGTTTATTTCATGACGGCCGATAAAAAACAACAGAGTTACCCCTTATGTTTTTTTTCTTGACGACCAATAAAAAACGACAGTGTTACCCCTTATGTTTTTTTTCATGACGACCAATAAAAAACGACAGCGTTACCCCTTGTGGTTTTTTTCATGACGACCAAAGAAAAACAACAGTGTTACCCCCTATGTTTTTTTTCATGACGACCAATAAAAAACAACTTATATTTTATTTGACAAAGACAACAGTGTTACCCCTATGTTTTTTTTCATGACGACCAATATAAAAAACAACAGTGTTACCCCTTAAGTTTTTTTTCATGACGACCATTAAAAAACAACAGTGTTACCCCTTATGTTTTTTTTCATGACGACCAATAAAAAACAACCGTGTTATACCTTTTGTTTTCTTCATGACGATCAAAGAAAAACAACAGTGTTACCCCCTATGTTTTATTTTATATAAAAAACGACAGTTACCCCTCATGTTTTTTCCATGTTGACAAATAAAATATGACGACGACACCCCTTTCGACGTATTTGCGAGGAGCCGAACCTGAGCTGTTTAGAGTATTAACCTCCGAACTTAACAATGCACCATCAATACACAGATTAAAGTCAACACAATGGTTATACTTGACTTTATAATTCGCATGAAATAGAGATATGCTTCATCCAACAGAGGACATCAACCGGACTTGAACCCCTGACTGCAGGGGGTTAGCTCACAGCTTTCTCCACAACCCACTTAGCTTTGTAAGGGAGAGTACACTCCACTGCACCACAGAGGCGATGACAATACACAATGATCAATCATCAATAAAGAGGATATACATGACATTAAAATGTATGTGTGATTTTCTATTATTTCCCTTATGTTTTTTTTCATGACGACCAATAAAATACGACAGTGTTACCCCTTATGGTTTTTTCAAGACGACTGATAAAAAACGACAGTGTTACCCCTTATATTTTATTTGATAAAGACAACAGTGTTACCCCGCATGTTTTTCTTCATGACGACCAATAAAAAACAACAGTGTTCCCCCTTATGGTTTTCTTCATGACGACCAAAGAAAAATGACAGTGTCACCCCTCATGTTTCATTTGATAAAAACGACAGTGTTACCCCATATGTTTCATTTGATAAAAACGACAGTGTTACCCCTTATGTTTTTTTCATGACAACCGATAAAAAACGACAGCGTTACCCCATATGTTTCATTTGATAAAAACGACAGTGTTACCCCTCATGTTTCATTTGATTAAAATGACAGTGTTACCCCTTGTGTTTTTTTTCATGACGACCAAAGAAAAACAACAGTGCTACCCCCTATGTTTTATTTGATCAATATCGACAGGTTTACCCCTTATGTTTATTTCATGACGGCCGATAAAAAACGACAGAGTCACCCCTTATGTTTTTTTTCTTGACGACCAATAAAAAACAACAGTGTTACCGCTTATGTTTTTTTTCATAACGACCAATAAAAAACAACAGTGTTACCGCTTATGTTTTTTTTCATAACGACCAATAAAAAACAACAGTGTTACCGCTTATGTTTTTTTTCATAACGACCAATAAAAAACAACAGTGTTATCCCTTATGTTTTTTTTCATGACGACCAATAAAAAACGACAGTGTTACCCCTTGTGGTTTTTTTCATGATGACCAAAGAAAAACAACAGTGTTACCCCCTATGTTTTTTTTCATGACGACCAATAAAAAACAAGTTTTACCCCTTATGTTTTTTTACATGATGACCAATAAAAAAACAAACAGTGTTACCCCCTATGTTTTATTTGATGAATATCGACAGTGTTACCCCGTTTGTTTATTTCATGACGGCCGATAAAAAACGACAGAGTTACCCCTCATGTTTTTTCCATGTTGACCAATAAAAAACGCTCCGTTCACTTGCATGGGTAGCAGTCCTGTAACTTGTCAACCCCAGTGTCTTCGGTTGCTAAGCGACGTCAACGTCTCATAGCAGACTATTTCACTGCTGATCAATACTACGAATGCTGGTAACGAATAAATTGTAAAAAGACACACCATGTGAAGTTATTTTCCAAATAAGATTTGAAAAGCTTTGGAAGTTTATTGACATGGTTTCGGAGTAGTACACTTTGACATTTTAATACAGTTCAGCGAGAAAGGCGACGAAGAATAAGAAGGGGGCGTTCCAGTCTGCGTAAACGGGAACTCCCACCACACGAGAACGCCCATTTGTGTCTGCAGTGGGATGTGGCCGCATCTGTCTGCGTCACACAAATACCCGGCGCATTTACTGACGCAAATGACGCTTAGAAATGTTCAGCGTAATGTCAGAATTCTCGTTTGTTCGTTCCCTATAAAGTGCACTATATCATTAACACTATATAGGGAATAGTGAGTGAGTGAATAGGGAACGATTTCGAACACACCTATGGTCTCACCGTGAAGGAGAGGGCAGCAGGGAGACCGGAAAACTGTCCAGGAAACATCGGGAAAAATGTATTCTCCACTTTCTTTGGGTTCGTAGGAGAACAACTCGTTCAATTAGTTAACGTAGACACTGTTGAAATATTACGGTTAATTGTAGTTAAATTAATGATGGCACGATACAGGGTGCTTTAGACCAGGACGAATGTTGTGTTATAACCCCAATGTCCATCACCTATCGGTAGGCATCCCATGTTAACCCCTACCTGTTTCTCAATAACAGTAGGCAGTATCCTTCATGACTGTGAGTAAAAGCATCCACTAAATTAGTGAATAGTAAGGGAATATAGTAAGTAGTAATAGTAAGTATAGTAAAATTAGTAGAAATTGTACCATATTGTGCCTGAAGTCTGTTGGCTCATTCCTCAGCTTTGTTAGAAGAGTGCATCCCATTAGAATGCATTGTGTAGCCTGCATCTATCTGCTTCAGCTGCGACTATCGGTCACTGAGCTCTGAATAATCAACTCATATGGTAAATTAACAAACATAATGCCATACACTGTAGAGGAGTATTATGGACATTTTAGGCCCACATTCAAAACTGCTTTTATTCTAATAATGAATATATTCGTACTCGCTGTAAATGCATCATTAGGGAAACACAAAAAACTAAAGACTGCAAAGCCGGGATGTTTAATTGTGGATAATTCTCTCTTGTGTTTTGATATTCTAATTGGTGCATCCAATCTAGCCGCTAATCATGAAGCGATGTGTTTGTCATGGGGCTGTCTGCTGGAGAGCATCGCCCTTTCTTTCCCGTTTCTCGGAGTCTCCACCGCTTGTGATCCAAGATGGTGCTGCTCACATAACACTGCTTAGTGTGAGTAATTAGTTAAATCCAACTCCATAACTTCTCACTATTTAATTTGTATTAGGTATTCAGTATCTGCGGAAAGTTTTTGTTATTAGAGATTCTTCTTATTATAATAATAATAATAACAATAATAATGGATTCGTTGCACCAACACAACAAGAAGGATTCATATGGGTAAACCTTGACAATGAATCCCATTCTGTCCCTGATTCAGACTGCGATTGTGAAAACAGATCTTGTTGATTTTTTAAGTGTTCATTCATTTTTCAATTTTTTTTATTTAGCTAATGCTCTATGTACAGCGCTTTGGGCGGTGTACAGTGCGAGCTGTGTTTTAAATATGCTCTCTCTCTCTCTCTCTCTCTCTCTCTCTCTCTATATATATATATATATATTTACTTACTTACTTCCCAGCTGAGCGATGATTTCCCCCTTTGCAGACTGTACACAGGTGCCCTGAGTCCAGTCTTTCATCCCTGTCACAGCCACACACTCCCTTTGAAGTCAATTAAAATGCTTAGTGAGTCAGAAACGCTACTTAGTCAAGACGAAAATAACAACGCGGGTCGCTTGAGATGTTTATAGTAAAACGTATGACTTATATGTACAAGCCCTCGGGAGGGAACCAGAAAAAGAAATGCCAAAAGGCCCATTAGTATTACTTAGACTACAGAGACAAAGTAGAAGCATGTGGCACACAGACACACACAAGCGCTTTCACACACACTCATTCTGATTTGTAACACAAATTTATGGGAGCCCGTTGCTCAAATATTCCGTGGGCGTAAAATATTTTGTTGGGTTTACTCTAATGCATAACTGCATGTTGTGGACTTGTAAGCGTGGGCTAATATCACTCTTGCGTACTTTTTTTATGTTTGGACTATCCAGCTGTGTGTTTTGTACGGTTCTCTTCCCACACACACAAACACGCACGCACACACTAACACACACACACAGACGCACAAACACACAGACGCACACACACACACACAGACGCACGCACACACACACAGATAGACAGAGACACACACACATGCAAACACACATACAAACGCACACACACACACACAGACACACACACAGATGCACGCACACGCACACACAGACGCACACACACACAGACACACACACACACACACAGATGCACGCACACACGCACACGCACACACAGACGCACACACACACAGACGCACACACACACACAGACGCACACACACACAGATAGACAGAGACACACACACACATGCACACGCACACACAGACGCACACACACACACACACAGAGACACACACACACACACGCACAGACGCACACACACACGGATAGACAGAGACACACGCGCACACACACACACACACACACACACACACACACACACACACACACACACACACACACACACACCGACCCTGTGGGGGTTGAAGGTGTACCAGCCACCTGTGGGCAGGCTGAGTGCTGTGTAAACATCCAGAGGAGAAGGAGGATGGGCCGTGTTTCCCCTGTCGGCCCTCACCACTGGAGTCACCCGATCTCCAGCGTCCCCCGCGGAGCCTTCTCTGTCAGGCCCAGATGGCAGCCATCGCCACCCGCCGACTGAATGGGCCCCAACGACAAGGACATCGCTGGGGACTAAATGCCTGGAGCATTCGACCCGACTGGGTGTGTGTCTTTTGGTGGTTCCGGGGGCAGCAGTAACACAGGAGGTAGAGCGGGTCGGCTGGTAACCAGAAGGTTGCAAGTTCGATCCCCGTCTCGTCCTAGCGAGTGTCGAGGTGTCGCTGAGCATGACGCCTCACCCTGTCTGCCAAAGACCCGTTTGGTTGATCGACGGATCTATATCTGCCCTTCGCCGTATTCAGAATATAAAATAAATGTCATGTTTTATTGAACAACATGTAATCAGGTATTCTGCATTTTAGCATTCGGCCGCCTGTTTCGACAGTAATTATTCCAGTTTCTGATTAAGCTAGTTTTAATCCCTGAGCGTGATAAGGCAAAATCCTCTTCGTCCTTGTGGTCATTAATGCTCTCCGGCAGGTCCTCTGAGAGCAGGAGGTGAAGGAGGAGGAGGAGGACGATGAGGAGGAGGAGGGGGTTGGGGGCTTTCAAGTAAAGACAATAAATAATAAATCCTGGCTTGGACGTACAACCACGTCTCTGACGGCCATAATCAGAAACGATCCGTAATGGCGGCGCTTAATAATTCAGTCGGCCCTGACCGAACGGAGGACTACGCGCAATCTGTCTCATGTCGGAGCGCTTGCTACGACCGCCTGGGGACAAAACAAGTGGGTAGCCCTGCGTTCTGCTCAGAACAAGCCCCCCTTCCCGTGGAGCTCAGCCCCCGGCCGATAGACCTAATCCACTAACCCGCCACATCGGCACAACCTTCAAAACACAGGTTTAGTATTTCAAACGGCACTCCAAAAGGTGACGATGCTTCAGCCAAAATATGCATTTTCCCCTGCGTTTCATTTCACCGGGCGGAGTGCTAATGAACAATTGGATAATCCATTTATCGGCGTCTCGTTTGCAAATTGCCGCCGTGGAGGAGTGCCACTTGAGTTTGTGCGCTCTCGTTCACGAGGGTTAATGGAGTCAATGGAACTAATCAGTGCCGAGCAAACAGCTTTCCTCCAGTGCAAAGCGAACGCGGAGACACAGCTGCACAGGTGACGTCCACTGGCTTAGCGCAAACCGCTTCAAACGGCCTCCGCTCCCATAATGAGTTTGGTAGAAAAACAAGAGGTCACCTGGCGACTGGTGGCTCCATCAATAACCACAGGACCGACCACAGATCACCACCGAAACGGCCGGCTGTGAGGGGGATTAGTCTTCAAGGGGATCGGGGTATGAATGGCATACCCAACCATACTGAGGCCTCCATTTACAGCAGCCATAGCTGCTACGAGGGGGATATGGGGTGGAAGGGGGGCTCTATGGCAGAGATAACAGTTTGATTTGATTAGGTTTGTGAATCAGAACAGGATATCTTTGAAAAACTGCAAACAATTAGGGAACGTGTTCGAAAGAGATGCAACAGTGTACAAATGGTATTTGTATCCGAAAAATGCATTTTGTGATCTCTGAATCTGTCAGACTGGGGATGAGATTATACCACCCAAAAGCATATCCATTGAATGTAAGCCTATTACTTTGTTCCTGACTTATGACACACCAAACAACCATGATCCATCGACCCCCTCACCCTCTCCCCCCCGGGGGAAAGCATGTTAACAAAGTGACAGGACAATCTCTATTCTACTCCGTTGCGTACAATAAGCCACCTTTTAATCATCCGGGCTGGATTGAGATGGCTTTGGGAGAGGATTACAACAAGGTGAGCTGACAATGGCACACATAACAGTGTGAGCTGACAAACACACCCACACACACGCACACCCACACACCGACACACACACACACACACACAAACATACATATACATACATACATACACACAGACACAGACACACAGACACACGCACACACACACACACAAAGACATTCACACAATCACAAACACATACAAAGACAGACACACGCACACACAGACGCACACACACACAAAACTACACACACATGTACACACACACACACACACACACACACACACTGACACCTGGGTGTCCTGTTGCAGGAGACAATGCCCCTGCGCGGGGACTAGCCTGCTCCCGTGGTGACCCTGGGTAAGTAACCGCGACGCAGGAGTCAGGTGGCCGGGCCCACGCACGGGGTTCGGTGACAGGGGGTTTTGTGCTCGGGGGCTGTGACATACGAGGACACCTGTGATCTCTGTGCCGTGGCAAATTAGCCTTGACCGGAGAACTTGAATGAGGTGAAACATCAGCTCATCTGTGGTCTCCGGGACCGTCGGAATGACGCGCTTTGGTGTGTTATGGGGGACGTAGGGAATGCTCAGTTTTACAGATCAGTACGTGCAAGATACAATGATATTTTGTTCAGTTGCACAGTTTGTTTTTGCGTATCTGTGTGTGTGTGTGTGTGTGTGTGTGTGTGTGTGTGTGTGTGTGTGTGTGTGTGTGTGTGTGTGTGTGTGTGTGTGTGTGTGTGTGTGTGTGTGTGTGTGGGTGTGTGTGTATAGATATGTGTGTGTATGTGTATATATGTGTACGTGGGTTTGATTGAAAAATGTGTGTGCGTGTATACATATGTGTGTGTGTGTGTGTGTGTGTGTGTGTGTGTGTGTGTGTGTGTGTGTGTGTGTGTGTGTGTGTGTGTGTGTGTGTGTGTGTGTGTGTGTGTGTGTGTTGGCCAGTGCACTTTCCCTTGCAGACCCTTTTTCCCATGCATACGTTTGCAATTTCAAACTAGGTTAATGTGAAAGGTCTGAGACAGACCAAATAAAGAATTAAAGACTAAACAGTAAAGTCGCTCACACGGGTGGATCAGAATTTCCACCAGTCCAAATAAAAAACATGTCAGCAAAACATTTTCACGGGAGTGACGTGATCGGTAAACTGGGCTTTCAACCCGGCAGTGCTATCATAATGGACTTCCATAATTCACACCGCAGTCATTGTGTGCGCCACATGTATGTCTCCCAGGCGAGCCAGCCCATACTTCGGTACAGGTAGCCTACTGTAAACACTTGGCAGGGGGGGGGGGGGCGAGCCTAATGAATCTACAAGGAGCACTGCCAACTGTGAACTCATCAATGATTAAGAACCGCTGTGAAGGTCACAGCTATGGCTATGACTCATTAACTACTACCCACTGGCTCGTCAGACACATCACTTATTTATTCGCTATAAACTGTTGACGCCATTGTTTCATATACGAATATCAGGCGAGGATGCCCTAAAATGTCTGTTAAGGAATAAAAACGTAAACGTATATTAAGAATGCAATGTATGCCAGCCAACCGTAGCGCGACGAGCTACAGAGCTAAATGCTAATGAAGGAGGGACGTGTCTCTGTCTCTCGCCTCCCATGACGCTGATGAGATACATCGTCTTATTTCCAGATAGGGGATTTTAAAAAAAAAGAGCATGGGAGCCCCGTGCTACGGACTCCATTACCCGCTGTTCCCCCCAGCCCCGCTCGGTGGTAAATACTTGAATGAGTTCCCAGTGTGAGGTATGCGTCCCTTTGCAACCGATGCCCAGTGATATGCAAAAATGGCAGCCATCTATACCCTGAGACAGAGCATAGATACAAAGAAAGTGTCAAACTGTGTGCCCCCTGGATTTGAGTAGGGGGGTGGGGAGGAGGAGGGGGGGGGGGGGCTTGGGGGCACACTGGTGGGTCCAAAGGGGGGGGAATGGGTGAGGATGAGGAGAAGGAAGAAGGAGACGGCATGGAGCTGCCAAGAGCGATGTTTGTGTTCTTCGTGGAAGCATGCCCCATCTGTGTGCATTAATGTATGCAAATATTGGCACGGCTAGCGTAACATGTGTGTGTGTGTGTGTGTGTGTGTGTGTGTGTGTGTGTGTGTGTGTGTGTGTGTGTGTGTGTGTGTGTGTGTGTGATCCTCCGTCTGAAACTGTAATGCGGGTTCGATGTTTACCTTGTCATTATCCCGCCCCCCGCTCCCCGCCTACCCTGCTGCCCCCCCGAAGACACCCCCCCTTCTCCCACCGGGCCCACCCCAATGCCATTCAGCTCCCCCAGATCCTTAATGCATAAGGGTGTGGGGTGGTGCTGCAGTGGGGCCCTAAGCCGTTTAATGACGCCAGCCACTGGGGCCCCTGCAGATGGCTAATCTAGCCATTGTCTTCCCCCACCGGTCCCTCAGAGCAAACAGCCCCCATTCAGAACGATGCTGTTTACCCCTATTCTCCCCCCAATTCTAATCCTGTTTAGCAACACTCTCCGAACCCTGAATGGCATCCCTGCTTACCCCCTCGACTCCCCCATCTTTAGTCTCTCTCTCTCTCTCTCTCTCTCTCTCTCTCTCTCTCTCTCTCTCTCTCTCTCTCTCTCTCTCTCTCTCTCTCTCTCTCTCTCTCTCTCTCTCTCTCTCTCTCTCTCTCTCTCTGTCTCTCTCTCTCTCTCTCTCTCTCTCTCTCTGTTTCTTTTGTTTCTTGATATTATGGGCCGAGGGAGATCCACACGAAGAATTTGTGTCCTTGGTAGTAGGGCTGAGAAGATAGAAGCAGTGAGAGCAGACAGAGAGAGACTGAGAGAGAGAGAGAGAGAGAGAGAGAGAGAGAGAGAGAGAGAGAGAGAGAGAGAGAGAGAGAGAGAGAGAGAGAGGGTGGGGGGGGGGAGAGAGAGAGGGGGAAAAGAGAAAGAGAAAGCAAGAGAGAGGTTTTCTTCTTCTTCTTCTCCTTCTCCTTTTCTCTTTCCTCGTGTATTTCCCCGGGTGAGTTCAAGCCCCGGCTAATTAACGATTACGCCTCGCGGTCCTTAGCGCGGGGGGCTAATACGCGGGCATGATGGATGTGCTGCTGACGTCTTCAGACGCCGGCCGCCGCTCACTCCGCCGGCCTCCACCCGCCTCCACCCGCTGTCAGTCCGCGCATCGTCCGTCACACTAAGCCCCTCCGTGTCACCACGCAGCCCTGCCCGGCTGACGGATGCTTCCCAGAACTGGGAGCGGGACGACGGGGTCGAATGGCGAACGGGTGGGGCGTGGTGGGGGTGTGGTGGTTGGGGAGGGGTGGGGGTGCTGTGGTGGGTGGGGGTCTCTAAGTGGACCCCGGTCGTCGGGGTTCTTGAGGAGGTCTAAATCGGGATGTTTTCCTATGCCCGCACGAGCACATGTGCCCTTGATACCCCCAAAAAACTAAACACACACACACACACACAGAAACAACACAACATTGATATTTAATACACCAACACAAAAACGACAACACCACAGAGAAGTTCTTTCCAAGGAGGAACGCGACGTTGCGACCCTGGACGGATCAGTAGGCGTGGCCTTTGGGTTACAATCCATTTAAAAAAGTATTTGTTCCCCCTTCGCTGGCGCTCACCGCAAATATCACACATTGTTTGTTTATAGCGATTTGAATAACTGGATAAGGCCACAAAGGGGTGGCGTGGGGCAGGGGCTGGGCTCAGAACTCTTTCAGCACCCGGTGAAAAGGACATTGTTGCCCCCCCAGCTTCCCCCCCCCAACCTCTGAGCTCTGAGCCAAGTTCCGAGAGGCATTTGCCTGACGGCGGGGAGAAAGATTACGGACGATGAAAGAATCCACTTAACACATTTTGTTTTGTATTTCTCATCTTTTCTTCCCCTCCTATTTGCACAGCGGCGGGGCGAATGAAAAGGAGGAATTATAGGCAAATGGAGGATTGCTGTCTATCTGTTGTGCCCAGGTATTAACACGCCATGACTTCAAAGGCCACGGGAGCACTTTGAAGTTAAGCTGGAAGAGAGACATCTGGTTTTCTCAAAGCCCTGCACCCCCCTCGTCTCTGTGGTAATGATTGTTGCACACACTGACACTTTACACCACGCTGAATGACAGCCTTGATCCCCTGAACTACATCGTCATTCCGCTAACGAATCCGTGTTCTCAATCAAAGGGGGTGGCACGGGCGACTCATACCTTTTGTCAGGTGAATTACGCCCGGGCGCTGTACATTCATCGAAAGGAAAAATCCCTCGATCAATCTGTACCTCGTTAGTGCACGCTCCTGTTTTACAAGACGAGTCTGAAGACACACAATAGAAACAACAATTAATATGATGTCCCTTCTGATGTTAACAAAGTTTGACAAATTGAAAGCTAAATCAAATCTTTTTCAAATTGGATCACAGCCTTTTCAGAACAATCAGCATATGGTGGCCTGGTGCCATTATCCACTGTAATATAATTCAACCAACGTGAAAAGGCAGCAGATGTCTCGCTTGTGGAAAATACACCGCGGGCCTAAATAGCAGTGGCCTTACGCCTGAAACGTCATTCTTCTTAGATAATCATTTTTAATCAAGAAGGTTCTCTGAGGACTGCCACGTGTGCCTTCCCCCGATCACTATGGCAATGATCTGGGCCCAAGTCCCTGAACTCGGATATTTCACAAAACCTGCTTCAGTTAATCAGCAGCAGCAGATGTGACTTCTGAGCCGTGTTGGAAGTGGGAATAAATCTGCATTAGCTTTGTGACCTGAAGCCAGAACCATAAAGCCTCTCCCAGCTACCACCCTATTACGCCTAACACCACCACCAACACAGCCACCCTTATGTCTCCCCAGCACCACCTCCATGCACTCCCGTGCCCACGTCACCCCCTACCTCTGGCACCACCACCCTTACCTCCCCCTCGAAATTGCAACACATGAAAGCATTCTCCTATTCTTTCCTTTTGGATCTCCTTGCTTTCATTTTCCCATTCGGCAAGGGATGCTTTAATGTGTCACACCTTACGCTAGCGTGACTGCATGCATTCATCGGAATGGGGTGGAGGTCTGGCGATAACCTCAACCCCACGTACCCCAGAAAAACCCCTGGCACAAATCCGGGCTTCTTTCACTGCTCTTCTCTGCCTCTCTTTTCTTTTTTCCCCCCCCGTTTCATTATTTTACAAATCCTCGTGTCCCGGGTTGTGTGAAGTGTGTCAGTGGGGAAAGAAAACTTCAGAGAGAATTCGGAGGAAGCCAGCGGCGTTGGGGAAGCAGTAGTAGCAGCAGTAGCAGCAAGCCAGTACTCCTGTGTGGTTTCCACAGCGACTATAAAGTCCTCGCACAAAGAGGGGCCCTGTTCCACTAACTGATGAGCCAGCACAAACAGCCGCGGCCCCTCTGTGAATCACTCCTCTAGTAAACGTCCCTCGCCGATGGCTCCAATGCAACACATACACGGCCATCGCGGGCCGGACCCCGGGCGCTGTAAACCACCAGCGAGGTCACCGTAATTGAAATCATTAATCGTGTTTTATTCCACTTTGGGGCAAAGTAAGGCTGGATTGGAAATAGGTAATGGGCCGCACTAATGTATCAGCCTTGGAAGGGGGAAGCAGGCCCAGCTTCTATATTGAGTTGTAAAGAATATTTGGTTTCGAAGTTAGAACCCGTAATAGATCAGAGACTGTTATGCTGTCTTCATAAAGGTATTGATTTATCTCATGGCATTAATCTCGGACTGTATTGATTCCCCTTACCATGTTTGAGATATAATAAACAACGTGGCAGGGAAACCCACACACCTTAATTTGTCTTATCCTCCACTCATCTGATGATTTGTCTTTGACCTTTAATGAAAACCTCTCTCAATGTGAAGAGAAACATCCAAGATCAAACTGCCCCTTTGAATTAGCCACCGCGACCATCCAGGTACTGTAACTACTGTAAGCTATCCCTGTGTTTGTATCCGATAGAGACAAAGATCAAGTCCATCGGGCACCGTCTGCCTGGGGAGAAATGACCCTGCTGGAAACCGTTCAGAGGACATGGGCTTCCCTATGGAGCAGGGCCCAGAATCACATCACAGTCCCTACGGGAGGACCAGCGCTAATCCAGACACACTGACCTCCGATGTCACGCTGCCAGTCTGTGTTTGAGCCCCCCCTCCCTCCCCCCTGCTACAGCCCCCCACTGGTTCAGGGAGGCAAACACTTTCAGCTGCAGTTGAACCGGTGTGCAATCGCTGATCGCCTCAATGTCAGGGAACTGACAATCTGCCTACTAATTGGACGAAAATGACGACTGGAAATGTTTGGTTGTCTTTTAAAACGCATTACCGGTCTCGGTATTTCTAGTCACTGCCTGGTTGGCTATTAGAATGTTGTCGGACAGTGTCTATGAAATAGGGAGATCACATACCCCTAGGGGTACTTTTGAGTATTGCAGTGGGTCCTCCATAATGTAAAGTTGAAGCTTGGTAGATCTTTCTAATAAATGACCACAATCATATGTGAAGTATTACTCCATTTGTATAACCACTGTAATGATTCATACCAAGCTCAATGTCAATTCTAAATTATAAATTTAGATTAATTATAGATTAGAAATAACCTAAATATAAATTTCCCTCACCAAAAGGATTTTTTGCTGCCATATAAGATACGACACACATTAACAACTGCGGTATCAATACTCTTGTATCACCGGTACATTGCACATCGCCAAACTAAACATAAGTCCATTGATTTCATCGTTTCAATTCAACACAAACAACCACACCATTCCGTCCCCTTCAAGCTTGAACACACAGTAATGACACAGCCCACACCCTCGCATGCCTAATAGATTTCCAGCGGGATCCTAACAGCCCTGCCTTGTGAGCAGACGTCGGTGACCAGATCCTCTCCACACGTGGCCGCTGAACTCCAATCTGTGGCCAGATTGAAAGTTATTAATCACGGTTTGCACTTTCCCCCGTGTCTGCAGGTGGCCCCGCTCTGCATCATAGGCCCACGCCGTGTATACCTCAGCACAACAGAGACCGGGAGTAATGGCCACCGCGCCTCCTCGTTTATTCGCCACGACGGCAAAGAGGAAGCTAATTTTTCTTCATGTGACAATAAGCTCGCATCTACATAATAGCATGTCAACAAACACTGAGTCATGCCACCGCCTTCTGGAATGAAAGTCTTTCAAGTGTTGCTTGCGTGCCCTATATAAGTTGATGGATCTCTCACGTGGGACCTTGTGTGAATTAAAAATAACTTGTTTTCATGTTGCAAGAGTCTGGATATACAAGCCTGGGAGACCGTTTAACACATACATTGGCCCCATGCTGAGACAGCGGATTTAAATGAAAGTGAGGTTAATGTGTAGTAGGTCACATTGAAATATGTTTCTGTTTGTTCAGAAATATATGAATAACACTCATCCAATATAGCAGCTGCAACATTGATACATCACTGGTGATCAACAACACCATGCAAAAACCAAAAGCTCGTACCATATGAACAAAACTATTTATTTATAGATTTTATCTGCATACAACTCTACAGCAAACGGGGAATGATATTACTCTGGGAACCATTCAGGTGTATATGTCTGCCACATCACATACGTCGTAGCGCGCAGTGAAGAGTTCGAGGCGTGCATTACGGCGCGGCCAATATGTACAACGCAATTCCTATAGGCTCTCCCGATCGCACGCACACTTAATGTCGTCGCTCATGCGTTCAAAACCGCTCGGCAAGAATGAAGGAGTGGAGATGATGGCTGGAATGAAGAAAGAAAGGAGGAGGAGGAGCAAGAGAAGGAGGGACAGAATCAGGCGAAGCGGATTGGGGCACAGAAAACAGCACGGATTCCAGATCTACATCATGACTTTGTGCTGAAAGGGAATTCGCACTTTGTTGGAAACATGACCGTTTTTTGAACCCGGATTGCTAGCGCCAGATGGTGGTGGGGATTAAAAGAGAAAGGTGGGGGGAGAGGAGGGGGGGGTTTGGGACGTGAGCAAAAGAAGTAAGATGGCGTCCAAAAATAGTTGCTTGATTTAAAACTTTGACGCATCCTACCTTTATTAACATCATTACCCCCAATCTGCTAGATCCATTATGGCACTTCTTTCATCCCTTTCATGTGCGATGAAAAGTGAACCGCGATCTCTAGAATAAATATGTGTGTACACACGCGAGGGACAATGTGCACAGAATGGACCGCGGTGAATCGGGAAGGGGTGATGGTGCGTTTACCTCACGTCCGACAGCTGTGTCATTGAACATGACAATGATGAACAGTAAAACATTTCACGTAGCCTGGACAATGCAGGCCCAGGAGTCGACCATACACACATGAATCAAGCGGTCATCATGGTGGTATTATCCTAATCCTAGGGGCATACGTTCGCTGGAGATCACCACCTGCTAAGAGAATAGCATTGTATAATCTTTGGCAAATACAGCACACCTTGTGCAATCAAGTCCAACCTGAGTATTGGATATGTGCCCCTTGAAGTATTGCACCATTTATAGATTTTTTTCTTCTTTTCTAAGCTCCTCACCATCCGAAAGCCTAGTTTATTTATGAAATATTGAGTAACGTAGTAAAATACACAAAGGAAACAGTTGTGTAATAATTTGCCATTCTTCCATCTAGTAATTTGTTTTGTGTTCAACCCCCTTCAAAAGCATGAAAATGTAATAAAATATACAGTGTACAAATGATACAAATGATGATGATTAGCTATAATAATCATGATTATTAATAATAATCATAATCATATTATTGTTATTATTATTGTAATATTATAAACACATAAACGCCCAAAGGTCAATGGAACCAAAAGGCTTGTCTCGAGTTTCGCGTTGCCATGCTGGGCGAGGCCGCTATGCACGGACAACTCTGTGTCTGTACACGTTCTTCAACCGCCAGCTTTACCTCATAGAGCATGTGACATCTCATATTATCTCACCCAAGACTAGCAGAGCATGAATGTGTGTCAGTCTTGGTGGAACGCCTTTGTATGTGTGTGTGTGTGTGTGTGTGTGTGTGTGTGTGTGTGTGTGTGTGTGTGTGTGTGTGTGTCTGTGTGTGTGTTTGAGAGTGTGAGCATGAATGCTAGGCTATATGTGTATCCTTCTGGGTCACTCAGGGAGATAATCTCTTGGAACACAGATGTGTGCATGTGCGTGCCACCGGTTTACACATGAACCATAACATAAAACTCACATTAACACATAATTCCAGATATGAGTCCCATGGTGAAAACAACTAAAATAGTGTTTTATATTGTGGTTCTTGTTAGAACACACCACTTCCTTTCAAACTGAGCTAGCATTGCAGACAATGCAAACAGCAATACAAATCTTTAGCGAAATGACACTAACAAGGTTAGGATTTAAAATAGAAATACCTGCCTGCCTTATGCCTTGTCTTGCTGAGCAAAGCAGGGATTTTGACAGAGGATGAATGGCGCCTTAAAGATATGTGTAAAAGATACATAAGATGGAGATGTGAAATGGTGTAAGAAAATATATTTTTAGATGCAGGTGAATTATTTAATGAAATAATCACTCACAGACAAGGCTGTCAGGAACAAGGAGAGGAGATACCTGCTTCCTGCCCAATAACCAGTCACATCTTGGAAGAGGACTTCACAACGGCTCAAATCAACACTCCTTTTAGGAATCAGCAAGTGTGCGAGTATTCTTTGATCTGTGTGCCGAGTCGGCCCATACTGCCGATGTTAGATTTTCTAAGTGGTAAATGCTTTAAACTGAATTGTGATTATTATCATTATATTATTATTAATAATTATAATCGTATAAAATCTCATAAAAATATATATACATTAAGAGATGCGTATAATTGTTGTTTTGTACTATTTTATGTACAAATATGAGCCTTAACACGGCTACTCTGTCGCCCTCTGTCTTATATTTCAGTTTTTTCCAGCCCCGCCCTGTACGTTATAAAATGCCCCAAATATATCTACCCAGGATGCATCACGATCTGGCCTTTGATCGACCCCGGCCGCGATAATGTCAGTGTCTGGCCACGGGCGGGTTCACATATCGGTCAAATTCATCCTATCGGATTTTTTTATACTGGTCACGTGCTGCGATTCCGATAGAATTCTCCTCCGACACCATTGGAGAAGCGGAGCAAAACAGCCAAAACAATACAAAAAAAAACCAAATGTCACCTAAAAACGAAACGAGTCCTACAGCGATCGAACATCCCACCTTTTGAATTCGGAAAAAAAAGGTCAGGTTGACTTAAATTTCCTCAGACTTTCCCCGCTGAGTTTCTCACATGCTCAAGAGGAATTTTCCCCGCCCTTCTGCGTCGGCTTTTGTTTTCATGACAACTCGGGGTGTTAACAGGTCACCGACGGTGCAGCGAGGTGAAGCCGGGGTTTTGTAATTAGTTGACAGTTTTTTCCCCCATAAAAAAACACATCGCCGGGCCTTCAATCCGACACAGCTGCGCGGCACCCGAAAAAATGTTTGCACATTATCCGACGCCCCCTGCTGCTCTCACCTTTGTCCGCCTGCCACTTGTTATTAGACTGCGTTGCTTCGGCCTACGTCTGCGGTGTCGAGGTGAACAACACGGCCCCCATTCATCCCAGTGAAAGTAAATAGTTTTAGCACAAACACTCGTTCTCTCTGTGGACAAGCGGAGGGTGAAGGTCCACGCTTTTGTTGCGATGAATCTCGTCTCTTGACAACAGTTAATGGTCCTAAGAGGGGCCGTTCACCTGATTCAGTCGTTTTAAAGGATTTTATAATTGAAAAATAATGCAAGTAAACCATAAATATTCGAGGTCAGATGTTTAATAGGCTTTTTGGGGAATTTAAAAGCGAGAAAATATAATATATATATTGAATTCACATACTGTCTAGACTGTTTAGAACGCAAAATTGACCGAATTTAGGAAAATAGTTTTGCTGATGTCACTGAGGTTCACATCCTGATACATTTAGTCCGGCCCTCTTTACGAGCAAAGAACCAAGACGAAGGACAAACCTCACAACATTGTTCTTCTGTAACTTCCATTTTTCCATTTCACACTTACCTCCACCGTTATTTCAAACTCTCCCACCCCCCCCCCGCCTTCACCTTATTAGACGTTCTTCTCCCTTAGGTGAAGCAAGGACAGTGAGGAGGACGGGTGTGATTGCTTTCACACCCAGGAAGTAATCACGGAGGACCTGCCACAGCTCTGATTAAGACTGATAAATATCGACGAGTGCTTAATGAGATGTCAGCCCCGCAAACGGGACTCTTCCCACCGCGCCCGCGGTCGCCACCGCCGCTGAGGGACGATGACCTCGGCGCAGCAATGTCACCGTTGTCCTCCGTAATCACAAAACCGCCCGCCAATTAATAGCGCCGTGGCTCGCTCAAAGAGGCCGCGCTTGGGTCGCTCACGTCAAACAAAATAAGCAGCCATAGGCAGGAGGGTTGTGGCATTTTAGCGTAATTATACAACGTTTACCATCATTGAAAAGGAATTACTGAGGGAAAAAAGTATCCCGACATGCTTGGACAAACTCAAGAACTCAAGATACAAATCTCAAAGCAAGACCAATTAGCTAATTCAATGATTATTTTCCATATCACCTGGCAACCTGTCTGAAGATCATAGCACAAATCTTTAGCGACCCTAATCCAAATAGGTATCGATCAGGAACACAGATGGGATACGATCAACATCCTAGCCACTCAATTTCCCCACTTACTATTTCCGCAAAGAGAGCATGTTAGTTTTAAATATAGCGAAAACTGTCACAACACCGGAGGCTCATAGCACAACAGGAGGATAAGACCACCGAAAACAAACCGGCATCTCAGGAAGACAAAGGCTCAAGAGATGTCTGCTGCAGTGCGAGCGGGACGCTGGCACGCCAGGGAGCCTGGAGCACCGGGAGATGCTCATTATCTAGCCTGACGTCTTGTGTTTTGTTTCATCTATGCTACTGACGTCAGTGCGGTCCCATACTGAAGCCATGTGCTTTGCGGTACACCTCACTGTCCTGTGCCCCTGCTTAGGAGTAAATGAGCCTGGCCTTATCTTAACGGCAGCCTGACGTGACTATAGGTTGTCTGTTGAACGGCATTTGGTCAACGTAGCTTTGGCTTTACAGCTTTCAATAAAACAAAGGTCTGGAGAATCTTTCCTGTGTTTATATTTTTTCTTTACTACGCGGTGGTGCGTGAGATCTTTTGGGTGAGGGTTTTGATTTTTGGCAGGCGTCTAACCAACCTATGGCTGGTGATCCATCAGAAGAACAGTACATCCAGCTGCATCCAAAAAAAGGAGGCTTGTTCAGGAAAAGAGAGTGCAGGATGGCCCTTTGGAGAGCAGGGGAAGGGGTGCGTGGGTGTGTGTGCATGGGGAGGGGATGAACATGTTTTTGGGGTTTTGGCATTGGATAATCCCCTTGTGATGTTTCCTCACAATAAAAGACTGTCGTGGGCCGATCTGGTACAAACGAAACAAGTTACATTCAGCCCGCAATTTGTAAATGGTGACCACATATTTTTGATAAATAGGGGTCATTATTATCACATTATATCATAATACAGATTTATTTGAGCATGTCGATACACATTGATATATATATTGATATAGATTTCATATACACATGCATACGTGGTTCCCAGTGCCAAGCTAGGAGAACATTAACAATAAAAGTGATTAATAGTCACCATTGTGGTGCATTTAAAAGACAACACGGTGCCGAATAACAACGCTACCTTGGCAAGCTCGCCTTAGTAATGGTGACATTTTAAAGATGGCAAAAAGACAAACAATTAGAGGCTGTTAATTGTAGCCCATTTCCTCTGCGCTTGTTGACAAATTTCTGTCTGGTAAATCATTTTGTTATTTATTTCCACATTTATTTACATTCTCTTCCCATAGCAGGGGAGCTTCATACAACCAAGACAGCATTGTATGTTGACGCAAACACACACGTTCACACACTCGCGTACACACACAGACAGCTCCTTTGTTCGAAGTATTTGCCAATTAGCAAGTTGCGGGCGGAGAAGAGGTAATTAGGCTTTCCAGTTGGCTTGTGTCTGTGCCGCGCAGCTTAGCCGAGACAGGTCCGATGCTAAACATCTCGCTATTTGTCCAGCAATTATGTCAGGTCCCAGTGTCGCGCTGCAGACGCAACCAATTAGCTGAGCCAAGCCCGAGCAGAAGAGAGGGATTATGGCAGAAGAGATGGCAGAGCAGGAAACGCCAGACAGAGAGAGTGTGTGTGTGTGTGTGGGGGGGGGGGGAATGAAAGAACAGAAGACAAGGAGCTGTGTGTTTTTTTCATGGAATAAGTAGGGGGGGGGGGGGGGGGGGGGGCTAGGGGAGGCCGTGTGGGACTGCGGATTTGTTTCCCTCTTCGTGTGATCATGTGTTGGATTGATCCTCGCCCTGACCGGGGCCATAATACTGCATAACGATATTTATGCTAAGAAGCCGTAGGCGGTGCTCAGTGGAGGGGAGATGGGCGGTATACAAAATAAATCTTTATCGGCGTCTCAATAAGTCTCCCTCTCATTACGTGGCATATTTTGATGAAATGCGCCTGCGCTTGATCAATATTCCCCTGTCTCGGTGTAATCTGACACTATGTCAATATAGCGGCGTGCGGCGCAGGCCTATATCCGTCTGCCGTAGGTTTATATTTACCTCAGACCGGCGTTCATGCCGTGCCGAGAGCAGGAAAAGCAGTGCCGGCTGATTCGGAGCAGTCAAAACACCTCCGAGCTCATGTCACGGTCCGTTTTACCGAGTTCTGCTATGCTTGGCCGCGCTGGGGGCCGTTCCAACTCAGGGGGATGGTATTGGCGTGCGTGCCCGGCGGCCATGATGGTTTCACCCCCCCCCCCTCACCCCCCCCACCCCCCCCCCCCCACCCCCCCCCCCCCCCCCCCCCCCCCCCACTGGGTTCGGCCCTCAGAGGCTGAGATACACCATAAGACATTCCGAGGCATTCTGACTCACTGTAGGGATAGCGGTTCACGAGATTTAAACAGACGAGGAGCTGGAGAGTACACTCTGATACATCATCATTAATGTGTGTGTACGTGTGTGTGTGTGTGTGTGTGTGTGTGTGTGTGTGTGTGTGTGTGTGTGTGTGTGTGTGTGTGTGTGTGTGTGTGTGTGTGTGTGTGTGTGTGTTTGTCCAAAAGCCTGTCGAGGTTTGAAGGCATCCATCGTCTGAAGATAATAAGAAAGCCAAAGCAAAGCCAGTGAAAAGGCTGTGTGTAGCATGTCTGCGGTCCATTGGGGGGTCTCCCACCACTCTCTGATCTGCGATGGGAATTATTTTTGCCTGCTTCAATAGAAAAAAATAAAAAGCCCACATAATCTTTAGTTAAAACTCTGAACACACACACAAACGCACACACATGCAGACAGAGAAGCCGCTGGTTCTATAGCTTTGTTTTTAATTGGACAGGGAGAGGGAAAATTTAAGAGCCGTGGGCCAAAATAAGTGAGGGGGCGAATGAGATAAAGAAAGAAATCCAAAACATCCCAGCATATCTGCCTGCATTTTTAATTCCTCTGGAAACCTGTGTGTTCGAAGATGACTAGGTGCTTTATTAATTAGTTGGTTGTAGACGGGGCGGTGGACTTGCCTCTCCTGCGGATTTCAATCCTTTTCTATTTGATTTGCCGCGTCGTTTTTCTACAATGAGACGGCTGGCAGCCACATGAGTCTGTTGCAAGATACCATCTGAAGCAGAATCATCACAAATTCTCTTCCATTAGGGTTTTTGATCCTTCTTTCCTTCTTACTGCTACTCGGAAACAGGGGTCCACAGCGCGCTATGGGGGTGACGATGAGGAGGATGATGATGATGATGATGATGATGATGATGGTGTTAATAATGGAGCAGAGCTTAACAGCCGAGACTGCGTTAGAAATAGATGAACTCTCAGTCAGTCTTCCCAGGGATCAATAGTCTCTCGATCAGTCGCCTGCAGCTACAGAGATGATGGATAGCATTTCACACCACCCTCAAACATATTATTTTCTTTCAGCTTTTGTGGCAGGGCTGGGGCCCTTCTGTCATAATGGAATAAAACGGTTTAAGCAGTGTAAACCTGGAACACACATTGTTACCAAGCTGTAGACTGGGTGAGGTAGTGTTTAGGGCAGCGTATCGTCAAATTGCTGCCGAGCTATAACTGGTACATTAGCGTAATTAGCATAGCCAGAGCCCAGCCTGGGTGAATGGCTTGTTTATTTGAAGCAGATACTTATCTGGAGTCACGACTGTGGCCCACTAAATCAACCGATACAAGTTGCTCGGAAAACTGCCCACAATTCTGATAGTAATTATGAGATTGCAAGATGGCCCGGAATGATGACATTGTGAATAAATATTTAGTTGTTGTTCTTTCGCCTGGGTAATTAGACAAGTTTTGTATGGTATGCTGGTGAGTGAGCATTGTGATAGCTATTGCATTGCATTCCTGAACAACAGTTAAGCCGATTCTTTTTTTGAATAATTTAGAAATGCCACCCAAGAAAACACAAGACACAAACACGTTGGGTTACATTTCTTAAATAATTTAATTGCAAAAAGGGTCTTTTAAAAATATTTCTACAAGAATGCATCATTTTTGTAATTTGTTGGGTTAAATCCGCACCATTAAATACATCTCAATGCTTTTCAAGAAAGAAACAAAACAATAACAGTTGCATCTATCATCCTTGCCTGACCCCTCACCTTCTGAACGGCCAAATCCCTTTCCCTGACTCTGCTTTTCAGGGGAGGAGCACCTGGCGCGTAAAGTGATCTTATAGACAAGGGCCTAAGGAATATCTACACCTAAAGAGCAAATGATGAAAATAATAGGATTGAAGGATGTGACGGGGCAAGAGCGGGAAACAGCCAGATGGGTGGGGACAGAGGTGGAGGTGGGGAGGTGATAATATAGCTGAAGTGGATGTAAGCATATTTTGAAAACTCTGCTAGCACAGAGAAAGTGGGCTTTGTTGGCACAGCGATAGACAGTTGCACAGTGAGCAAAGCATTGCCTTCGTGGTTGACAACGCTAATTGTACATCGGCGGACATCTGTGTTGTGTCCGCACACTCTCGTATTCTAGCATGCACACGTTTCCATAGTTCTGTGTGTGTGTTTTAATGATAACAAAAAGCACCTGTAGGGGGAACAAATATGGGAAACGGAAAACTAAATATATGTGTTGCGTCCATTCTACTCAAAAAACGGGAGAGGCAAAATCAACTTGAAACGGCCTGAATTAAAAACCCTCTCGAAAACGTCCTTTTCATTCCCCCGTTCTCGCCCGATATGCTGGCACGTTAATCATTCCTTTTTAGATGCACAACTGTAGCTACTTAGCTCCCATCACTCAACGGCCGTCCGCGAGCTCTAGCAGCTCCGAGCCCCGCACGCCATGTGCAACACATCAATAGTTCACGCTAGCTCTGAGCGAGCCGCCATCTCCCATGAGTGGGCATGTCTACCATCTGATTGTGTTTAGCCTCCAAAACCCTCGCCACCGCCTTCCTGCTTCTCCTTCCCTCTCCGCTGCCTTTTTTTTCTCATTTTTTGTTGTCATTTATCAACGGTCTTATTCGGTACCACATGTGGGCCGGTAATGGTAGCGGGGATGGGGTTGATTGAGTGAGTGAGTGAGTTGAGAGCGCTAATAGGGAGGAATATTTTCCTCCCGCGACTTTTTCGCGAAGGAGAATGGATGGTGATTGCATTCGTCTCAATCTTCTTAGCCTGCCCCCCTGAAAATTCGAACTTTAACATTTTTCTGTGTATTTCTTTGTCTTGTCGGAGAGAGAGACAGAAGTTTGCACCGCAGAATAACGTCAAGCAAATCTCTCATCTTGAAGAGGAAGCACTTTCTCATCGTGGAGGCGCCAAACACCAACAGAACACTCTAAGAGGTGGAGGTGGTGAAGGTGTTTAGGAGGTGATGCACAGTGATTGACCTTGAGGGGGTTCTCTCTTCACTCAACACGTTTCTACTTTTTGTGTTCTCCTGCAACTGGTTTGCATTAGTGAAGCCCAATGCATGGTATGGGTGTGTGTGTGTGTGTGTGTGTGTGTGTGTGTGTGTGTGTGTGTGTGTGTGTGTGTGTGTGTGTGTGTGTGTGTGTGTGTGTGTGTGTATGTGTGTGGGGGTGGATAGGTGCACTTTAAATATATGCAGCAGCATTTGAAGAACAGGCATTGGGATTAGGAACACATGTTTCACTGAACAATATCCATAATGGAATCTGGGGGGGGACTTTAAAGGAAGAAGTGATACAGCGAAGGCTGCTTTTTCTCAAATGAACACAAGCTGCAAACGACGCGCACACATAAACACACGCGCACACCTAGGAATATACACATTTCATTGACCTGAGGGCTTGAGGACCGTCCAGGGAGTCAGGACGAAGAACACATCTCTGTACCTTGGGTCTAACGTTACAGGTGATCATTCGGCTGCCCTCAGGAGTGGATTGTGTGTGTCTGTGTGCGTATGTGTGCGCGTGTGGTTGCACGGCAGGGCTGTTGATCCTGCATCGCTGCAGTAATCAGGCAGCCTGCCCCGTTGGAGACAGGATGATTGCGGGCCGAACGGGAAATGAGGAGAGATAATGATAGGTCGGCTCTGATGGCACGTCTGCCTCCTTTCTTCCTCGTTTTTCGTTGCTCTGAGCGACGCGTCCTGGCAGCCGCGGAGCGACCGCGGTCCGCTAATCGAACCGACAGACAAGGACCACCGAGCCTCCATTTTATGTTACATATATATATATATATATATATTTATACATTTGTTTTGGCTTTTTTACAACCCTGGGAGTGGGGGCCCTGTTTGTGGTGTAGAAGGGGCCAATGTCGGGCCCCTGTAGGGGAGCATAAGGAGGAGTACGTCCCTTGGTGTGTTTTGAATAACGAGGATGGATGGCTGGAAGGATGGATGGATATCGTGGGTCTCGCTAACGTCTGCAGCAGCTGTTATGTGGTGCTGTTGTGTGTTGCTTCTTTTTAGGTGGAACGAGTAGGTGATGTGTGTGTATTGATTATTCAGAATCCACCCCGTACACTGATCCACACACACACGCAGACACGCACACGCACACAGACACACACACGTACGCACACACACACACACACACATATACACAAACACACACATACACACGCACTCCAATGCCAAGGTCGTTAATAAGGGAGTGGGTTTATGGGCTTCACTCAGGATCAAATATTTCTTTCTCTCTTTTTTCCTTTCATTCATGCTTTCACAAACCTTTAACCGGTTGGCTGGTCTGCACAGAAGAAGACATTTCAAACAACACTTCCAGGTTTCTTCTCAAAAGACATTTTTTGTTCTTTCCATGTTTCTTTATCTTATTTTCGTTACAAAACATGTACAGGCTGTTTAGAACAACAACAAAAATACAATATCCAATTTATATGCAATTTAAAGTTTTTTTTCTTCGTTTTTCTCTTTAATAATCATCAATTTGCTGAATCTGGGTTGTGTCTTCCGTTTGATTGTTCTATAATCCACGTTCCCCGACGGGGGTGTGGAGTCACCTTTGATGGGGGGGGGGATACAAATAAATACATAGTGCTGCCTCTATAGTACATAGAGGGGGTGGCTGCAGGGCGCTGGAAGATGTGAGTGTATGTTAGTGTGTGTCTGTGTGTGTTTGTGTGTTTGTTCGTGTGTTGGGGCAGGGGTGGAGGTACAAGTCAAACAATTATTTCTAAACCTTGGTGATAGTAAAAATAAGAAAAAAACGAAAGCATGGTGTCTTCCATGGTTTTGCTCTGTTTCTGAACCATATATATATATATATGTATATATATATATATATATATATATATATATATATATATATATATATATATATGTATATCCAAACTTATTTTGTCTGTATTCAATAATAATAATAATCATAAAAACGATGAGTTAAAGAGTTGTACACAGAATATAGTGAATGGTTTGCAAATAGAATTGTTCCTTGTGATGATGATGGTTCATGCGATGTTTCTCCATGGTGGCAGAAAGCGGAAGCTGTATTGTACAGTATACTTGTGTGCAACTCGTTCGCATTCCTGTGTGGGCACTGAACCACACAACACACACACTCAGTCGTTCACACACGCATAAACAAAACACACACGAAAGGCTAAGTTGTCTCAAAGTTAAAGTCATTTTTCGCCTTTTTTTCAATCCCGTCAAGTGTCCATCTTGTACCTCTTTGTACGCCATTTTGAAAACACCTCCACCCCTCCCCCCCAAAATAAGTGTACTAAAAACAAACAAATGGGTGTACACAAAATCAAAATGAAGGGTGTGTGTAGGGTTGTATTAACAAAAAACAAACAACAGCAACTTCCATGGGTTAAAAACACGACGTTAGATGATCTTCCGGTGGGGAGCTATTGAACTATCCTAGGTCACTCTCAGGTAGGTAGGGCTTGACCTTACACACACATAGGGTCCCAGACGTGGCTCCTCTCCGCGTTCCGGGACCAACCGTCCCCCACTACATCCCATCCGACACTTTGGCATCGCAGCACTCTAGTGTTCCTCTCCAGCTCCTTGACCTTCACAGACAGGTGCCCTTTCAGTTAACACACCTTCAATATGAAGGTGGGGGTGGCGGCGGCGGGGTGGGGGGGGGGGGGGCATGGGGGCTAGACGGTAGGTGGGGCACACACGCAAAACATGAACAACTGCAACGACTGCTAGCATGTAGAAGGACTTCCTCCACTATTTCAGCGTCCAACTCTTTGTCCGTTTTTTTTTTGTTTTCCATTTTTTTTTCTTGAACCCGGGGTAAGCTTTTTTTTAATTGTTACCCAGAATCCTTTGAGGGAACATCAGTGTTTCTCCCGACCGCGGCCGTGAGCGTCCTCCGGCGAGTCAGAGAGCAAAGGGGAGTCTGTCACGCGAGAGTCAGGCGAATCCAGGTACCAGATTAAGGGTGCTATAAGGTCCGGTCCGAACCTCACAGAAACACACGCACGCATGCAAATGTCAACCCACACCTCGAGACGGTGAGGCACACATGGGATATAAGGGGGCTTACTTGGCCTCCTTCCTCGAAAAAAAATATACAAAAAAGAAATCTGGTTTCAATGTCTCGTCGGATGAGGGAACAAAAAAATCCAACAGAATTTCAACCGGGGACGCTTCTGAGGAGGAGGAGGAGGAGGAGGAGGAGGAGGAGGGTAAAGGGTAGTGGTAACGACGAAAAATAAAAGGAAAAAATAAAACTAGTCTGAGGCACTGCAAGCCAGTTTCATTGCTTCTGATTGGCAGAGATGGGTCAGGCAGCTAGTGGTTCCCATTGGCTCTCTCTTACTCTCTCTCTCTCTCTCTCTCTCTCTCTCTCTCTCTCTCTCTCTCTCCCTCTCTCTCTGGCACAGTTCCTCCCCGTGTTCCTCTGTGTGTGGCTGCTCTGTGACGGCCCTTGGCGTCCCGTCGCCGCTCAGACCTGGACAGGAAGTGTTTGGTTCATCTGTAGTCTCATGTCCTGAATGCTGCCCAGGATCTTTTTCTGATGGCCGGCCAGCGTGACTCCTATCCGCAGGAGGTCCCTACGGAACAGAGGAGGAGAAAACAGGCGGTTGAGTCATTAAAGCTCAAGTATGTACACATTGCAGGGGGGGGCAGACAGTAGCACTGGAGTCAATCTCCCTTTTTCTTTTCCTAATCAAACACAAACAGCCCTGAGAGAGGGACAAACGGACCGGGGGGCCATAAAATAAAATGGCAGCCAGATGCCGTGTTGACACAAGAGCTAGCCTCATTCGACCCGGGGCGTCGCCGTAATTTGACAAATGGCTCGGTCGCATGGCAGTTGGTCCCCATCAGATTGTGGTGCGAGAGAGTACATGTGGATAGTTAATGATTAAAAGCACTCTTTTTTTTTTTTTTACGCCGTACCTGTGCTTAGTTTTTTTACCTTCACAGCCGGTGCGCTTTACAGACTTCAAAACACTCCAGCGAGCGAGCGTGTGACTCACGGAACGAGAACGACCCAACCAATTTCACAGCCCGCTCGGTCAGAGACCTCCTCTGTCTTCGACCAGAGGCGAATCAGGATAACAGCGTTGAGCACTTTGCACCAAACTGTAAATATCTTAGCGGCGGTCGCGTAAATCTGCCTCGACCTCGACTTTTACGGTCCCGAGCGCCAGCTGCCGCGCCCGTCCCAGACGCCGCGAGAGGAGCCGTAGCGCTGAGCCGGGGCGGCCGGGGTTGGATGAACGGGGGGGAAATATGAAAATGTTGACATACAGCTGACATTATTAAACTCTTTACAGGCCTGGGAGAGTGCAGCACCTGCTGGGGCTGTCGTTAGGCCGTGGGCCGTAATCTAATCTGCCGGAGCCGGGCTGTTGGTTTAACGCGGTGGGACGGAATCACGAGCCCCCCCCCCCCCCCCCCCCTCCCACCTCCCACACCCCAACCCCCACCCCCGGCCCCCCTTCTCTTTTTGTTTCCGCTCGCCTGTTTGTCTTTCCCATGTCCAGAACCCAGGAGAGAGATATCGTCTGGAGGAGCCATTAGCGCGCTCTCTCTCTCTCTCTCTCTCTCTCTCTTTCTCTCCCTTTCTTTCTCTGGGTCAACCACGCCACTGTCTGTGTCCTCCAGACGCACACTCTCTCTCACACACACACACAGACACACACACATAATAACTCATATCATTTCATTGTATTTGCGGACAGTGTGTCCCTAAGCCTGTCTCCGCAACTTAGCGAACCGATCTGTTTGCTTTGTATATTCTAGCATATGGTTGTGTTTCTGTGCGTGTGTCTGTGTGTGTGTGTCTGTGTCTGTTCTGGTCTGTGTGTTTTTGAACAGCCAAACGATGATAACACCAATAACATGCAGCATGCGAGCGCGCGGGTGCGAGCGCTGCACGTCTGCCCATTCATCCTGCGCCATCACGTACGCCCTTGCATGCCAACGCTACGGCTGCGTCACAGCAATTTCACACACACACATAAATTGTGTTTTTCGTCCTCCTTTTGGCCATCCCTGTCCGCCCGGCGACGGACGATGAAATGATAATAAATGGGAACCATTAGAGGAATTACTGGCCATTAAGGGCAACACAGAGCCACAGTACAACACACCTGTCAGCCGGGCCAAATTGAAACAAATTACCTCCACCTCCATTGGCTATTATGCGGCTAATTAGGATGATATATTTATCATTATTATCCTAATTCGTTTATTTGATCATCGCTAGTAGCCCCCCCCATTTCCACCTCTCCGATTACATTACTTCCTGTTTGAAAACACACAGCGCCGTTTTTTGCTGGTGGCCAAGGTCAACGGGAGGTTGTCGCCACGGTAGCGGTCATAACTGTATACTCAGGGAATAGATCGGCCCTCGCTAAATGAAATCATTTTTTCTCAATTTTGTGGTGTTTATAGTCAAGGAAGGTTGTGTTAACAGCTCTCTCTCTCTCTCTCTCTCTCTCTCTCTCTCTCTCTCTCCCTCTCCCTCTCTCTCTCTCTCTCTCTCTCTCTCTCTCTCTCTCTCCCTCTCCCTCTCCCTCTCTCTCTCTCTCTCTCTCTCTCTCTCTCCCTCTCCCTCTCTCCCCCCCCCCCCCCTCTCTCTCTCTCTCTCTCTCTCTCTCTCTCTCTCTCTCTCTCTCTCTCTCTCTCTCTCTCTCTCTCTCTCTCTCTCTCTCTCTCTCTCTCTCTCTCTCTCTCTCTCTCTCTCTCTCTCAGTTTACAAGATTATTTCTTACAATAATCATCTGGCCATGATATGTTATCATAAAATGTGTAAAAGCAAATTAAAAATTAGGACGGGAAGTATTCCTTTCTCTCTCTTTCTTTGGTCCTGAATGTTAACTTGTGAATGCATTCAACCCATATAATTAAATACCAAAGTTAATTACAGTATTAATATTATTAAATAAACAAAAAAAGGACAAGGACGTCATTGTATTCAATAATTAAATGGGACATTAGCATTTTAAATGGTATAACCCGGGGTGCAAATAGAACAAGCATTTAGTTCCAGTATGTTACCCTGATGTATTTAACCTTTAATTGAAATCTTATTCCGTCTTTACTCTTGTATTTTGTCTTTTTAGATCATGTAAAGTGTCCTCGAGTACCCAAAGCGATGTTTAAATACAATTTATTATTATCATTACTACACTTTACTATATTTATACTGCTTGTGTTCTTCTTGTGTCAACCTCATGTCACATGAACATCAGGTACATTATGACCGTTTGATAATAAAACCCTTTGTCTCATGAACTCCCCGCGTGTTTCCACAAGGAAATCCTGCCTCAGCCTAACTCGCTCATCCAAAACCATGTTACCATGGTAACCACATGAAGTCCTCTCCATTTAAATCCTAACAGGAACAAATCTGTATCCTTTTCCACTCACTCCGCAGTCATCTGGGCCACCAGGTCAAAGGAAGCGAATCCGGCGTTGACAAAGTTGTCACGGTAACGACTCATCTTGATGGCGTCCAGCCAGTCTCCCACAGTGGTAAAAGTGGTATAGTCCGGCACACAGCGGTCAAGCAGGGGCTGGGACACTCTACATTGGGGGGACGGGGGAGGGGGGGGGGATACCATAATGGGGGGGGAGAGGGGGAGAGAAAGAAAAAAAGAGAGAGTTTTAGAGAGGGTTAAGGTCGTCATTCTGTCACACCGACAGGGTCACCCTCACCCAGAGACACCTCTCTCCACTAGAGTTCACCTCCCCCTCCTCTCTCACCTCTCCCCCCCCCCCCACCGGGGAGTATAGGGATGTCCCCACAGCCCGAGCCCAGACAGACAGAGGGATAGAGAGGAGCCCTGGGGGGGGGGGGGGGTTGGGGGGGGTGGGGGGGGGGGGGGAAGGGGCGCGGTCACCACCTATCACCATGGGGAGGCTGGCTGGAGGCCTGAGGTGAGCGCCAGTTAAAGGCTCCGGCGTATGATCATTCCTCGGCGCTCATCAATGAGTGTGTGTGTGTGTGTGTGCACACCCGTGCACGGAAAAACCAAAGAAGAAAAAGAACACACACACACACACACACAGTGTGAAAAAAAACTTGTTTTGTTTTTCGTTTTTTAAACGTCCCAGAAGAGAAAGACAAAAGGAATGTTTGTAACACAACACCGGAGGGATGACGCATGGCTTCTGAAGCAGACTCCGGAGATACAAGAGGCAGAGGTATCAGCGGAATGCCGATACACACAACAACATTTAAAACCGTGAGAATCTACTGTTGTGTGTTTCTTTGTGTGTGTGTGTGTGTGTGTGCGTGAGTGTGCATATGTGTGTGTGTGTGTGTGTGTGTGTGTGTGTGTGTGTGTGTGTGTGTGTGTGTGTGTGTGTGTGTGTGTGTGTGGGCATATGTGTGTGTATGTGTGTGTATGAGTGTGTGTCTGTGTGTGTGCGTGCGTGTGTGCATGCGTGTGTGTGTGTGTGTGTGTGTGTGTGTGTGTGTGTGTGTGTGTGTGTGCGTGAGTGTGCATATGTGTGTGTGTGCATGTGTGTGTGTGTGTTTGTGTGTGTGTGCCTGCTGCCTGATGACTCAGTCGCATGTACAGGCACTTGCCACCCTCACCTGACGTCACACACCTGTCAGCACGCCACACGGGCCCGCGTCCGTCTCCCCGACACACACCCCAACCGCCTTTTGTTTTTTCGGTCTCGCTGATCAATTTCACAGATACCGAGGCCACCGCGGGAGGTTTAATATAAAACACAAAGAACGAACCCGCGAGCCACCGGGGTCGAGAGAGAGGAGCAGAGCGGTCGGGAACCAACCAAGCCAGCCGGGGGGGCCGAGGGAGGTGAGCGAGGGGGGCGAGGGAGGGGAGATAGGGGTGGAGGGGAGGGAGGGAGGGAGGGAGGGAGGGAGGGAGGGACGGGAGAATACAGGAGTACAGGAGCGAGGGGGAACGTGAAAGAGAGCCCCTGTCTCCCCACGCCTTCTCTGCTCCGGTGATCCCTGATGCCTTTTTTTTGCCGACGTTACATTCATTAACAATTAAAAGAGGTGGGGGGGTATGTGGGGGTGGGGGGGGGAAAAGGGGAGCCAGGCAGGGAGCGAGGGGAGCTAATAAGAGGCATACAGAGGTTCCATTGAGCGGTGTAGACGGAGCGATTTTTAATAAGAGCCGTGCCTCAGAGTGCAAGGCCTCAGGACGTCTTTAACCCCAGGAACCGGCTCCTCTTAGTGGGCCATTGTTACCCAGCCCTGTCTGATGTTAGCTTTAGAACCGTCCACGGGCTCCGCAGGGTACATGGGGACTACAGTAAAGAGAGGGAGGGGGGGGGGGGGGGGGGAGAGACCTTCCTGTGAAGATAGCCCAGCGAGCTTTGGTGAGGCCACCACACAGAGGCCGATCAAACACACGGCCCCGCGCTGGCTTTCGGCTGGGTTCAAAAGAACGAGGGGAAAAGAGGATATTCGCATTCCGGTGGCAGAGTAAAGGAACTGCACCCGTCGTGCGGAATAACATCGTCTCCGTGGAGCTGAAAGCCTCGACACCGCGTCCGCCCACAACGTTAGCGGTGTCTCCGCTACGAGAACGCTCTGCCATGTTGTTATCTGGGCATGTACGACTAATGAGCACAGCCCGACAAACCGACAGCTGCAGCTAACCTTCATCGCTCATCCTCCAAACCGCGACCGGGACAGCGGCCTCCCCCACTTCCCCGTCCTCCGTCACACTCAACACCAGCGGGAGGCCACATATCTGCTGGCCCGCTTTAAATCTCGTTAGTGGCTAATTAAAAGGCTGCCTGCGTCTCCACTTTATTTTGTCTTTTTTTTTTTGGGCTGCCGTGCCCTAATGGAGCTAATTAACTGGGAGCCTAATCTTCTAAGAAAGGCGCTTCCACGAGGCCAACCGGGGCTCCGCTACCCTCCAAGGCCCTTCCCTCAGGACACAGCGACCCCGATGCAGGGACTGATAGGTAGGTCAACCCCCCCCCCCCCCCCCCCACCACCCACCACCCCTCCACCGGGGTCCCGCAACACCCCCCCCCCCCCCCCCCGGTCGCTCTCTCTCTCTCCCAGCCTCCTTCCCTAAACTCTGCCTCTTTCCGTCCTCTCCAAATCCTAATTCGTTTGGCAGCAGTGCAAAACACACCGAGTGCAGCTTTGTCTTTGTGCTGCGCCCGCCAGAACGGAGTCTTAACTGCACGGGGGTTTATCTAACAATGGGAAAGTCAGATCAGGCCTCTCGGCGTAATCAATGCTTGTACAAACGCAACAAAAACTTGCATGGGAATAAGTCTACACGGAACAGATAAGGTTGCAAATTGGTTTAATATGAGTCACCGGGTCTCATGTTCCCTGTATCCGATTGGATAAGAGACTTTTATTTGTCCAGTTGAAAGCTTTATCGGCGTACGTGCTTTGGGGGCCGATACGAATGATCTTTAGAAGACTTCTGGCCAAAAGAAACGCTGATTCATTCAACGACCGAGAATATGTCCCATTCACATGCACCATTCATCTACCGTGAATCAACACTGGTCACACGATGTTCAGTTTATGAGGACTTTAAATACCACCTACAATGTCTTCAAGGTGGTTTATTGAATACGGTTTTAAAAATCAGTTCAATGAAGTCCACCGCCATAAAAACATACAGTGAGCCAATAACTGCCAAAACGAAGACTTTTTATTACCCTTACAACTCCCAAACTTTTTTTTTGTAACCAACTATTTATGATCCACAACGGTATCGCCACTGTATTTCCCCTTATAAAGGACTCACTTTCACAAGTAAAGACATTTACAACTTACGGGGGGGGGGGCGGTTAATTCCGCCGGATGACAGCGGCGGCGATTGTAAAGACGGTTTAATAAGAATAAAAACGATAAAAAAAGAACCCTGTGCAACCTACCCGGAGGACTGCGTGCTGTTGGTGACCACCTTCAGGCTGGCGGCGTTGCGGATCAGCTTGTCCAGCGTGGCCACGATCTGGGTGAACTTGGGCCGCAGGTTCCTCTCCTTCACCCAGCAGTCCAGCATGAGCTGGTGCAGCGCGGTGGGACAGTCCATGGGCGGGGGCAGCCGGTAGTCCTGCTCCACCGCGTTGATCACCTGGGGGGAGGCAAGGGGGGAGGGAGAAAGGGAGAAGCGGGGAGGGAGGGGACATCCAGAGGGTTAACAGGGTGGGTCTACATATACATTTACATTTACATTGAGGGCATTTAGCTGACGCATTTATGTTAAGTCACTGACAGTAAGTACATTTGTCAGAGGAAAGAGAAACAACAATATATCGCCGTCAGTACAGTAAGGATGTTCATAGAACCAAGTGCCAAGCACTAACAATCGCTAGGTTAACCCATTCCCTGTACACAACAAAGCTAGCTAGGATAAATGCTACATGATGCTTAGTACTATACATTACGTGTAAGGACCTACAACGTACAATCAGTGCGTAAGAGAGGTGGTGAGAGGGTAATGTGGGAGGCTATGCAGAGTCTAGGTGGAGTCTTGCAATGGATCATGCAAGAGCCAGAGAGATTGATCCTTCATCGGTAGCATGGGTTCCCTATCATGCAAGAGCCAGAGTTATGATCCTTAATCAGGGGTTTCCAAAAGTCGGGCACACACTCACCCACCTGGGGAGGGGCCTTTGTCCAAAGACACACCTACCAAATCCTTTGTGCTATCCCATAAGGGGAACACCCTTCTCCTATGTCACAAATATGCGTTGTTTCTCGATGTTTATTGTTCGTCAACACAGTACGTCCCTGTTGCAGCTTTCAGCCATAATGACCAAATAAAACGCACACATAATCCTTTCTTAAATAAATGTGATAAAGACGTTTATTGTGGCCATGGCTGTGACAAGCTAAGCCCCTGACCCGGCCCACTTATGGCTTGCGACCCACGGTTTGAAAACCACAGGAAGATACAGGTGAAACCGTACCCTCTCTTTGAACAGTTTACTCAAACAAACCCCAAGAACACTTGCTGGTGGGAACATGAAACCGGGCTGGGGCCAGGGGGCATGCTAGTATGAGTCTGTGTGTGTGGGTGTGTGTTTGTGTGTGTGTATTTCTGTGTGTCTGCTTGTGTGTGTCTGGGTGCGTGTGAGTGTGTGGTTGTCTGCAGTGGTGGGCTCTGATGGTCATGGTTGTTGTTGCTGGGGCCGGGTTTGAAGTCGACCACACCAATGCACCAGAGCCTTGTTGTGGTCAAAGGGCTTATGTAAGAACCGTTTTACTCATTTGAAAGCCCAGTGAACGACCGAAGCTGGCCTTTTTTTTTGTCTGCAAACATTTTGTCAAGTGGGGGAGAGTTTTGCTATAAAATGCGCCCCAAAGGACCTTAGTTTCATAGCGACCGACTCGGTTCTTAGCATGAAAGTGTTAAGAACCAAGTCTTTAGAAAGTGTTAGGTAACCAAGATGGCGGCTATGTAACTAAAGGAACAGAGTCCCCCCCCCCCACCACACCCAGCAAGCGTTTAGAACCAAGATGGAATGAAGATAGACCCAAGATGGCAGCCAGGCGAGCACGTTCCCACGCTCCAACTCACGTCTTGGTTGCTCATGTCCCAGTAGGGCCGCTCGCCGTACGACATGACCTCCCACATGACGATGCCGTAGCTCCACACGTCGCTGGCCGAGGTGAACTTCCTGTAGGCGATGGCCTCAGGCGCGGTCCAGCGGATGGGGATCTTGCCTCCCTGTGGATATGCGAATGAGTAGGTGAGCGTGAAATACTGGGCGCGGGTGAGGAGGGGGGGGGAGGGGATGGAACACACAAAGACACAAACAGTCGCACACATACAAGAGGGAGAGAGCGGGTAAGAACAGAGGGCACTCCGAGGATGTGTCGATGCGCACACAAAGCAAGCGACACATGGCACACAACACGACAACACACCACGGATTGAGATGCAGACAAAAACGACAGGACAAGGAAGGCTAACTGTTTTGCGGTTGTAAAACAGTTCAAAGTTATCTTTGACAGACAGAGCCAAGCATCTCAACAACTTGTTGAGTAAGGGTTATGTTTTAGGGATATGTAAAGGGTTCGGTTAAGGGGAGGGTTAGGGATAGGGCTTAAACATTGAAAACACAAAATTAAATCTCAACAACTTGTCGGGTTAGGGTTATGTTTGAGGGATAAGTTAAGGGTTCGGTTTTGTGAAAGGGTTAAAACATTGAATACACAAAATGAGATCTCAACATCTCGTTGAGTAAGGCTCATGGGTATGGTTAGCCTCAAGGCTAGGGTTACGGGGAAAACATTCATAAATACATCACATCCAAACAACAAACTGGAACTTTGTTCCAGCCGTCCACCCACCAGTGAGCTTGTGTAGGTGGGGTCGGTGGGGTCGTCCTCCAGGAAGCGGGAGAGGCCGAAGTCGGACACCTTGCACACCAGGTTGCTGTTGACCAGGATGTTGCGTGCGGCCAGGTCGCGGTGGACGTAGTTCATGTCGGACAGATACTTCATGCCGGCCGCGATGCCGCGCAGCATGCCCACTAGCTGGATCACCGTGAACTGCCCGTCGTTCAGCTGGGGGTCGGGAGAGAGACGGAGGAGGTAGCGTTTAGATCAAGGCAGCGGGTTCAAAGGGGAAGCCACTAATTTGCTCTGTTTTGTCCGTTCTCTGGTCTCAAAAGCTATTACTGTGCATCTCTCGTTCTTTCAAACTTTGCCACTTTTGTGCCAGTTTCAACCTTTAACAAAACTTTTCCGTGGATTCAGTCTCCAGTCCTCTCTCCCAGCCATCGATCTAGCCCTCTCTCCCTTGTTGCCATTTTGCTAAGACTCACTCATAAGGCCGGCCAGACATTGTTTGATGTGCTCCAGACAGTGATACGTCAGAGACCGAGCTCTTTGTAAATGTCAGCCGATGCGACAGCACCGGGCCTTTCCTCAAGGTATCCCTCATCACCGCCTTTGGGGCAGAGCCATTTCCTGTCTGCAGAGACGACCTGAGATAACTAATAGCCTGATCAGGGGCAATAATGCCACCCGCTCTTCGTTTGGCAGGATTGAGCAACGAGATCGGCATGATGCAAGATAAACACCTGACGTTGGATGGGGAATACATTTTTGGGATGGAACATGTGTTTGTGTGTCTGTGTGTGTGTGTGTGTGTGTGTGTGTGTGTGTGTGTGTGTGTGTGTGTGTGTGTGTGTGTGTGTGTGTGTGTGTGTGTGTGTGTGTGTGTGCGCGTGCCACTCACCCTGAGGAAGGAGTCCAGGGCGCCGTTCTCCATGAACTCGGTGACGATCATGACCGGTCGGCTCTTGGTGACCACGCCCTCCAGGCGGATGATGTTGGGGTGGTCGAACTGGCCCATGATGGAGGCCTCGGACAGGAAGTCCCGCCTCTGGCGGTCTGTGTAGCCCACCTTCAGCGTCTTGATGGCCACGATGATCTCGCGCCGGCCGGGCAGCTTGAGCCTTCCTCGGCAAACTTCGCCAAACTCTCCTATCGAGAGAGAGAGCGGTGCGTGGAACAGCCAGAGAGAGAGAGAGAGAGAGAGAGAGAGAGAGAGAGAGAGGGAGAGAGAGAGAGCAGGGGGAGATGGAGAGAGAGAGAGAGAGAGAGGAGGGCAGAGAGGAATTGATGGAAGAGTGGAGTAGAGTGCGGGTGGGGGAGGAGGAGGGGAGGGGGAGGAGGGGGAGGGATGAGGAGGGAGAAAGGGGAGAGGGTACAGTTAACTGGTTAGCAACAAGGATTCAGGGATTGGTAGCAGGGGGAGGGGAGCAGGACAGTGAGACTGTCAAAGGGGAGAGGGGGGGGTGTGTTTGTCTAGGGTGGTGTTTACGGTACTGCCTATGGGGCATGTATGGGTGAGGTGGAGGAGGCATCATGAGACACACGCAGACATTTTTTACAGGGGAGGCTGGTGACAGACTAGAGTGATGTTGGAGTAGGAGACGCAGGACGTCGGGTCGACACACAGGCACACAGAACCGAAAAGAGGCAAGGTTGAAAGTAACACACAGAGGACGCGGTTAATGAGTGAGTGGCGCCAGCCAAAGCTGTTGGGAGCGTGAGTTTGGGAGGAGAGCTGGGATTTTGTGAGGAGAGGATCGTTATGAGGCGATGGGGAGGAGGATGGGGAAGAGAGGGAGGGGGGAGAGGGAGGGGGGAGAAGGGGGGGGGGGGGGGGGGGGGGGGAGGGGGTGCCCTAGACTTCGTAGGGTCCAGTGTAGCGGGCACAGGAGGAGGTACTGGGCGGAGTAAGGAACTTGGTTCTCCTGGGGGTAGTCGTCTCTATGTGTTGGTAATTTACAACCGAGAGAGCGAGTGGCGTGAGCGTGAGTCGTGGAGCCAATGAGACGACGACAGGGGGAAGGGCGAAGAAGATATGTCAATGATGATGATGATGATGATGATGAAGATGATGATAACAATGAGGAGGAAGGATCGAGAGATGGGTGGGGGAGGGGGGGGGGGGGGGGGGGCGAGGGCGAGGGAGGGGGGGTAGAGGACAGGGAGGACAGGGGTTGAGGGGGTTTTGTCACTCAAAAGGCGAAGGCTTGGGAAGCGCCTGGTTTCAAGTCGTAGCCACAGCAGTAGGAGGGCTGTCACAGCAGTAGCGGTGGCAATAGCAGTAGCGGTAGTGGTAGTGGTAGTAGTAGCAGTGGTAGTAGCAGCAGTAGCAGTAGTAGTGACTCCATCTCCATCATCACAACATCTTCCAATTTGGGCACTGATACGAAAAATAGCTCAATCTGGATTGGCTCAGTCCTGCAGCTTTTTAGCAAAATGCATTACCATATTATTATTTTACCATCAGGTAGACAGAAACATGACAGATATATGCTAGATCAACAAGGGTCTACATAGAGCGAAGGTGACCACATATTTGGTGGAATATATATTCAAATATGTGCCAAGTCAAAAGTCAAATCATATGCATAACAGTGACGTCTTAACAAGTAAGGCACAAATAAATGTGTGGAATAAAAGATGGCCAATCCTGGATCTTGCAAAAATAATAAATTGATTTAATTTTCTCAGCTCAATCCAATCGTAATACTTAATTTTTTTAATCCTTTTAACAAAATCTTAACAAATAACAAATGGCAAATCTCCTGCTCCAGGATTGGACTTGATTTGTTCCCAACACAAAAGACATCACCACGGGACAATTACAACTGCTAATCTAAGGGCTTCAAGGGGGAGGGTTAAAACAATAGGCGGGAATTCTACAACTGTGAATCAGGCTAACATCGACGAGGACGGCAATACACGCTAGCGGTTCGGTGACAACACACTATACTTGGGAGAGGAAGCCCCTAGAGGGCCGATACAGTGGGGGGGAGAAAGGGGAAGAGGAGGTGAAGGAAGGAGGGGAGGAGGGCTGGTCAATGAATTGAGTGAAAGTACCGATTGGTGTGAAGTCCTCTAATGGTATGGCCTGGAGGTGACTAGCGGTCTTCCCCCTGTTGCTCAGGAGCTTGGGTGGGTTACCTGCGCCGATGACCTCCTCGATCTTCACGCAGGACACGTCGATCTCCTTGGCAAACTCCCGCACGGCCTCGTTGGGGTCCTCGTAGGTGAAGGGGTCTATGTAGACCTTCATTCCCGGCGTGACTATTGGGGATTCAGTAACGAGAACAGGGAAGTGAATACGATGCTGACGGGGTTTCGATGTGTGGAGAAAGTAAATTGTAAATGGACTGCATTTGCATTTGCATCTGCGCTTCTCTAGCCAGTGGCCACTCAAAGCGCTTTACGATATCGCCTTATATTCATCAATTCGTGCACTCTTTCACACAGCGACGGCCTTGACAAAAAGTTTGTCTCAGGGACACGTCTACATTACTCAAGGAGCCGCTTGGTCGAACTAGCAACCTTCCGGTTACCAGCCAACCCGCTCTACCATATGCCGAGCCATATGCCGCCGGTGGTGTTAAATATGGATAAGTGTTGGATATTAAAACAGTAGCCATAATGTACGTCGAACGTTGCATGAATTAGTCATCGTTGCGACAAATAGGGTACAACATTGATCAACCAAACATGTATGTACGACTTCATCTGGGGAGGATTTGTAGCGTCTTTGGTCGCCACAGACGAACACTGTTGTGGTGGCTTTTCGGTGGGCTTTGTATCATGTGACAGGAGGATCTCCGCAGAGAGACTTACTGTACTGCTGTAGCTTTTCTGTGTACTCTGATTCTGAACCGTTCCTTTGCTTCCTGCGGGTAGAGAGGCAAAAAGGCAGCAGACTTAGTCACGTGTGCCTCCTCGCGCAGCATGATGCCACACCGGAGAGAGGAACAAAAGGAAGAATACAAATATCCATGACAATATCCGCACCCAAGAAGTCTAACCAATTCTGCCTGGTGGGACGCTTCTCCTTTCAATCGGGTGGTACAGCGTTTGGGGAGGCGGTGACATAGACAGTTATTGCACACCGAAAGCCTGGCGGAGGATTGAATAGTCCGGGATTGTGGCGGCGGTTTACAATCATACGGATGCATTTCCTTTGTCCCGCAAGCAGGACGCTCCGATGATACGGGATACGCAGAGACAAAAGCGCACTCAAATGACAAGCAGAACTGTCTCACGATCCTCAAACCATCACCGTGATCATTCAATACAGCCTATCCCCTCTCCAAACACACGCAAACATTTTTCTCTCCATTCATATCGTCTGTTCCTTCTCCCCTGATTGTTCATCCCTTCAGCCTAAACACTGTGCTATATTTATATCTCTCTCCGTCACTATCTCTTTGTGCTGCTGTGTTGGCGTTGTGTTGTGCGTCTGTGTGTGTATGTGTGCGTGTGTGAGACACAGGCTACAATGGCGTTGACAGTACGATAGGGGGACGGGGGGGGAGGGGGCGGCTGGAATTACATGTTAATGTTCCTCCATTGTTGTCTAACCAGTAACCGGGGCAATAATACCCAGCAGTAATTAGCATCTCATTTCAAATTCTAATTCGGCGCTGGAATATGGTCGAGGCACCGTGATTTTTTTTTTGTAGGATCGAGACTCATTCTTCCCCCCCCCCCCCCCCCCTCAGTGACGGAGGAGCGGACGGGCGGCGACGGCGGCGGCTGAGACACCCCCCCCCCCCGAGACACTGAAGAGTCGGTTGGGTGGGGGGGGTGGGGGGCGATTATGGTGGCATGAAAGAAGGCAGCGGCGAGGGGCGAGAGGGGTGCAAAGGGAGATTATGCGGTCTAGCGTGACCGATGCCCGTGCTTGTCAGCCGCGGCCCCCGACCAGCTTGAAGAGAGCGCCCAGGGGGTGCCAGTCTGCCGCGGTTGCCAACCTTTCACATTTGTATGCGCACACACACACAAACACAAACACACGCAAACATTTCCACGTACACTTTACACTACTGCGGAAAACAGCCGAGCACGTCTGACGGACGAGAGGTGTGAGGATAAAACGACGGAGGTTTAAACCCCGTTGAAGCCGTGTCAGGCGTTCGCTTTTTAGTTTTTTTCAAAGGCATAAGCTGACCACGCAGGCTTCTTCTGAGGCAATCGCTCCCTGGGCATTGGGAAGAAGAGGAGGACAGGGGGGAGGGGGGGGGAAGGGGGGGACGCATCTGGGTTGTTTGGTTGCAAGGGCGGCCGAAAGGACGGCTCGGAATGCCGGGGCCACGAGGACGCAGCCTATCAGGCTACCCAGCTGCTCGGCCCTGCGCCGGGGTCCAGCGAGCGGACTTGTGCTTTGTCCCGAGCTGTTTATTATTCACAGATTCTGAGGACTAATCTGGCATTTGAAGGGCTCACAGGTGGCACATCAATCCACTGTGACTCTTCTCGGGGGTGGTTTGGAGGACATGCAAACAAAGTTGACATTTTGGAAATGATCACTAGCCCTTTTCCAGCCCGTATAGGAGATATTTCCATTCCCGGGAAAATAAGTTTTTGATGCCTCGGAGCTGTATCATTTTTGTCACGAAATGTATTTCCCCTCTCGACGTATGTGCACATTTGCACAAATGTATTCACAGTGAAAATGATTCTCTGTGAGCTTTTTCGCTCCACCCTGCACTCGCTCCCCTGCGGGACCGTCGCGACTTCTTCAACTCGAGACTACCACTCATTGCAGTCTTACTTGAGGCAGACGATGGCGACGACCACGACGGCGATGAGGACCACCAGGCTGGCGGTTGCCAGGCCGACGATGAGCGGGAGCTGCTCCTGGATCGACTTCTCGGGTTCGGCTGGGATGTCGGGAGCGGAGGGGTCAGAGGTTACGCAGAGAAAAGCACAGTCACTTACATCCATACGCGCTGCCCACGCAACGCCCTGCGGGCAAATCAATTTTTGACGAGGCATGGGTTTCTTTCCGACTCTCCCTCAAAGCGGTGTAGGTCTCTCGGTGAGCCAGTACGCCTCCCACATCTACTACAGAATTATGGACTTAGATAACTTAGATCATGCCCCGGCATTCGTATATAACAAAGGCCATAGAAGGATAGGCCTTCAATGAAGAAGAAAAAAAAGAGTACAACTTTTATTTTCTTCAGAATTGTACTCCCGTATCCACGACAACTCATTTATGTAACCGTTCAAGAAATGTGGTTTGTGTAGCTGATGGTCATGAAGGACCTTTTCAGCTCCTGCGTTCCCTACAAGGCTATCCGGCCTATTCACCGAGCCAGCACTTTGCCGCCAACAGTCAGGTGCTTCCATAGGAACTCACGTTGCAGGTTGGTGCTGAAGTCAGTGGGGCTGCTGTAGCGGCCGTACCCCGCCACGGTCCGGGCGCGGACCTGCACCACGTAGGACGTCCTGGGGTTGAGGCCCTCGATCCGAGCGGAGCTTCTCTGGGCGGTCATGGTGTGGGCGATGGCCTCGCCAGCATCCTGTCAGAAGAACACGGATCGACACGATGTCACCAAAACAACACTTGGCCCCTCGCACACTTTGTTATTATCGTTGTAGCGGTGCCCAACCCTCGGCCGACACAGACGACTGGTCTTGTCACTCAGAGTCGGGCGGCGGGCTAGCAGAACAAGTATGGAGAGACAGGAAAGGGAGAAATAAAAGACGGAGAGAGGGAGCAAGAGGGAGCGAAATAAAGAAGAAAGAGAGGCAGAGAAGGGGGATTGGAGCCCGGCTGTTAATCCGACAAGGGAGGAACAGAACAACAAACGGTGGATAGACGCTGTCTGTCTGTGGTGGCTCCAACAAGGCTAATCTAGCCTTAGCTCTCTGGGCCTCTGGAAAACATCAAAACTTTCACATGAATAGCTGGGGGGACGAAGAGAGAGAGAGAGAGAGAGAGAGAGAGAGAGAGAGAGAGAGAGAGAGAGAGAGAGAGAGAGAGAGAGAGAGAGAGAGAGAGAGAGGGGCGAAAACTGAACTATGGTTGGAGTTAGAAAAAAGAGAAATTCAGAGGGTGGAAAGAACGAATGAGAGGAAGACAAACTAAGTTGGGTCGAGTTGAACGACGAGTAAAACACGTTTGCCCTTTCGTATAGTCGCCGCATTCAGAGTCACGGTCGCCGGCATTGTTTTGGGGATTTGCAAGAGCAAATTGGGATCAGGCTCAGGGACATTGATTCACACCGTGTCTTACCTTCTCATGGTACTTTATCTCGTAATCCAAAATGATTCCATTTGGCTTCTCCGGCGGCAGCCAGGACAGGCTCATGCTGTTGGCTGTGGCCGCCATCAGGTGAACTGTGGGTACTGCAGAGGGTGCTGTAACAGGGGACAAGAGACAAGGCAGAAGAACCGGTTAAATTCTTCACCGAAACAGCTTGTGTCTTCTTCTTCTCTGACGCTGCATCCTTGTAGTTGTACAATAAGACAAAATACGAAACGGTTGACGGTAAATGGCTTTGTTTTGTACTGTATTAGGTATGCAGGGCCACCCTTTAAACACTCAGATTCCGGCTTCCGGAAGCCTTTGGCAGAGTGAAAAGGTTGAGAGACAAAGGAGTCAACACAACTGACAACTTAGCTCGGGATACGCCCAGCTCACATCGCAAAAGAACATCGGAGAAACTTTGACTGTTCCGGTACTTCTACTGTCTTGAAATGTGAACCATTAAAGAGATGCTATAAAATATGACGAAATTCATTTTTAGTTTTCCGATGTACAGAAAATGTGATATAAACTTGCAATGCATATGACACATATCTATAAAAAGGGCAGGTATACTGCGTCCTCTTTTTATTTTAAAATACAGACACACTTGTACACAAACCGCAGTACAATCCTTCAACGCACTGTCACGCCACCCACCTAAGCGTTTCATGCTTTTGTTATGCGAGCGACTTTTAGCTTTTTAAGTACTTTCTGCTTTCTAATGTCTGATTTTCCTTATTTCGAAATCCTGGTTGGTTCTATACCTCTGAATCACTCTCCCTTCTCTCCCTGTTATACTCTTTCGTAACCTCAACAGTCAATTTAAAGGTTGTTAAGGTTGTTGTTGCTATTCCTCTCTTTCCAAAGATAACAAGTTCTACCCTTCTCCGGTTTCCAGCCCTACCATTGTTCTTGGCAGATTTTCATTTCATCTTGATGGGGCCTGTAGTCCTTCTCTCTCTCTCTCTCTCTCTCTCTCTCTCTCTCTCTCTCTGCCATTCTCCCCTTCCTCTACCCCTCCGTCAGTCCATGCCTCCCTCATCTCCTCCTTTCTTAAAAGCTTTTTAATCCCTAGGTCCGGTTCTTTGATCCTTTCCCTTGTATTTCTGTTTTTCCCTCTGCTGCCGTCTTTGTGAACAGACCTCCCTCTCTCTTTCTCCCCATACTTCCCCAAACCCTCCCCTGCAAAGGCCGAGCCACCCAGGCCCTCCTCCGGTTCCTCTCTCCCCCTTCCCCAGAAGACAATGCCCCCTGGTCAGATCCCCAGGTCACCCTAGCCTGGGGGATTAGGGGCCCACTGTGGGAGAGGCCCGTGGAGTAACCATGGAGGTGGCCCCCAGGGGCTTATCACCAGCTCCACTATTTATTTTTGGTCTTAAAAGTGGAATGTGAAGACAGGGATGGTCCTGGGTCTACAGGAGGAGATAATCTGATAATGGTTGATGTTCTTCTTTGCCCCCGCCTTCTCCCCTTGAGGTCTCCTCCTGCTCTAAGCTGACCCCGAAACCAGGGATGGACAGGGCTCCCTGTCACCCCAGCATCTGATCTCTTGTAAAACAAAGGGGCTCTCACATAGAGCCGTGTGGAACTCCTAGACCCCTGGGCCAAAAACACAAAGCATTCCGGAGGCCTCTTTCAGGGGCAGGAGGACTGAGACGAATAGCATAAGGAGAGAGAGAGGGGGACAGACAGAGCAAGGAAAAGAGAGGGAGAAAAACTGACCGGGAGAGAACGAGATGGCTGGGTGATGCTGGGTCTGTCTAGACAGAACATTTGAGGCAGAGACTAAACAAATTACTCAACACACTGCCACCAACCCACAGCCACCTTGGTGAGCAAAATTACAAAACATGTTTTTTTGTTTTTTTCTACTTTTCATTAAATTAGGAGCAGGCTTAATCCATGTTTTGTAAGAAAGGGTACATCTCGCAGCAGGCATTTCCCAGCCCGCTTTTGCATTTCATAACGCATATTTTTTCTCATGCATCGGGTAAAATGTGTTGAGCTTTTATCTCTGCAGGGTGAAATTACATTGGGATGCATTCAGATTGCCGCATGTTA
>NC_044059.1:10374350-10391850 GCF_902167405.1 Gadus morhua
CTCTCACACATACCAACACATATGGTTCCATGCAAACACTCACATGCACGCTACACTCAGACACCCTTGCCAGCTAAAGTTGGGAACAGCCATCGGATGTTGACAGAGGGACGGTCAGTGAGGTCTGGTGAGGAATGCTAATGGGTGGTACAAAATTATATGGAACGGTAAAGACTTTTAAGGAATGATAGGGAATGATGGAGATGGTAAGGAATGCTATGGGGAATGTTAGTGGCCACACATGATAAGGAATGACTTATGGGTGGAGATGACGGTAGAAAGTGTAACGTAGAAATTAGCAACATTAAATGATAAGGAAAAGATGATTCATCAAGTTAATCATCATCATCAGGATCTTAGCATTACACATAGTCATCATGGAAAAGCATGTGATAAAATAAATTAGTGAGATTGGTACTACTTAATGGCATGGAAAAGGTACTTGGGAATCACAATTGTTGTGTTATGTTTGGTGGTTAACTCTTAACCACCAAACATAACACAACAATTGTGATTCCCAAGTACCTTTTCGCCTTTTGCATCAGAAAGCACCGTTTGGCATATTCTGTTTTAAGTATAACTAGTCTTGGAGGACAGCAGTTATCTTAAGGGAGACTGGGTATCTCTCTCTCTCTCTCTCTCTCTCTCTCTCTCTCTCTCTCTCTCTCTCTCTCTCTCTCTCTCTCTCTCTCTCCTCTCTCCTCCTCCCCCCCCCCCCCCCCCCCCCCCACCAGATGCTCTCTCCAAGCAGACCGTCAGCCATGTTGTTTGTGTGATGAAGAAAGCTAACGCAGGCGAGATGAAACGCACCGCAGCAGATGAAGATGAGGAGCCGATGTGAATAATGATGAGGGGGGGAAATGCATACTCTTAATAAAACAACAAAGTGACAGATTACATCTCGGGTCCCGACGCCACAGGTGGAGCGGGGGTACTAATACCTAATGAAGACCGAGGCGTCGCGGCGCCGGAGTCGTTTAGCAATAAAGGGAACTGCACACTTAGCTCAATCCAAATATAAAACGCCCAGCTGCAGATGTTGAAGAATTGCCTCCATTTTTCGGCAATTTCATGGTTCATTTGAGGTTTAAATGTGCGTTTTTGTTGTAGCACTATAATAAAACAAACATAATTCCTGGTAAATCCATGATCCAAATCGGACAAAACACCAAAAAACTGTCCATCCCTGCGGAAAAGGCCTCAACCTTGCCCTGCAACACATGTAACATCTAATGTTACATGTAATGAATACATGTATTGAACACATGTGATGAACACATGCAAGCGTTGACACAACTGCTCATCCTTTATGTTAGATAAAGAAGCCATTCTCTGGATGCCCTGGTCCAGAGCCATCTAGGGATGACTCTGTTGCCACCGGCCCCCGTCACGACTCCCTCAGCGGGGGCAGTTCCGGACACGTTGTCCTGGACTCGTTCCACGTTCAGCCCGGTATGGGGCCCCCGCGGCACGGCATTCAAGCGCCGCCATGCGGACGCCCATTCACTCCTTCTCAGCTCACTGCCTGCCTACTCGCACCCAGAGCCGGAGAGAGAGAGAGAGAGAGAGAGAGAGAGAGAGAGAGAGAGAGAGAGAGAGAGAGAGAGAGACGGTGTGCAGAGAGAGAGAGAGAGCGAGAGCGAGAGAGAGATAGAATGAGAGAGAGAGAGAGAGAGAGAGAGAGAGAGAGAGAGAGAGAGAGAGAGAATGAGAGAGAGAGAGAGAGAAAAAGAGAGAGAGAGAGAGAGAGAGAGAGAGAGAGAGAGAGAGAGAGAGAGAGAGAGAGAGAGAGAGAGAGAGAGAGAGAGAGAGAGAGACGGTGTGCAGAAAGAGAGAGAGAGAGAGAGAGAGAGAGAGAGAGAGAGAGAGAGAGAGAGAGAGAGAGAGAGAGAGGGGGAGAGAGAGAGGGGAGGGGCCCAACAAAAGTCAGGCAGCAGAACGGGGGTCCTGGGAGAGAGAACACTCATGGTCTTTCAGCAACAAGTGTTTCCTTTTTAATTACCTTTAATTATCTCTAAATTGGGATGGGAGTGGAGGGACGGGGCTTTGGGACGGAGGGCTTCTCCAGTCGCCTGGGGCCCCTGTCAAAAGGCTGGGAGCCATGCTATATACGCAACCATGTGTGCAAACACGCACACTTTTAACGACGACACACACACACATTCACCACTGATGGCTTTTGGCCTAGGGCAAAAGAAAACAAAGCCTGAGGTTTGGGCCCATCATGGGCGCTGAAATGTGTGGTAGGGTCAATGGAGCACGCCGCGGTCTGCTATGGGTAGGCCATGATCAGGACGGTTTGACTTGCAACGCCGACAATCGTCTGGAACTTTGATTGAGCATGATGTAATTCGGCGGACAAAAGGCGAATGGAAAGACGGCAACAATAAGGGTTTGAAAGGCCCGGCTGGTTCCGTTCCGTCGGCCGTGCAGAAGGACATCGCTCAACCACGCCGCTCACAGTCACACGTTTGCAACACTGAGGTGGAGGGATTTTTGATTAATCGATCAAACTACGTTCAGGTATAAAATAGAGCATAAAAAAAGTGCACACCAAAGAAAGGAGCGGCACAAAGAGAGAAAAAATTGCTTTCAGAAAACAGGTAAAATAGCCACACTCTATTTGAGACAGATAACCCCTCAGCGAAGCGTGACGGGCCGGGGAATTGATATTTAACTATCAGACCTCACTCCTTATTTTCCATCCCATCATTCATCGTAGAGTGGGGGGGAGACGGATTTCAGACTGGAGAAAAACTTTTCTCCACCATCACGCCGGACCGCTGGATGAGCTATCTCCTCTGAACCCCGGGGCTCGGCCCATCCATCTCCAGACCGCCGTCGGATGGCGGGAGACAGGGCCGGCCTGGGCGGAGGGGGGGTACGGCACTGTGGATGGATCCACCGTGAGCTACGACGGTTCGCTTTCAAACGCAGATTATATAGAGATTGGCTGGGACAGATAGAGAGATCTACCTGCTCCCAGACGGATGAAGACGGATAGCTAGCCCGATAGCTAGCTAGTCAGACAGACAGACAGACAGACAGAGAGGTAGTCAATGCCGATGTAAAATGTATGTCTGCACCGCGTCTGCCAGCATTGCAGTAATTATTTTGTCATAGTTATTGAGCGTGGCAGAGCCATTACACATATGAATGCATATGTATACATACACTCACACAGGGAACTGCACAATGTAATGCAAACACTTGGGCCCGCAACGAGGTCAAGCCTGCCGTCTCCTTGCAACAATCACAACCTATTAACATCTTGGGAGATCCATTGCCCAGTAAATCAACTTGGACAGCCCACTGAGGCTGATTGTCTTCTAGCCATTCAAGCCTGTCAGTTGGCCCCATACAGCCCCATACAGCTCAAAGAGAGCAGCGGACCAATCGGAACTCAGCATCCGTAACCCACCTCTACCTTAAAGGCGCAGCCCCTTTCCAAGCCTCCGAAACTATATGGAAAATAGTCATTTAGTGAACGCCATAACAAATCCATCCATCTCTTTATAGGGTATTGGGCATAAATCTATTCATAAAATATTCCATGAATTCTTCCTTCACCCATCAATCCACACTCCCACACATAAAACCATACATCCGCCAATTCACCCACCCATTAATCCATCATCCATCCATCCATCCATGGACACATTAACTTCGACACCGGCTTATAGACACTACTGTCCAGCTGCATATCTTCTCCCTGGAGCCGATGTATGGACTACAGTCTGAGCTTTATGAGCATGAATGAAAAAGACGTTTGAATACCCAGACTGTCAGTGCTGACAGCTTTAGGCACAGTGTGGCCTGCATTCGCAATGTATTAGTACGTTAGTTGCGTTCAACCTGGGTCCTGATTCCCAGTTGTGCTAATAGATTTGTATACAGAAATCATTAGCCTCATAGCATAATTGGCAAAGTCGTATTCTAAGGTTCATCTTTTATGAATATGTAAGACAAATAGATGACAGGCAGATAGTGATGATGGAATGTCAAAAGCACTCTGATTGGCTTAGGATAGAGCCAATGAGGCCCAGAGAATCAGCAACATTTGGAGAGTAGAGTTACGTTCAATATCACAATTTGGCCGAAATATTACTCAGGAAATTATGCTATGAGGCTACCGAAATTCTAACGCTAATTTTACTGTTCATCGAAGGTTTAAATGTTCCATTTTGTAGTAGCACTATAATAATACAAACATAATGAGGCACAGTGAATCAGCAGCATTTTGAGAGTAGAGTTACGTTCAATATCACAATCTGGCCAAAATATGACTCAGGAAATTATGCTATGAGGCTAACGCAATGCTTGTGCTAATAATAAAAACACAGCCACCCCAAAGTGGTCCTAGACTTCAATCTGAATCAAACCTGGGCATTGGGAGACACAGAACGCGGAAACGAATTGCTCCACTGCAGTGCGACCAATGCTGACCTATGGGAAACTTTCAGAAATATATCAGCATTTGCAAACCTATAAATAACATCTGACAAGTTGGCCATTGCTCTACTGGGAGCATTGTTTAATCAAGACTCCGGGTCTACTTCAAGAATGCTGAGAAGTTGTGGCTGAGATATTCCAGCATCGGGGTATGGGCATAAATCCAAAAACCCTCTCTCATATTGTATTCATAAAAGATATGAGAAATATTGTCGATGGTGGTCCAGGAGATCTCGCATGATGGTTCAGACGGACAGACACAGTCATAGCCAGCTGTTGGGTGGTGGTGGTGGTGGTGGTGGGGGCTGGTGGGTGTGTAAGACTTTGACTGCTATAAGTAATGGGCCATGTCTGCCCATGACAGGTCTTTGGGAAATGGAGTCCAAAGCGATCAATGCCTTATAATGTTAACAACGATTCCTTCCCTCCATTGTGTTGCCCAGGGCCTGATCTATTAAACATGTGTCCTGTTGTCCCTCCGAAGAACCCCTCTGCCATCCACCGCCGACGGGGAGCAAACATGAAAGGGAAATAATGGACCGAATGGGAGGCTGAGGGGGAGAGAAATACAGAGACAATCGTATGAAAGAGAATACTGCTCAGTGCTCACTCCTCTCGGACTACTTTCCTTCCTTTGTGCCCTTTATTTCCTCAGGTTCAGCGTGTATTATCAGACCAACGAGCCGAGAATCGATTCTTCCACTCGATGGAATGCCTCTCTGAGCAAAGAGATCCTCTTGACGCTGGCATTGATTAGCCATTAACGAAAGTGAATCGACGGACTCGGTTTGACGTCCCTGGATTGTTGAGTGTGTGAGAAGGCGGTCCGAGGGACACTTCGCCGGCCCTTAGGAAGGATTCATTCTACCAGCACCCACAGTGCATAACATTTAAGACTAAGGAATAAACTGGTCCTTTGTGACATAAGAAAAGGAGAAGCATCAAGACATACCTTAACAAGCCAAGCTTACCCAGCACGGGGCATCCCTATAGAAGACTTGGGGGCATTCATTTCATTGTTGTTTATTTGTATAGAGACTATGTAGTCTGTTTGATCCGTACATCCAAACCGTCTTAATGCTGTACAGTGTATACTTTCAGTAGCACAGGTTGCTCACTGTGAATTGACCTTTCAACTCTACTACCATACTGTATGTTTTAGTGTGGTGTTTAGGGTTTGTTTTGTGAATTTATGTGTGTGTGTTTGTCTGTGTGCTTGTGGTTGCTTGTGTATGTTGTGTGTGTGTGTGCGTATGTGTGTTTGTCTGTGTATGCGTATGTTAGTTTGTCTGTGTTTGTTTGTGTTGGTGTGTGTGTGTGTGTGTGTGTGTGTGTGTGTTTGTCTGCGTTTGTTTTTGTGTGTGTGAGTGTGCGCACGCGTGCAGGTGTGTACTTATGCATCTGTCTGTGCATGTGGGAGTGTGTGCGTGCGTGCATGCTTGCCTACAGGGGTGTACCCCTGGCCTTCAGACCAGGGCAGCCCGTGTGCTCTCAGCCTGCCAAACAGCCCTCCTCTGATGTGGTGCATGTGGAATTTTCATTACAGAGGAAAGTGAAGCAGGCACACATGCATGCAGCGGCCCTGCACATGACAGAGACGAATGGTGGAGCCACGCTCGACTGAGGCCGGCAAAAATAGAGGTCAAGGTTTCCTTGAACCCGGGGTCTGCCTAGGGCTACCCTCTCTCCCCCCAGCCCCCCCCCAACAATCCACATGCTCGCGTACACAGACGTCTCCGCTAATTCTCCCCGTGAAAAAAGGAACCGTTTTCCCCATTTGACAACACACAAGACAGAGAGAGAGAGAGAGAGAGAGAGAGAGAGAGAGAGAGAGAGAGAGAGAGAGAGAGAGAGAGAGAGAGAGAGAGGGAGAGACAGAAAGAGAGACAGAGAGAGAGACAGAGAGAGAGAGAGAGAGAGAGACAGAGAGAGAGAGACAGAGAGAGAGAGAGAGAGAGAGAGAGAGAGAGAGAGAGAGTCAGACAGCGCCGAGGTCGTATTCGCGGCGCGTGATGTCACAGAACACGAGCTGCCTCGACTGTCTCAACACACTCTGACACTCGCACGCACACTCACGCACGCACGCACGCACGCACTCACACGAGCCTGCCACCCTCACAAACACACACAAACACGTCGACACACCGAAGGTCACAAATAGGCCTGGGCTGGGGGGCCCCTCCGGACCCCCTGCAACCCTAGCAACTGTACATTCTAGGAGTTTACGATCTTGACCTCATATGTAGGTGCCACATGGTTACAGAGAAGGGATCGGCTTAAGTGAAAGGGCCCCCATACCGGCCCCTCGCCCATGACCCGCCCAGCAGCCCAGGCTGCTGGGGGTTCCGCCAGATGTGACCACGTACCGCGCATGTGCATGTGGCTGCATGTGTGTGTGTGTGGCTGCATGTGTGTGCGTGTTTGCGTGCGTCTGTGTGTCAGAGCAGCGGAAATTGCGTTTGGCTGCACGTGTGTGTCCCTGTGTGTGAATCTGCCTGCATAATGTGTGTTTGAGTCTGGGATGGCATGCATGCATGTGACTGCATATGTAAGTGTGTGTGTGTGTGTGTGTGTGTGTGTGACACCCTGAGTGTCAGTCGCCCCCCCATGGTGGAATGTGACACTCTCCAACACTTGACGCCACCGGCCTGTCAATAAGACGGATAGAGCGGCAATGCCGATGTCGTGTTGGCGTGCTGGTAAGGTACATATGGATGGATCTCCGGGACGTCCTGACAACGACCCATCTCCACAACACCATACCCACCCATCCACCCGATCCCCCGGTGGGCGGGGGGGCCGGTCGGACCCCCCGTCCAGCCCCCCATCACCAGTCTTTATTAACCTGATGTATTTTAAGCGCCCGGTCCAGACAGCACCTTGTACGCCGGTGTCTCGTCAGATTCGCGGGAGTTATCGCCGTCTGCGGAAAAAGGCCTTTGAACCCCCGCCGCCCCCAAAATATGACCCCGTTGGTTTGCATTGATTTATGTCGGGGAGTGAAGAAGACATCAGTCCAGCTCATGAGAGGAACGGGCGGGTTCTGTGATCCGATCCGACCATTAGCTGGAGAACATAGGAGTAAAAAACACAGGCAACATGTCGTTAGCCTCATAGCATACTGTAAAATAGTATGCTATTTTACAGTTTATAAAAAAAAACCTATTTTAAGGTTCAACTTGTATTTAGCGTAAAAAATGACTCAGGCAAATAGTGATTATAGAATGTAGAAAGCACTCTGATTGGCTTAGGATAGAGCCAATGAGGCACAGTGAATCAGCAGCATTAGGAGAGTAGAGTTAGGTTCGATATCACAATTTGGCCAAAATATTACTCAGGAAATTATGCTTTGAGGCTCACAGAATGAACCAGGACTAGTTGGATCCGTTAACGCACTGTACAAAATAAAAAAAAGTGCAGAGCAGGAAAACGCTGAAACACGATCCTAAACGACCGACGGCCATTTCCTTTGAACACATTTGCGCCTGCGCTGTGTTGAGTGTGGTCCCACTAACCCTCCAGGATGGTGTGAGAGGGGGGGGGGGGGGGGGGGGGGGGGGAACAGCAGAGTGGGGGCTCCGGGTGACCACATTCCAAACACCGTCACCAAACACCGTGAGCGGGGCTGAGCCCAAAGTGGGGGCTGGTCGTCGATACAAGCGGCCAAAGTGAAAACACTTAGTGACCTAGCTACGCCCCCCCTCCCTCTAACCCCCCGACCCCGGCGCGACACAGGGGGCTTTGAATATTTAATACCTCGGCGTCTGGTGTTGGGACCTCGAAGATGGCCGCCGCGCAGAAGGTCTGTCGTTACTAAGTGCCAAGTCCTTCCCCGACGCGGGGCCGGCCTAGTTCACACGTCGGCAGGTTTTAATTTATGTCCCCGACACCCGGAGACGGTCAAACTCGAATCAATAACGCTCACCCCGGAGGCTGGAGGGATCGGGCGTTCCCAGAAATCAATTTCCCATTTTCCCAAAGTCAGGTAATAGGATGATTCTCGCTGGAATTCCCCAGCTGGAATTAAAAGTAATTTAATAACATGTCCATCATGCACACATTTCTATTTTAGCTCTCAAGCTTTATTCTATTTTAGCTCAGAAATTAAATTGAATTGTAAATTAATTGTTAAGGATTAAGATAATACATTTTTGTGCGGTGCAGACGATGTCTAATGCACATTGATATTGATAGTGATATTACAGCGTCAAATTCCCACCCATCATGTCGAGTGTGATCATAATATGTCACTAGGCATCAACGGAGAGTGAGTCCAGGGGGCTGCGGTCAACATTTGCGGTTTGGCTTAAAAAATACCTGTGATGGTCAGCCAATCCCCCTGGCTGGAAATAGAACCATTTAGGGATGGAGTGCACGCGTTCATCCCTGCAGCAAGACGAGACTCGTCCTGTGCCAGGGTCAGCCGTGCATGTCACAAGTTTCTTAATCATAGAAGCACACACACGCCAAAACACACACACACACACACACACACACACACTGCAAAAGGTGCTTGTGACGGCAGTCAGAGGCGCTGACACACCACCAGGAAATGAAAAACATGCATGTAGAAGCTAATTACATTCAAACATGGCCAGAATATGAATCTTAGTATTTATAGGCGAAACACTATTTTTTTTATATAAGTCTGGCCCTGATCACTGAATTCATGAAATATTGCCTTTGGTAAATTACCAGATACTCCTTTATTTAATGAATGAAAATCAGAAGCAGTTCCAAATGCTATTCATGTACATTCACCACCACACCTCCCCTCCCCTTGACATAAAAGTGCACAAACACACACAGACACACAAACACGCACACACGCACACGCAAATCTATACATGTAGCTCAGACGCGGTCACATGCAGGGACACACGTGTTTGTTTGTGTGAAAGTGAAAATTGGCACAAGCAGTACCCATCACCCCCCCCCCCCCCCCCCCCCCTCCCCCCACCTCCCGCCCCCCACATTCTCTAAGCTCCGACCGAGGCGCGCAGCGCAATACAACGCACAACGTATGTCATTTACACACAGCGCTTGTGGACACACAAATTAATGGAGAAACCCTGTCGCTTCCACACATTCTCGGGGGGGATTTAGTGCATCCGCGGGCAAATATGCTGAGAGAGACTCGCATATATATCAACATATGTTCTCCTGTGTCAGCGTGAAGACGAGCGCCAGGACGTGTTGGCATGTTTGTTAGGGGCCGGCTTACGACGAGCAGGAATTGCGAAAAATGTGCCTCCACAGACGCCTAACTAACTAGACAGTCGCGGCTGTCACATGACCCACTGCTCTCAGCTTCCGCGTACGGAGGAAGAGAGGGGCTTGTCTGTTTGAATTAAAATGCACACTGCGGACGCTAGGTTGAGGATATGAAGGGGTTTGGTACACAGGCGGTGGTCTGGTTAGTGTTTTGGCTCGGACTTGTGTCTGTTGAGGGGCTCCAGAAGAGAGGGCTGCTGGGAATTACACTTTTGCATGAAACACTACCGGGTCTTTTCATGCTAAAACACACACACACACACACACACACACACACACACACACACACACACACACACACACACACACACACACACACACACACACACACACACACACACAGACACACACACACACGCACACACGCACTGACACACTCAGGTCTGTGTGTGTTTAAAATGCGTCTCCTCAACCCCCTGGTAAACAGGTCCACATGCGTCCAGCTAAGGCAGATACTGTTACGTGCATATTGGAATTAAATTAGCACACGCTATCTTGTTTCCCCCGACAGCAGGCCCCATTTGCAAACATTAGACATCCCTCTCTCCTTCTCAGGAGAGCAGTGGCGGTGGCGGCGGTGGTGGTGGTGGCAGAGGCTCCGATTGTTCAGCCCCGGCCCCTCGCGTCTCCCAGCCAGACTCGGGCAGTCAGCACTCCACACCGTGTTTACACCCAGCACATTTTTCATTAACTGTGGCAAATTACATTTTAATCCACCGAGCGCGTTTCCATTGATGAAATTGTTTGAGTGTTCCTCCGATTCGCATCGAGTTTCTGCCACGCTCCGGCCAAGGAAAATACCAGCGAGGGATGATGGAGAAGTGGGAATATTTATCTGGATCTTTTCTAATCCGTCTCCGGTTGACAGGCAGATGGAAATTAGTAAAGACACAACAATCGGAAAGACAGCACGGAGGTGCTGGGTTTGGTAGCAGAGTTGAACCACCATCAAACCCTCGCCGGTTCCTAATCACTCATCTTTGGCAGACGGCATGTCTCACCATGTGAATACTCACCAAAAAACAACAACTGTTTTGATTGTTGTCCATCTATTTAGCCCACTATTAAACAACCCTCCCTTTGTTTCACTTATAAAAAATGTATGTAATATAACGCCACGGTGTACATTTATGGGTCAGCATCCCCACAGTCCAACTCTTTGGTTATTCTTCTGAACCTGTAGTCCCCTCTAGTGTGTTTTCCCTCCAGTTGTCCCCACTCTGATCCCTCTGCTGTTTCAGTGCCTTAATTGCCCCTTAATTTGTGTGACCACCAGACCCTGATGTTAGGGGCCGATAAGGAGGCAGGCTCAGTTGGATAAAAACAGGAGCCTACTATGTGGTACGCCTAGCATGCTCTGCATCCCCCCCCCCCTCCATGCTGACATCCACTCAGGCAGCAGAGCCGTAGCCTGGGGGTCCGGTAGTAAGAACCCCCAGTGGAGATGCTCTCACAGTGGGCCCGGGACCAAAGGTTTTTCGGGGGCCTTAATTACCCGGGCGTGGGTCGGATAACTGGAACCTGGAGCAGATCTGTGGAGCAGAAATCCTCCGCCGCTGGTGGGTTACGCTTGGGGTACTTGTAATTAAGGGGGTGCTCTCCTGTGGGAGCAAGCTCACCAATCCCTCCCTAAGTCCAAACTAGGCCGGTGTTCTGGCTGTTGCTAATAAACAGGCGCATCGCAGAGACACGCACATCTGTGCGCCTTCAGAGGTACCGGTACGGAAGGGAGCTCTGGCGCGTTGTGGCGGGCAGAACGCGGCCACCTAATGCGGCTCATCATGGACTTTGCGTGGGGAACAATAGCCGCATTGTGAGCCAACATCTGCTAGCAGACAACGCTAATTCCGCCGACCAAACAGGAAAATGAGGCATGAAATTCAGGGGTGATGTTTACATGCTGCTATGCCATTGATAATGCATGTTTGTTGTGTATTTATAGTGCCGCTGGTGATCTTGTATTCTGCCAATATTTATTGATACACCTCTTCTCTTCTTCTAGCCATGGTGCTAAAGAAGAGATTTAGCATTATAACCACAGCAAAAAACACAATTATGTTTGCTTACAGTAAAAAGTGCTGGGTGGGTTTTGAAGGGTGAGGAACTGAATGCTGAATTGCACACTCATCAGCTCATTGGTCTGCTAGTGTTTAGAAAGAAGACTGAACCAAGAGACCCACCAGGCAAACCGGGCTGAGGGCTCATCACTTAACCCTCAGACGAGAGAAGTAAGCTACCGACCAAATAGGTGATGTGTCCTCGATCACAGACCTCTGCTCCTTGTTTCTTCAGGGCAGCGCATCCAGCCACGATTCTAAACCATCTCTCTGTTCTTCCCTTTCCTCCCTTCTCTCTTTTCACCCTCCCTGCAGCAACGTGGCGCAGATGAGAAGAAACAAACGAAAACGTGGCTGTTCCGCCGTGAAAAAGCAACTGCTGGTCAGCATCAACACGGCCCGGGAGATGGTGGAAAAAACTTCACAGAACGACCTTTCGCTTCGCCCTTCCTTTTGGTCCATGCAGATAGCAGATGTTCCGGCGGCGGCGGTCTGGTCCTGTAAACAAGATGAGGCTCCACCAAGACACCAGTTGAATGGGCTGGCAACACTTAGGGCCTGTACATCGGAGAAGAGAATATCGACTGCCGGTACAGGCTTGACAAAGAGAGAGAACCGGTTTTGTGCGGCTCTACACAGCATGCACTGGGCCTCTCTGCGGGTTTGGTCACTGTTTGAGTGAGCAATCGTCTTATGTGAGGGGGGAGAGTTTGCAAAGGCTTAACAAAATCGTTAAGAAAACCTCCCACAGGCTCTGAGTGTTACAGAGGGCTATAATTGTTGTGTGTTTTGGTGTGTCTTCAAAATACACGTCGAAAAGTACATCGGGGGATTACAAATAGATGGATGGATTACAGGACGGTCATTTAGTTTCCCTCTAAAATCAGTATTTTTTAAGAAGTCCTTTAAAAATCACACAAGAGTCTCATGAGAACAGCTCCATGAGCCATACATTTCCTCCATCCTATGTAGCTGTAAAATCTCATTTTTTGGGCTAAAACCTTTGCAAACTGTGCTCCGTTATCGTCCGCTGAAGCAAGGGGCGAGAATGGGGAAGGGGAAATCATGTTGTGAGCTGCTGACAGTCGCCGGTGAGAGATCATGCCATTAAAGTGGAAAATAATATGCCTTCTGGTATGGAAGCCAAAGAGGAAACGACAGGTAATGGGATACGGTCGAGAGGTATTTCAAGGTTGGAAATATTGAACATCTTGTAAGAAGCAAATGCAAGACTGGAAGAAGTTTCTTTTTTTCTTTAAATGCATGAACTTTTGGTGGTTTTAATAGCAAGGGGGAAATAAATATGTGCACTGCTGACATGGAAGAGTTGGATTGTTCCCTTGTTAGGCATGCATCCTTGTCACTGACCTCACATTGCCCCCCATGGTGCGATCCTAGGGTTCATCAGAGAAGACACTCAGGGACTCTCCAAGATGTTTCCAGCCCGAAGCTCACCCTTCAAAGCAGAAACATCCGGTAGTATTTCTCACTGCAAAATGAATCAGGCCAGAGGAGTCACCAGAGACCAGGCTTGTTTATGGTGTCTCCTATTAAAATAAGGCGTCTACTAACTTAGGTTAAGAAAAAAATTGCAATCTTCACAGCCCCTCACATCTGCTCCACGGCGAGAGAGGGGCTTGGAGGGGCCGGAATTGGACTGGCTGCCGCTGCCCAGCACCCGCCTTGGACCTGGTAAGTGGAGAGCGTGGGCAGAGAGTCTGTTCCACAGTCTGCTCAAACAGGTGACGCTGAGAGACAAACAGGTCCAATTACACCACCGCACTCAGGAGCTTGGTACGGAATCAACTCTCCCAGTCTGCTCCTTCCTGTGCTGTCGTGTTCGGGACCGTGTCCCATACCTCTCCCATATGGCCATGGGTAGCAACGGCACCGTTACGGCATGGAACCTTATTATCTGTTTGGTGGATGAATAGGGGGAATGGGATTTAGTGAGGGTAAGCTATGAACACAGACAACTGATTCTCATTTAGAGAGTTTAAAGAAATGTGTCATGAACAAATCTGAGTCCCCCCTCAAATGGGTTCCTCTCCCCAATTTGCCTGCATAATTGGATAGATAACTATGATTTACACCAGTTTTTTTTGCATAAACACACTCACACACACACACACACACACACACACACACACACACACACACACACACACACACACACACACACACACACACACACACACACACACACACACACACTCACACACACACACACACACACACACAGGCAAACACACACAGACACACAAACACACAGTCAAACAGACACACCCAAGGATTTATGCACGGCAGAAACAAGACTGTGTGCTGGTTGAGCGCTCCCGCCATGTTTGACATAACTGTCCTGATTGAATATGAATGATGTTTTAAATTCATCGCCGCTCACTGTGCGCCCAGCCGGGATCTGACATAATCACCTGCAGTTTAGCGGTTGGGTTCTCAATGAAAAAAAACAACTCACTCTGCATGCGTTGCAAAATTGATATAGTGGAGTGGATGGCATAGAAATAACTGGCTGTACTTTTTATTCGTGCCACTCTTGCAGTCTCCCTAGCCATAAACGCCAGGAAGCCCAGTGTCTTGTTTACCTCCTTCTCTCTCCTCTGGATCTGAAATGTGCCATACCCCACCCCCCATCTCTCCCCTGATAAATATTGTTTAACACCACATCATTAATTTTAATTGAGGTTATGCCTTATTATTCCCACACAATTGTTTGGGGGACAGTTCATTTTTTTTTCCCTGCTGTAATATCTCCAGCAGTGGGAAGAAATTTAACGACGCATCGAACGGGTCAGGATCTGGGGCCCATACCCCCCCCCCCCCCCATATCACCAACCCCCACTACCCTCCCCACCCCATCCCCATCATCACCCCCCCGCCCCCCCCGCCCCCCCCCCCCCTGCTCAACATCCATTTAACTCCTCCGTGGCGCGGCGCGGCCACTTGGACCAGATATGAATCATACATCTTCTCCAGCGAGGTCTATTATTGTGGCGGGGGAAAAAGCAGGTACTTGAAGGTAACTAGGGCTATAGAGGAGCGTGTAGTGGCCTCCTAGCAGAGTGGCCGAGTGGCATTATCCGCTCGCAGAAGGAGTGAGAGTAGCCCCATGCTCTCATCGGGCGTTCAGCGTGTGTCGAAACCGAGGTAATTACATTCAATCTCACGCCAGCCCCCCCCCCCTCCCCCCCCCCTTCCCTCTCTCTCTCTTACCCAATGACCAGCAGCTCTCCTGCAACCCATTTCACCATAATTAATGAGGGGAGACTGAAGACCAACTTGGATCACTCTGTTATGAGAGGAAAGAGAGAGAGAGAGAGGGGGGAGAGAGATAGAGAGAGAGAGAGAGAGAGAGAGAGAGAGAGGGAGGGGGGAGAGAGAGAGAGAGAGGGGGGGGGAGAGAGAGAGACCGAGACAGAGACAGAGAGAGAGAGAGGGGGGGGGAGAGAGAGGGACCGAGACAGAGACAGAGAGAGAGAGAGGGGGGGGGAGAGAGAGGGAATAGGCAGTCACAGAGAGAGAGAGTGGGTGGAGAGAGAGGGGGGGAGAGAGAGAGAGAGAGAGAGAGAGAGAGAGAGAGAGAGAGAGAGAGAGAGAGAGAGAGAGAGAGAGAGAGAGTAAGAGGGTATAGGCAGTCAGAGAGAGAGGGGGGAGAGCAGATGAGTGTGTGTGTGTGTGTGTGTGTGTGTGTGTGTGTGTGTGTGTGTGTGTGTGTGTGTGTGTGTGTGTGTGTGTGTGTGTGTGTGTGTGTGTGTGTGTGAGGGAGTGGTTTTTTTAAAACTCTTTCACAACCACAGAGTCGGCTGCGGTTAGAGAAAAATCCACATCCAGTCTAAGTGCAGTCCCATAACAATGGCGGCATTAATGACATTATGAATAAATTGATTGCATGTGTTTGCTTCGCGCTACACGTGCTGCTGCCACCCTCATGTGAGAAGGGTTTAAGCGAGTGTGTACCGAGCAGAGGAGGCCTGGCGGAGAGAGATCATTTGACTTCAGAGCATTGCTCAATTAGAAGTGAGGAGAAGCTCTTCAGCATGCAGGCCCAGTCGGGTGAACGCTGATCAATATCACACAGAAATACGATCCCGGTTCGGGGGTTTCTCAAAGTCGGCCGAGGTCAAGGAGAAATTGTCGATATGGTAATTTTTTCCTCGCAGAGTGCAAAAGATTCTGGATATTGAATGAAATGATTGAACCTTCCTATCCGCTAGGGATAAAACTATGTACTGATTTCTAGCAATTCAATCCCTAATTAAATTGCCAGAATCTAACTTTAGCCGAAGTTCGATTTTTCAAATGACCTAAGGTGACCTGCAGAGGCACAGGGAAACTTCTGGGAACGCCTGAGTCGCTTGTTTACAAGGAAATCGCCCATCGTGTTCAGAGGGGTTGGTTCAAGCGATGGTGGTTCCAACACCCAAACCCAAGCTTAAGACCAAAGATTAGCCAAAGCTAGGCAAAGAACAAGAAGAACCAATCTCATAAGTTCTGTCCGGCCTCCAACATGAGTGCTCTTTCTTTCTTTTTGTTTCCTTTCTATTTTGGGAAAAAGTAAATCCTATTTAGCCAGAAAACAACCAGAGTCATCTCTTTGAAATGCTCTGAGTTGGTGACAGTCCTATTTCCAAGAGGAGCTTTACTTTGATATGAACAGAGCCCGTGGTGCAGAAAGTCCTGTTCCAGTTCCGAGCTGTGTTGGAACATCTGTTTTACTGACCAAGGGAATGAGCCATAACCCCATTTCACCGTTCAAATCCTTCACTTATTTACATCTGGCCCCTCTCCAGCGGCGCCACAAACTTGTTTTGTTGCTGTTTTCTACCAGTTGTCTCCAGAATAGCCTTTCTCCAGTGTTTCCTTTACAGATTCTCTTCCATTGTTTTTCGAATATCTTCGATTTATAAATATGACTGGAGGGTGGATTTTGAGATTGCAGACCACACATACTTCTGCCTTGTCCACCTGGATTCTGTTCCACGATGGAAAAGCAATAGTATGAAAACAACTAATGTAAATAGATACGGCCGGTGATAATTGAATATAGCTAAATAGACACAGACTACGGCCAGCTCCGGTGCCCTCCGGCCGCTTCCGACGATTGGTGGAGGGGTTTCTGCCGTTTGGTAGCCCAGTGAAACAACAACAGGACGTGAGGATTGTTTTTGCTTGTGTGTTTGGTAATTCATATTATGATATGATTATTAGCCGATCAACGAGGAAGACAAGCGCAGAGTCCCACTGAGGCGTCTAAGACGATGTTAACCGACGTTCAGAGCACGCAATGGGATGGGAGGGTGGGAATAATACGAGAGTCAGGTTGTGGTTGGGTCGTTCGTGTTTTTATTGGGGGATGTCTGGAAGCACTAAACACTTGTTGTCAATCGAATACGATTTACTTGATTTCATATTAATTTAACTTCAATGCGTTCAAACAAAGTTAGCTTAGGGCTTAGTGCACAGGTAGCTTAGGGTGAATTAAAGGAGATTTTACAGTTAATCTCTAAACAAGCATAGGCTCACTTGTTGAGGCAGCCATTAGATTGGACGCGCAAGTTTGAAAAAATGACCTGTCGACTCTGTCCCCGCCCCTTCCTGTCTGACGTTCTGTGCTTGACCTCTGTTGGCGTTTTGTTTTTAAGCAGAGTTCTGGAAATCCTAGATTACTGTAGGCTAGGCTCCAAACAAAGGCTGGGACA
>NC_044059.1:10394350-10471850 GCF_902167405.1 Gadus morhua
TCTGACTGGTGTGTTTTGTTTTTTTAACGTTTTCTCGACTGCGCCTCATGGGATACAAGAAGCGAAAGAGCACAAACTAAATTGGAACCCCTGGCAGGTTTACAACCTGGCAGAGCCACATATACACACACACACACACACGCACACTTGAAACCCAATTTCAAAATATATTTTGACATATAGAATTGTGTATGTGTAAATACGCAGTGACATAAAAACCCCAGATGGAATAGATTAGCTGCCTATGTATTAATGGATATGGAAAGGATCATGGATATGATTATGTCAAGAGTTGGTCACTATGGTTTAACCCATATTTTACTTCTTCTCCGGTCAGTATATCAGGCGGTTCAAGGCGCTCGAAACAAACAACGAAACAAAAAAAACACAGACACGATTTGCTAATTAAGAAGTTAACCTTTGAGGTTACACTTGTTTTGGTCTTGAAGTCTTCAAGGGCTACGTGGGAACTAGTCACAGACTTAATGCATACGAGTTCCCCTTAGAGGTGGGCATTGTATACATGTGTGAGTGTGTGTGTGTGTGTGTGTGTGTGTGTGTGTGTATATGTGTATTTGTATGTGTGTGTGTGTGAGTGTGTCTGTGTCTGTGTGTGCATGTGTATATATACATGTGTGCGTGTGTGTATGTGTATATGTGTGTGTATATATGTGTATGTCTGTGTATGCGTGCGTGCGTGTATGCGTGTGTGCGCGCTAGCGTGTGTGAGTGAGTGTGTATGCCTCTCCCCCCCTACCCCTTGCCTTCCGCTATGCCAACTGTTCCAGATTTCAGGAGAAGCGTGACCTGGGCTGTACCCTGACCTCTGCGCCTACACACCCCGGGAAGCCCGGACCACACACACACCGCACATATGTGTCAAATCCCGTAAATATGCAGCGATCTCCAGGATTATTTCCAAGTAATCGGATACGTGGCCAAATCAGTTGATGTGATTATGAAACCAATAGAAATGTCCTCTAGGTCGGATGACGTGAAATCGCCCCTCATAAAAAACACCTCTGCCCTTGTGCATGCAGCTTAGATACCCCATGCTGATCCCTGATAACAGGATACAGAGGGCATAGGTTTGTCCATTTGGAAATCAAGTGTACGGAAGGTGGAGGTTTTTAATAATAATAATCACTAGCCCTGGTGATTTTTATTTTATTTCTTGCAGCTCCCAGTAGACTGTCCGCGGCCGTAACCGCGTTACAGAGGGCTATTGTGCATGGTTCCAATATAAAGGGGCACCTATGGCATGAGGGGGGGGGTGTTTGTGTTTTTTAGTCCTGCAAGGACACACTTTATCCCACCCCTGCGAGTCAAGGTTGGCCGTATCAGCTGAAACGAAGCAGGGAAGCATGGTAGAGAAAAAAAAAACCCTCCTGAAACTCTGTCCGTCCCCTCTCGCTGTCACCTGATCCAAACACTGAGTTCTTTCACTAAAAACGTCTGATTCCTCCCCCCCCCCCCCACCCATCTCCTCCACCCTGGACGTATGTTAAAACCGGAGGCCCATGTGGGGGGCTTTTACGAGGTGTCCTGTTTTCCTAGTGAACCTCTGGTGATTTAGGTTGTGTGATTGAAACCGAGGGGAGAACCTCCTAAAACCTTCTGCTCAAACCTTCTCCCAACCCGTCCGGTTTCTCCCTAGATGAAAATGGCCGTGATCCCCGGATCCGAATTAAAAACCCATTCGGGGAGCGAAAGCGCCGTGTTTGGACACATGCATCCGGGACGCGGGTCTATTGTGGGAACGCCATGCGGTTGGCGGTGCGGATTGGCCGGGAGGATGACATAACGGGAGGGAAAACTAGGAACCCGAACCTCCAAGTTCCTATTTCAGGGTCTCCCTGGCGGGTCTGCTCTTCGTTGAATCGAGCCACATTGTCACATTACTGCGAGCAGGGCACACAAAACGGTGACCGTCTCGGGTTGGAACGTCGCGTAACGGTTCAGAACATCGCGCCTCCTCTTGAAATGGGGAAAGCGCACAGGGGCCAGGACACATGAGGTAGAAGAGTGTCAGAGGAGGGTGAGCTGTTTCTGGGCACACTCGCTGAGATCTGGCCGCACCTCCTCTGGTCCAAGTGAAACACTCGGGCTGGTGTTGTCAAAGTGCTGAGACCTATCTAAATGTCGTCCAATAACATCAAACAGAGGCGAGCGAGACTGCGCGTATCCACTCACAATGGCTTCTTCTCTTGGCCGTCTTTGTTATTTTCTCGGCATGCCTGACACATTTTTACTTTCTGCTCTTTAAAATATTATTTAACCTTTTATAGACTTGCTTTTGTCTCATCTCTTTCTGTAACAGCTATTCTTACACTTTTTAATTGCTTTATCTGTTTTTCTTCTCAATGTTCTATGCGTAATTCAAAACTCTTTTTTTTTTTCTTTTTTGGTGGAAATTGTGCCGAATGACGTCACTGCTGAACAAACTTGAATTATTTAAATGAAGTAACATCACCTAGCGCTAATGATACCTGTCTAGTGTCTGTACGGTTTGATGATAGTGTTTGGTTACTATTTAACCAAACATAACACCGTCAACAGCATAATTATAATGATTCAATCCCAATATTCTGATGTTTGCCACAAAAACAACAGAAACAATTAAAGATACACATCACAACAAATCTGTTTTATCAGTATGACACTCCATAACCCCCCTAGAGAATATATATTTTTAACAAATTGGATATTAGATATATTTTGTCCCCCTACAAAATCGAATTAACTATGCAATCTTTTCAGTAATTTTTGATGAAGAATTATAGAAGGATACATTTTTTATGTCTTGTCTTATTTGTATTTTATGATCACAGCCTTCTCAAACCGTAACTCTGACTCAACGTGATTGTAGGCGACTTAATAAGGGTTCTAAAAGCCATTATTTCCACCGCCACCCACATATATCTCACTTTAGAGGCTGACAGTGTTTGTCGGCCATTTTATGTCCTGTGTATGTTTTACGTTGTTGTCTTTTACAAATTAGACCTGGAGCGCAAATGATTTGTCACAGCGTCTCGTGCGGGCAGCTGGACGAATTAAATAGGGTTCCTGGCCATCTACCAAAAACTTTTTTTAACAGGCTTTTTTTGTCATTCTCTGGGAACATTTTACAGTCTTTAATAATGCCGCGTGTTTTTCAGTGTTTCCCCTCACAAGCTAATGAGAGAGAGGAGATACGGGCCTCGGCCAAGGACGGTGATAAAAGTTACTTTGTGGCTGTGGAACACATGTAAAAAATAATTTGAAACACAAGTAGAAGAATGAAGTGTACTTTGCTGAGAGCATGCGGTATTTTGGTGGCACAATATATGGGCCCTTTTGTGGCTAATATTCTTCAAAGGGAAAAATATTGTCAGAAATTTTGCTAAATATTTACATTTAGCGATTTGGCAAACGCTGTTTGCCGAAGCAACTAACAATTGCGGCTTAGAACAATAAAAAGGGAACAATGGAAATTGGAGAAGCTACAAAAATAACACTGCTTGTGAAGTTGATTTGCTTCACAAGCGAATCAACTGGACAATCTTACAATTGCCTTGGCAGGCCGGACAAGGTACGGACAATGGACTTTTTGATCCTACGCCACCAGTAGAAAGCAACAGCAGCAAACAGCCAACATCCCAATGGGAACCGGCTGGCACACGCATCTCAAGACGTCTCGTGTAGAAGGCAGCGTTGCGGTACCGGGCAGCGGATCCAAACGAAGACCCTTGTGATAATGAGCGCTGGCTCAGTGTTTACCATTGCTTCATCACACGCTGTCATCATGCCGTCTCATGTGCACATGCCTCTCCACAAGAGCCTCAACACACACACAATCACACACACACACACACACATGGACACAGACACTTTTATATTTATAAGTGCACAGTACACACACATGGAACTTGAAATCACACATGCCCAGAAGAAACAGACATGTGCGATTTAGAAATGATGAGACATCTTCTGTGCTTACACTGATGAACAAAGCCACAGATACACACCCACACACGCACACACACACACACACACACACACACACACACACACACACACACACACACACACACACACACACACACATCCAACATATGTCCCACGTGCACTCAAGCACAGTGGAATTGAGCTGAAATACAGATTCAGCTTCAAAGTAAATGTATGAAATATTAATACAAATATTTAGCACACGACTAATTAGTCGACAATCTTTGGCACCATAACTCTTAAATTATCTTCCTAAACCTGGGAAATGAATCAAATGGAGCGTTGCCGGGATTGAATGCCCTCACATTAAGAAATAACATCGGGTGAACCAACACACCTTAGCGAAGAAGAACATTACCATTGCATGTCTCCTTGGTGCAGGTTTTTAAGGCCAATTCAACATCAATAACAGTGTTTACCACCATACAACATCTTGGCTCCCGTTCAGCCATGTGGTTCTCATGTCCTCTCTTGCTCACATTTCACAGGCTATTTGATCAAATGATCAGAATGGAAGAGTTTTAGAATATTAAGCGTGTTCTGTGGCCAGCTAACTTCATAGGTTAAAGTTGTTAAGTGAGTGTGAGTGTAGTGATTTGTGACGTGTTTTGATGGCAACTGATATAGGACTTGGATGACTCTGAGTATCTGTGTGGCACTGTCTGTCTTGTGTCTATGGAATATAATTTAGAAAGCATGGATTTGAATCATGTTTGTGTGTGCGTGTGCGTGCAAGCGCACGTGTGTGTGTGTGTATGTGTGTGCTGGATCAATACAGACAAAGACAGACAGAATAGACACAGTATGTTATATATGTGTGAGAGAGAGAGAGAGAGAGAGAGAGAGAGAGAGAGAGAGAGAGAGAGAGAGAGAGAGAGAGAGAGAGAGAGAGAGAGAGAAGAGTGATAGATAGATAGATAGATAGATAGATAGATAGATAGATAGATAGATAGATAGATAGATAGATAGATAGATAGATAGATAGATAGATAGATAGATAGATAGATAGATAGACGGATAGATAGACGGATAGATAGATATATAGATAGATAGATAGATAGATAGCCACACAGATTGAGTTGAATACAGTCCAAAGGCTCCAGCAGAAAAGCAGCTGTCGGTCCTTGTACCGCACACTCCTATGATACGATAGTATCTCTGTGTTATTCCTCCCTTTATCCAGCATAGTGGTTGTTAGGGTTCTCAGCTATCTCCAGGGAAGGCTTGACCTTTCACCCCACCTCCCTTCTCATCACATCCAAGTGCCACTAGTGATACAGCCCCTTTCTTCTGACTAATGTAAGCTAATATCCCGGGCCGAGCCATACCCCAGTACCATTTGGGGGGGAGCCCACTCGCTACTGATGTAACCCTAGTCGCCATGTTGGCGCTGTCTGCTTTCATAAGACCGGGGAGCGTCATCGCTAATGGAAGTTAAAGATTCCTCCTCACTGTAGCCTAGACTCTCTCAAGGATTACCGGGAAACCAAAATAGAGGGCACCCTTTTGCGGTCACTTCTGGTTATTGTCCAACGGGGTTGTTTTGCATAGCATGGGTTTGAATGAAATGAAACATAAGACGTCAACACTATGAGTAGCAAGACAGTGTTTTAAGTTGATATAGTCTTTACCACAGGTCTTTTGTTTATTTTATTAACGCCACCAAATCGAATTGCGTGCATTGTGTTGTTAGAATAGAAATGAATTTTTGTCCAGAATCCCAGTATCGTGGATATTTGTTTTGGGTTATTTTGAGAGCACCTGGTGCTAAAGCTCAATAAAACTAACACTAGGAGGGATAAAGGAGCAGGCAAATAGAAGTTCTGTGTAAAAGAACAGAAAGTTAAATGAAGTCACTGTCTTGGCGTGGTTAACAGCCACATTTTAATCATTGTGATACAGCCTTTGCAGTTATTATCAACAAAGCTATTATCACAAAAACTCGCCTGCTGTTTTCATGAGGGAAAGGAGATTTTCTTCCTCTCTGCTGGACTGCTACTATTATAAGATATACTAATAAAGATATTATTATTAATTGTTCTGAGTCTTATGTCAGCGTGGGTCTGCGTGCGAGATAAACGTCTGAAGCCGTGCTTTAGTTGGCTGCTCATCAGAGGATGCGTGTGGGCAAAACCACTGTTACATCTCTCTGCTTTGTTACCGCGCCGTCGGAAGAAAGGAAAACTTTGCTCCGGAAAAATATCTTATTTCAACACAATTATTTCTGCACCTTTGGTTTGGTTGATTGACTAAAACAGCATTCCAAAAAACCTGAAGGGAAAATATTTGTCCAAAAAGATAGCTTTACTGAAGTACTTTAGTCTGTGTGTGTGTGTGTGTGTGTGTGTGTGTGTGTGTGTGTGTGTGTGTGTGTGTGTGTGTGTGTGTGTGTGTGTGTGTGTGTGTGTGTGTGTGTGTGTGTGTGTGCATGCGAGTGTGTGCTTGTGTCTCTGTGTGTCTGTCTGTGTGTGTGTGTGTCTGTATCTGTGTATGTCTGTGTGTGTGTGGGTGTCCGTGCCTGTGCCTGTGCGTGTGTGTGAACGTGTGCGCGTGCGTGTATCGCGTGTGTGTATGAGTGTGCGTGCAGATCTCGCCTTGCCCTCTCCCATGCAGCCGTGTCCAAGCGTGTGCAGCTTTGTTGCGATCCGAGTCACGCGTTAAGGCATGTGTGTGTGTGTGTGTGTGCGCGTGTTTGTTTACTTATTTGCGTTTGCGTTTGAATCCCTGTACAGCTATCATTGCTTGCTAATTCTCAGCATCGACCCAAGAGCCACACAAATCCAGCACTCCAAAGAAGACAGAAAAAGCAAAAGCTCATTACATGAATCCTCTGGAGGTCCATCTCCTACTAAACTCATTAATTTCTCTCCATTTAAGTGTAACCGAGGGCCAGTGGAGCTGGGGGCTCCCCTCGGGGTTTGTTTATTTGTCGGTTGCTCTTCCATGACCATGTTAAACACACACAGTCACATACACACATACAAACATACACACACATACTGACACACATACACACACATACTGACACACACACACACACACACACACACACACACACACACACACACACACACACACACACACACACACACACACACACACACACACACACACAGAATGTTACACACATGCACACACAAATAAAATAATTTTATACTGTTCTTCTTCTCTTCTTTGGAAACTATACTACTTTGGAACAACACAGTTCTCATTGAACTCATTTAATTAAAAAGAGAACATGCTCCTACATGCTTGGGGGTATGTATAGTGGTTATATATATATTGGTGGCTTCTTATATTCAAAGCTTTGGCATATGTATTTATACATATGAATATATATTATATTACAACATAATTGCATGAGCGAGTTGTGTGTGTGTGTGTGTGTGTGTGTGTGTGTGTGTGTGTGTGTGTGTGTGTGTGTGTGTGTGTGTGTGTGTGTGTGTGTGTGTGTTTGAGTAGTGGAGACACTGCAGTGATCCCGGAGGTGATTCACCTCCATGCCTCTCGTGATGGGTGTTGGGGGGCCACTCTGTGCACCTGGACCTGATGGTTCCCTCCCTGTAGCGACCCCGTCCCCCAGCTGAAGCGGATAAATCACACCCCGTGATTACAGTCCACCGCCCCCTCCCTCCTCCTCCTCCTCCTCCAGCCCCAGGTACGTCTCTCTCTGCTGGGCCCCACCTCACAGGGCACAAGCCTCACGTTTTAGTTGGGCTTCTGCTGGGTTGTTCCAGAACGTTAGCATCAGGTCCCGCAGCGAGCGAACCAATGAGAACACAGGTTAAGAGAGAGAGAGAGAGAGAGAGAGAGAGAGAGAGAGAGAGAGAGAGAGAGAGAGAGAGAGAGAGAGAGAGAGAGAGAGAGAGAGAGAGACAAGGGAAGAGAGACAGAGGAGAGTGCGACTGTGGATGGTATGCCTGGGAGAATGACTGCGGGAGATGTTGAAGGAGGGGAGAGGAAGAATGCGTTGTGGGAACGACCGCCGTGAGACACTTAAAACGTTGTATTAAAACTGAACTTAAAAATGAACTCTGTGAAATAGCAATATGGGGACCGTGCAGGATCTCGGAAGATCTATCGCTCTTTTATTGCTCTATTTCATGCTGAAATGTACACACAAACACACACAGAGACACACACAGAGACACACACACACACACACACACACACACACACACACACACGCACACACACAATCCATGCCAGAATGATGTGCCGTTGAGGCGATGTAGTGGTTATGACGGCTTAGAGGTGGGGGTGGTGGTGGTGGTTGCGAAGGTGGTGGCAGAATTCAATATGGGGGGGGCGCCCCTCATGGTGGTGCATGTTTTATTGCTTTCTTGCCCTCTCCTCAGCTCCTTCACCTCCCAGCGTGCCGTGGGGTGAACTCAACAGCTATATCCCCTCTCCCACCTGCGCTCTCGCCTTTCACAGCACCGGGCCTGGTCACTGTTTACACGTCAAACTGGCAAAACACAACAGGGAGCTTTAATGCTTGTTTCTTCACTTACACGCGACCGTGGAAGTCTCTCGTATTCTTTACGCCTTGATTTATGCCCGCTTCTCAAAGTGGAGGGCTTCGAAACGTCTCTGATGAAATCGCGACATTTATGTATTTTTCTTTGTCTGTGGTCTTGCGCCTTTTTATTTTAAAGCATAATTTCTGCACCAGATTTTCAATCCCATGGGGGCGGAATGAAAACATATATGTGTATTACGTCCGTTTAAAACATGCCTTTTTTGGACGGAGACCACACAACAAACATAAATTCAGGATTTATATAATTTACTAACAAAACACGAAATGTAAATTGTATGTATTTTGTTTTTCGCAGTGTATGCAATTTCGCCTCAGGATCCTAAATCATTCCTAGGCTCAGTGGACATTTGAGATTCGAACCGAGCTAAATCAACGTTCACCCTCACATGGATATGGATATTGTATCATGACTGTTTGAAATACCAACCAAGCAAAAAAAACAAACAACCTATAGCAGTAGAGAAGTAGTTAAAAAAGATATCCATAGTCAAGTCATACACAGGTTGTCAGGGGTCGTCATTAATTAAAGCCATCCCCTCCACCACCATCCAAGCCTCTCTTCAATGAAGTGCAAGTTCAACAAGTTGTAAGATTTCAGTTGTTTTAAGGCGACAGTTCGTTCCCGTAAAGTCCAGGACCTGTGACTGCTCTGTGATCAGTTATGTCCGGGAGGTTGATTGGTGGCAACGACCAAATTTGGTCGTACCACAGTATCTGATTGGAATCTATTGCTCCAATCAGATCAGTGACAAGATAGTGAGGATCAGCAGTTCTGGATAATTAACCTGGGTTATTTATTATGGGATGTGAGGACAAATGCTTCTACACTAGAGAGAGAGAGAGAGAGAGAGAGAGAGAGAGAGAGAGAGAGAGAGAGAGAGAGAGAGAGAGACCGAGGCAGGTGAGAGAGATCGAGAGATTAGAAGGAACGAAAATTATTAGAAGTGATGAAACACAAACAGAGAAGTGCGTGTCTGATTGTGTGGGTGTGCGTGTGCGCGGGATTCCTTTTTTGAAATCGCTACTTCAAAGTTTTCTGCGGTCTTCAAAAGCAATTTCTCCCCATGACTTTAACTGCACTGGCCTTGTTGATTATCAGGCGGGAAAAAAAAAAAAAATAGTGTGCATGTGTATATCGAAGCGGAACCCTCTTTAATTGCCCCTGAACACACCGCCAGAAGATATTGTGCAAAGTGCACCGCATTTAGTTTCACAGTAAATCCACTAAGGGGAAAACCTCAGGGAGGGCACTAAGCAGGGATGTTACGCAGCATCACTCGACTGCCCGGTTGTTCTCAGCCACAAGCAATTCTGTCTTTTTACGTGCGGTTGTTTTTCCAGAAGATTCCAGGATCACCATGGGCTCTGTGTTAGGTCGGATCGGAGATAGACGTGTGTGTGTGTGTGTGTGTGTGTGTGTGTGTGTGTGTGTGTGTGCGTGTGTGTGTCTGTCTATGTGTGTGTGTTTCATTGTGTGTGTGTGTGTGCGTGTGTGTGTGTGCATGTTTGTGTGTGTGCGTGTGTGTGTGTGTCTGTGTGTGTGTGTGTGTGTGTGTGTGCGCGTCCTTGTGCGCGTGTGTACATGCGTGCGTGCGTGTTTGTGCTAGATCAATACAGACACAGACAAAGCTACACAGAGTAGACACAGTAGGTTATAGATAGATATATAAACACAGCAAAGAGCTACACAGAGTAGACACTGTAGGTTATAGATAGATATATAAACACAGCAGAGAGCTACACAGTATAGTCGTACAGACTGAGAAGAAAAAAGGCCAAGGGCTCCAGGAGAAAAGCAGCCTTCGACGTACGGAGCACACAGATAGGGATTAGAGTGACACGTCTCTCGTAGCTCCAGCCTCGCTCTTCGAGGTGCCGTTCAGGTGCGCTGTGCGACGTCTCTGGATGGATTTATGTGATTGGTCCAGGTTTACTAAAGCCGTCCTAAACCCCACTATTTCATTACCCGGGCCCAGAAAGTGGACCCGGCTTTAGGGAGGAAATACAGGGGGCCCCAGCAGAGTGGCCTCTGAACAGGTTTTTTATAGCATATGGCGCCCGGCCAGTGGATGGGGAGAGGGGAAAGGGTGGGGGGGGGGGGGGGGGGGTTTCCTCTGTGACCGTGACACTATAAGATACTGTTGGAGTGGTGAATCCTCAGAGACGGCAAAGCTTATAAAAGCATCTTGGAGACATATGGCTGAGTTCGGAGTCTGGAGAGTGATAAGATCAAGGGCGGGGGGGCGGGGGGGCGGGGGGGGGATGGAAAAAAAAGAGAAAGGGGAAAAGGGCTGAAATCTCACTTGCCCCAGCGTGACTAAAGAGGAGGCCAGGCATGGCAACATTTGGGAGTGAGGCTTTGGGATTGTCTCTGGTTTCAAGCCGGGGCTAAAATCTATCACTTAAGCTTCTTTGTGTGCTGTTTTGACTGCTCCAAAGTGGCCTCGCCCGTCGACGGCAACCAACGTGTGAGGCATGGCGCTGGAAATGAACTCGATCTCGGGCCATTACCAGAGGGGCCCGGTACCTGGCGACACGGGGCCCTGTCGGTCTCGTGCCCCTCCACTCTGTCTGGCTCCCCATGAGCCCGTCTGACTCTCTGTGAATAAAACAAACAGCGGGATGATGGGGGGGGGGCTTTTACTTTGACGGGGAGCAGCTCGGTATCCGCCGCAGTTGTGCTTCTGTCCTGCTACCCTCGGTCCCCCCCCCCTGTCCTCGGATTATATCTGAATCCAAACCGTCGGACACGGCGGGACTGACGTGGCGTGGCGGGGGACCCCGTGGAAGGCCTCTCTGTCTGTGTGTTTCAGATTACATTTTCACCGCTGAATACTCACATCCATGCCCCCCCCCCCCCCCACCCAACATCCCACCCCCCTACCCCCCCGTCATCCCCTTACTGTACAGCGCACATGCTGTCCTCCTCTGGGTGATGTGACACCCACCAGACGGTGCTGTGTGTGGAACGCATCGGCACCCCAGTGTGGCAGAGGGGAGGGAGGGCTGTCGCGGTGGCGTCGTCGGAGGGAGAAAGGGAAAGGAAACGACGGTACCACGAGGCAAACGTCGGGACGAGAGAGACCCATCGCCTTCCGCAACCACCTCTGGAAAAAAACTAGCGCAATCTTTTTGGGGAGCTAGTTTGGTACACCACAGACGTCATCTCCATCGGAATCTGCTCTTCGACTTGGGGGATGCAAAGGTGTAGAATCCACATGACTAGTCTACGGTAAAGGACTTATCTATAGATCTACTACATACTGTTTACTGTGCCTGGAGGTAAACAAAGATCTCTTTTAATAGCCTCTCTGCTCCGCTGAGCGAGACTCTAGTGGAGGAACGTGTGGCAGTTCACAGATGTTCTCTGCGAACAAGTCACAATTAAAACTAGAACTGCAAGCAGTTATGCAGGGGTCCAAGAAGTGTGCATTTCGCCGGCACAACGCGACAAGAAATGTGCATTTCACCGGCACAACGCGAAGCAAGTATTGAAAACGCTACCGTGAACAACATGTGGATATAAAGGTTTTGACTGTGGGAGCTTCGGTGTGGGAGTTATAGCCTAAAACGCGTTTTCAGAACATTGGCCAAATAGGAGATAGACAATGTCGTAGTTTTCTGGCGCCGCCCTGTGGCGAAATCTTCCAAAGACAATTTTCCTTTGCCAAATAACTCCCGCCCACATTAATAATTCTTGGCCATATTTTCTATATAGACTCGGGTTTGCCCCTTGATGGTTTCCCTTGAGTTTGAAGAACATTCCTTCAGCCAATTAGAAGATATACAATTTCCTCGTTTATTGCGCCCCCTAATGGCGAAATTTTCCGAAATTTTTATCGAACGACATTAAGGTTAGCACCAACATGTGTGTAAAATTTGGACTCGATCCGATGTCTAATTTTGGATTTCTTTGGATTTTTGATATTCCACGTCTAATTTAGCTAATATACCAATATTCAAAACGCTACCGTTTCGTCGTCAAAGGTCGCATCAAAAGAGTTTTCGTGCATTCTTTGCGTGTGCGTCTGAAGATGTCGTGTGCAAAGTTTGGTGTTGATTGGTCGAGAAATGTGGGAGGAGTAGCGAAAAAACAGTTTTGCGGTTTTCGCGATTTTGCGAAAAAAAATTCTAGACGCAAATGGGCGTGGCCTATGCCAAAAGATGCAGCAGACTCCAGTGAATATGTGTGTACAAGGTTTTGAATGTGGGAGGTTCGGTGTGGGAGTTATAGCCCCAAACGCGTCTTTCCTTGGTATAGCGCCACCTAGTGGCCGGCGTGTCTGGATTTTGTTATCTGAGTAGCGGTGCCGGACCTGGATCTAGTCATGCAATTGGCGTGTCGGCACCATTTACGGTTTGGGCTGTGGGCCCACTTTTAGCGCGGGAAGTATAATAATAAAAATCCTTACAAAAACAATAGGGATCCAACCTGTTGGCTTGGACCCCTAATAAATTATACAAATTATAAAAGTTTGGTTAATGAGCTCGCAGGGTGTTCTGTCTTTGCCTTCGCCTGGCGCTCTGAGACTTGCCCTCTTTCCCTGACACTTCCCCTGTACGCAAGACAGCCGTAAAACAACACAATCCCTGCTGATATGAAAGCGACATTTCATTACCTTTACCCGTTTTTAGAGGAAACCGTCTGGGTGATTTTATGCCATGCGGTACGATCCAAGGGAGATGAATATCAAAAATATATATCAAATAAGGACCCGGGCTTGAAGGTTGTCAGTGTGGAAGAATACTATCATATGGTGTTCATCGGGCTAAGGAGACGTATGCCGCGTATACAAAGTGTTATCCCTCACTCTTTATTATCTTGGATGGGGTTATTGTGCCCTTCCATAGGCCCCATGCCTCACACTCACACACATACACACACACACACACATCCCCCCTGCTTCCAGAGCCAAAACTAGAATTTATATAATAAAGTCGCACGTTGGAGTAGACTTGATAAATAATAAGCAGATACTCATGCTTGCACACTCGCGCACACACGCTAACACACATGATCTCACACTACCAGAAGCGCGTTAACATACGCTTGGTTATTTTGAGCTTGCTCCACCTCCCATGTTGATCCACGATGACGGTATGAAAGGCACCAGTTTGCCTCTTCCATCATGATGTTTGTGGGTGTCTGCTGCCTGCAGGGACCTCAATGCTTCCTATTCATGCACCATCCAATGAAATGGATATCGTTAGCCTCATAGCACAAGTCATATTTTGGTCATATTTTGACCAACTTCGGGTATCTAACCTAACTCTACTCTCCTATTGCTGTTGATTCACTGTGCCTCATTGGCTGTATCCTAAGCCAATCAGAGGGCTTTTTAGTTTCCATTATCACTATCTGCCTAAGTCATCCATTGGACATCTATTTGAGAATTTTGTATGCTAAATATGTATGGTATAATATGATGCTGAACCTTAAAATATGACATCACTAAATGTTTTAGTGTTGGGATTCGTTTGTATATAGTGTAATGCTCACAAAAATTCAAATGTATTAACAATTGAAGGCGTCCATTTACGTGTATTTCAGCGTACGTAAACTATCGGTCAAACTATTTCTAAAGACGGGTTACTCTGAGAAACATAATCCACGACTAACAGGACTTTTGTGCATGACTGATTTTCAGGAAGAGTTTTTTTATCTCTGCCATCTTGTTAACTGCATGTAAGTTATGAGTTAATAAGGTTATTTCTGCTCACGGCGCTGGCCAGATGATGAGAGTTGAGGAGGTACTCGTTAGTTTAGACACGTGTGGAGAGACTCTAGCCGTGGTGTTATTGAATAATAATGCACACCTCTAACCTCTACAATATTATCTATGTTAGTAGCTTAAAATATCACGAGTAGCTAAACACATCACTAGTCTAGTTACTGATGAATCACTTCCAATCAATTCCTCTCTGGTCCTCTCTGTTAAGCTGGATCTGGTGTTCAGTAGGTTGATCAGAGATCTGCTCTGATGGTCCTGATAGTAGTCGATCAGTAGGAATAATCCTTGTCTTCTTTGGCTTGCTGCTGGGTGATTGCTCTGTTACCTTTTTCTCTATGATAGAAAGTGTTGAAATGAAGAAATACGTGTTCTCATATAGACCCATTCACCATTCCTAACAAACGGTTTGTTTTGTTACTCTCTTTACCTTTTAATTCAATTTAAATGTAAAATAACTGTTTTCGATGTACAATTAATGTTTCAGAAAATAAAGGAATTGCCCAATGATTACCTTTCAGTTAATTTCAATGTTAACAATCACAAACACTTATCTTACTCTTACATGATGTATTGCTATTTTCTGCTTTGAATATTTTAATAAAGTGGCTCACAAGAATTAGTAATAGAAGTACTATTAGTAGCAGTAGTAGTGATAGTTGCTGTTACTAACTGTAGAAGAGGTAGTTGCATAGGTGTTATTTTTGTTGTTGAAACAAGGCACCAGTCGATTATCCCAACCATTGCATCACCAGTACTTCTTAATGTATTCCTTGTTCTTTCACTTTATTGACAGGCTACCTCCAGTGCACCCTATGCCTCTACATCCACACTGAACACACACACACACACACACACACACACACACACACACACCCCTGACTTAGAGAGCCATTCACAAAATCCTTCCTTTAGACCTAATCCACACGCACACACACACACACACACACACACACGCACACACGTCACACGCACACACACACACGCTCACACTTTAGGAAAAACACCTCTTCGTAGTCCAGATTCCTAGTATTGAGCCCTTGCACTCTATCGATCAATGGTTGGGCAGGATTACAGCTGTCCAACACCTCCTACACATCATCTTCTCTCTTGCTCTCTCTCTCCAACCCTCCCTCTCTCTCTCTCTCGATACCTCCCTCTCTATCTCCCCCTCTCTCCCTCCCCACCTCCCACTCTATCTTCCCCTCTCTCTCTCTCTCTCTCTCTCTCTCTCTCTCCAACCCTCCCTCTCTCCAACCCTCTCTCTCTCTCTCTCTCTCTCTCTCTCTCTCTCTCTCTCTCTCTCTCTCTCTCTCTCTCTCTCTCTCTCTCTCTCTCTCTCTCTCTCTCTCTCTCTCTCTCTCTCTCTCTCTCTCTCTCTCCAACCCTCCCTCTCTCTCCCTCCCTCTCTCTCTCCCTCCACACCTCTCTCCCTCTCTCTCTCTCTCTACCCCTTCCTCTCTCTCTCCCTCTCTCTTAACCATCCTTATTTTAACACAATGTCTGCATGGTCATGTGCCAGGTGTTAGATTCGAACCACACGTGATCCTGTGGATGACCGAGGTCACCTGACATCACGCCTTCAGGGTGAATGGAGTCCGAAGCCGTTGTTATTGTGTCTTCGGGGGCGATGGGAAGGTCGCGCAGAGGTCGCAGAGGTCGCGGAGGAGGCGGATTCATATTCCGACTGACCACGGTTGATTAGTGCTGCTATCACTGAGTTATTCAACCGCGTGTGACCTGCCGTGAACAGGCCAGCTCCAGACAGAATGTGGTATATGGCATTCAATAAAATACTTTATAAATGCTGCAATGCTGGCTCACCGGAGTAACAGCACGAAAATAAGAATGCAAAGTTCAAGCCAATTTCTTTCATTGAATATCTCTGAAAAGTTGTGCAATTGGCATTGTTTGATGTTGCCTGGAGTGCAATAACTGCCCGTAGTTCACCAAACTATAACTGCTTGTGTTTGGCAGAAGTCTTCACTTTGGCCTGTTGTTCCTTTCCTTGCTGAGCCAATATCCTTATATTCTGTCTCTCCCTCTCCCTACCTCTCTCTCTCTCTCTCTCTCTCTTTTATTTTCCTATCTGCCGCTATGTCTCTCTCCCTCACTTCCCCTCTCTCTCTCTCTCTCTCCCCTTCTCTCTCTCCCTGTCTATCTCTCTCTCTCTTTTATTTTCCCAACTGCTGCTGTCTCTCCCTCCCTCCCCCCCCCTCTCACTCTCTCTCTCTCTCTCTTTCTCATTTCCCCATCTGCCACTTTGTCTCTCTATCCCTCTCTCCCTCTTCCTCCCCCTCTCCCTCCCTCTCTCTCTCTCTCTCCCCCTCTCTCTCTTTCTCTCCCTCCCTCTCCCCCTCTCCCTCTCTCCCTCTCCTTCCCTCACCCCCTCTCCCTCTCTCTCTCTTTTCGGCTTGTTCCTTCTCCCTGTCCTCAGTTGCAGATGATTACAACCATTCCTGCTAGATTTATAGGAGGCTGGTACTTCACAGGGGGACGGGGGGGGGGCTCAGTGGGCTAGCACTCAGCATACCGCTAGCTGCTAATGGCCGCTGTCAGAGAAGCTATCCCTCTTCCTCTCGGCGCTCTTACACAGAGAGTTTGTTATATCTCAGCCACACTCGCGTTCCTGACGACCCCCGACCCCGTGCGGGCGTAGGAGAGTGTCGCTCCGGAGAGAGGGGATTTAATCCTCTTCCGTTCCAAGACAAACTGTTTGCGCTTTGACTTTGAACCGCAGACAATGGGAATAATTAGCATGTTCAAAGAAAGGGGGATAAGCCTATATGGTGTTCTGTGTTCCTGAATGAAAGTAAAAAAAAATGCAATTTTTTATCAAGAGTCATTTGGTGACAAAGTAATACAGTTGTTAATTATTCCAAGGAATAGAACATGACAACAATCAATTAATTGGATGCACTGTTCTCGGCTTTAGAAAAAAAAGGGGCAATTCTGCCGCAGATGAATGTGTATTGTGCCCCTGATTGAATTGACTAATTAAAGCTGATTCCTGTGGAGCGAGATCTCAGTCACTAATTAGTGCAGCTTAATCAAATTGTTCAATTAAATTAATTCGTGCCACGGCAATAATAGGCCCTTTACCTGCTGAGGTCTTTGTGTAGATTAAACATAATTGTTCAGCCCGCTCGCGAATCCATCTATTTGTCGTGATCCCTGCGATTAAGTAGCAGGTTCTCGATTTCCAGCTAAGCACACACACCCTTCAGAGATGTTTGCTTTCTAGATCCGTCCCTCCGCCCGGTACATGGTGTTTGCCTTAGGGCAGGTCCCCAAGGGAAGGGGGCTCTGGACCAAATGACCTGTGGGTCTCTCACTTCACTGCGCTTTGTTCCACACGAAGCCCCACTACTTACAACTACTGGTTCAACATGTGCTCGTACAACTCTCACTGAAACATCCCCTGACCGCCACGGAGCCACAGACCTCAAATTAGCAGAGCAATATCCACACCAAAAACGCCCGTAGTTTTCTCACACATCACACACACACACATGTCACACACAGAGACACTCACACACAAACACACACACACACACACACACACACACACACACACACACCGACACATACAAACTCGCACACACGCACACACCCACAAACACACATGTCACACACACAGACAAACTCACACACACACACATAGAAACTGGTTTTTGCCCTCTTTAATTAATAAACAAGAAAGTTCCAAGGCGAACGCCTGTCACGGAGCCACCCACAGCAAAGCGGGCCGCGAGTGAAATGCTAACGCTAAGTCACGTCGCGTTGCTACGCCGCGTCAAGAGGCCGGCGCTTGGCCATAAATCACTACTGCGCTTCTTAACCTAAGTGAGCACTTTTTCTCTGCGAGCATACCAAACTTCTTCTTTTTAATTATCTGTCATGGGAGACCGCTTACACAGAGTACACATTGTGTTTCCATACACTTTCCACTTATCTCGAGTGCAACTAAAACATTATAAAACATAACAATACAGAAATAATTTTCTCCCGATGGTAGGGGGATGCTACAATTACAGCAAGGCTTATCGGGGTTGGTATTTTCTACGTAGATATACGTTGATATCGAGATTTAAATTGACTTTTTAGCTTCAAAATGTCCCTGTGTATACTGTATACTATCATCCTTCGACAGTGGAGTTCGGTCCTACATCGTATAGCGTGCTTGAGAACGCACCAATCGGATGCTCTCACGATGCCGATTTAGTGGCAATAATCTGGACTCTCCACGCGTTAGTCGGAGAGGAAGCTCGGGCTGCACACACACGTGGGATACTGAGAAACCAGCCCAGGGTACGATCTTCAACGGGCCGCTAACGCGAGGAGACAGAGACGTCCGGCCTTTATAACGCTAACCTTTCTATCCTAATCCCATGCTCTGTAATCCGCTTCTTCACGCCAGGCGCAGAAAGGAAACATCTTGGCCACACATTTTTCGGTTTTTATCTCCGCGTCCTGTCAACCCAGTATTGACACAGACAGCATCCCTCCTCCCTTCCTCCTTCTCCTCCTCTCGTCCTGTTCCCTTCATCCTCCCATCCTTTACAATACTCATCTCACTGGTAGAGGGGGTGGAGGGGGGTGCGATGGGCTTCCTGCTTGGGATTCGTGGAAAAGTAACGTGATACACTTTATCGTTGTGTTTTCGTCCGTTTTTTCCCCTTCTCTTTATTCTTTACTAAGGAAGATTCATCCCGTATGTCCATCTCTGATGAACACTCGGAAACTAGGGAAAGGCCCTACTGAGAGCTTTCATCAACTATGGCTATGATTCAGTCGTCCCAACCAGTGATCTGAATAATAATGTTTACATAGCACGCATTGGTCAACGCTAAACAACAGCCGTCATAATGTTGGGCACATCATAAGGGCAGTAGGGTGTTCATATGATTCCCAGGGGAAAGAGACGACTGAGTAAAGGCTATGTTCTGCATCATAATGCTGAAATAACTAGCCTTGTGAGGCCGCCATCCCGACCTCGGGAGTTTACGTTATGTTTCTATCAGCAGATTGATCTGGCCCCGATCCCATTGAAACTTATCCAAACATGTAGAATTGTGTGTGTTCATGAGTGTGTGTGTGTGTGTGTGTGTGTGTGTGTGTGTGTGTGTGTGTGTGTGTGTGTGTGTGTGTGTGTGTGTGTGTGTGTGTGTGTGTGTGTGTGTGTGTGTGTGTGTTTGTGTGGAGCTCCGTCCTGGCTGTGGTTGATTTTGATATATGCGTCCGAGAGAGTGTTCTCAGACACTTTTAGTATAACACCACAGTGTTTGCCACATTTCATACACAACATGGCTGATTATAACATTATAACACACAATGACGGTAGTAAACAATTATCAACAAGTTGGCACTGGTTGTAACGATGGGAATGAGGAACTCTTGGCTCTTTTTCTCATCATAGTGTTTTGAATTTACCCTTCAATTCAGAGCTGATATGATACATTGAAAAGTGTTATCTCTGGATCCGTTTGTCCATTCTGGGCTACGGTAGAAACTTGGACGTGCAACATGGTGGCCTCCATGGAAGAGGACCAGCTCAGTATGTAAACATAAAGGGCTCGTTCTCAGTTCATAAAAACACAACCTTATATCATAATCTTGTTTTCATTGGATCATACACTCAAACATGACATGCGTAGCAATATTGTATTCCATTTCTGAAAGTCTGTCTGGTTGAATGCCACAAAAATTCACGCACTGCGCCTCTAAAAATGAACAGAAAACGACACGGACGGTTTTTCTTGGATTAGGACATGTATTTACATTACCTCCAACCAGATTTCGCAAGGGTGAAAATAGCACGCGCGCAACTCTGATTAGCCAGACCCCAGCCAAGGCTAGACACAGATATTTGTTGGGAAATGCAAACGGTGAATATCAGGACTGTCTCCCGAGGCCCTAAGGCCATATCATAACCTTATTATCGACCAGTACCTCCACCTACACATCCACCTATGGCGAACCCACTCCATGTTGCATGTCTACCAAACAGCGGATGACATCTGCCCCGAGGCGGTGGGCGGTCCAGCTACCCAGAGAGAGCCAGGGGACCTGGCTAATGGCGCTGGCATTAAACACACAGCTAGCATCTCCCCCCACTTCCCTCCAGCACTCCCCAGCACACTGTAGTCTGAGCAGAAGCAGCAGCAGCAGCAGCAGCAGCAGCAGCAGCAGCAGCAGCAGCAGCAGCAACCCTGCAGGCTCCTCGGACCAACGCTGAATGCGTTAACGGCGCGGGGCGGCCGGTGATGGAGTCAGCATGGGTACTAATTGAACGGCCTCCTCATCCGCTCGCTTGGCCCGCGATGAGTCCGCCAGTACCGCGCGGGGGTTAGAAACGACCCGATCCGTTTAATGGCCGACAGACATCGGTATCGCCTGGGTCTGGATGTGTTTATCTGTGTACTTTTTTGTCTCCCCCCCCCCCCCACCCCCCCAAATTAGGGACTTGTAGTTTCCGTACGGTTCAACGTGGACCTCGCCGTCTGGGGAAGCTCCAGGAACAGCTTCCCTCGTGTAGTGTGTACTGCAGCGTCCCAGGTCTGAATAAAGGCGTACTGTGTCTCTGGGATTGCTCAAATGAGCTTGGTTGGGTCTTTGCACTTGAGGGATCATCGTGTGTAACCTTACGCTGATTAACAGCACAGCATGTCCTCGCATCCTGATTGCCTCGCTGCGTTGGATTGGCCAAGTTTTTTAGGAGGGTTTGTTTTGTTTCTAGCTGGGGTGCTTCGGTGCAGTGGGCGCCGCTCCGAACCGTGGTTGGACTGCTGGAGAGGTTTTGAGAGGCCTAAGCTAACTCCAAGCACAGAAAAGGTGAATGCCAGTCGTAAACAGAGGAGAAGCCAAGGAGGAAAGGAAGGGGGCCGGGTCCAAGGAGAGGGATGGGGGAAAGAAAAGGGGCAGATCACAACAAAATAAGGCATGAGAATAGAAAACAGAACTCAGAGAAGAGGGGAGAAAATATGTTGGGGGGGAAAAAATGCTGGAAACACAATAGGTGATGAAAAAAAGAGAGAAAGGGGACAGAAGGAAGGCAGATGGAAGGCAGGAGCGCGGAAATGGACAGAATAATGGAGAGCGCTGGGACTGTGGAAACGAAGGCTCGCTAAATGTGACTGACTGTTGGCTGGTTCCGAAAGTCCCGCCAGATGTTCCCCGATGTGCGCTCTGCTCCTCAGAGATGGCTCCACGTTAACCTGCCCCTTATTGTTACAGATGTGGCTCTGCTGACGCGGGACAACCCTGATTTACACCCCGGTCTCAAGCTGGGGGCCTGCCCTCACCTCTCAGGACACCCACGTACAATGACCCGATGAGGTTAGGGTGTGTCCGATGCCGATGTGATGTGAAAACATTTTACAAAAGCATGCCATTTGTGCCGTTCAGGCTCCAGTTCTTTGCAGAGCGCACGTCGCGTCATGCTGGGAAAATCTGAAGCGCACTGAGCTGTTGAGTTCTTGGCTCCGGGCTAGGAAGTGCCGTGCACTACGTTCCTAAGATAGGGTACAGTATCATGACCCTGATTTCAGCTTTTCTCACAATATGAACAGAGCCACCCTTCCTCTCCTCTTTTTCCACCCAATCGGTTGCTGTTTCCTTTCAGCTTACAGCGGACTGTGGAAAGGAGCTGGCAAGAGACGAAAAGACACAACTTTAATCAATACCACCACATGGTCTTGGCTGAAAAGCAGGCAGATAGGGGGGGGGGGAGAGAGAGAGAGAGAGCGAGAGCGAGAGCGAGAGCGAGAGCGAGAGAGAGAGAGCGAGAGAGAGAGAGAGGGGGGGTGGAAAACAACTAGACTAGCAAAGAAAACCACAGATCAGCTGGCTTTGCCTTGAGCATGGATGACTTAGGGAACCCAATGACACTGAGAGAGGGACAGGAAACCACTAATTCACGTGGATTAGTGGATCCAGAGAACAGCTCGACCGGAGGATGAGCAGAAAGGCCGACTAAGAACGCAAACAGCATATCTGCCGTGCGTGTGACCAACCCGAGAGAAAGAAATCAGAGGACAATGGTCGTGATAGTGGCCAGCTATAGCCAAAGTCGTCCCTGTGCGTTTCCTCCATGGGTGGGGCGAGCAGGGGGACCCTGTAGGTGAGGTTCACGTGAGATGAGAAGGTAGGAATGTGCGTGTGCGTGTGTGTTTCTTCATAGGGTTTGATCGCATCAATGCAAGGTTCTGGACGCGCCCACCTGTTTTCCATTAGCTCCACACAGTTCATGTCTTCTCAGGACAGCCTCGGTACTGACGAGAAGCAGGGTCACTTCGGAGAGGCGTCCATCCGCTGAGCAGATGGCGAGGGCCGAACTATACGGATGTGGATGAAGAAGGCAATTTGTACTTCTTTTTTTTTAAGGGTAATAGAGAGGGAATCATTTCCCCTCACATTACCTGACTGGGTTTTTCTGAGCCGCTGCCAGCATCCATGCCAAAAGCTTCAGCTTCAAAATCTCCTTTTCCTCTAACTCTAGGAAGCGCATGAAAATACCCACAATTTGCTGTGAGATTGGTACCAATATTCTAATCCTCTCGTATATATGTTTTATTTTTTTCCTCAGGGCATCTTCGCTGACTGACATTTAATGCTCGGAGCCATTCGCGCCCAGAGACAGATAAAAACTGCTTGCCGTAATACTTTGAGAAGCTCTCTGACTGGGTCGCTGAATGCATGTACTGGGCACCCCACTTATCCATAACTCAGAAAGAACCTAAAGCATAATTAAAGTTTGACAAAAAAATATGAATTCTGTTCAAGTCAAATTTATCACCAGACAGCTGCCAGCACTATAAAAGAAATGAAAAACGTGGAGAATTGGAAAGGTAAAAATCTTGCAGGACATTCTATTTAAATGTACGACATAACAAAATGCATTACAATTAGAGAACAGCTGTAAATTCATGCAGACCCCTGATTCATATTGTTATTATTATTAGTATTCGCTCATGAGGAGCTCATGCCAAAATAAAGCACTTACACCTAGTCTGCTTTCCTTCACTCTATCCGAGCGGCTTACAACTTAAACTAATTATCAAGCCCAGCGATATCTCCCTGCTAATCTTCTCATCCTTCCTTCCTCCGACCGTTCCTCTCTCCCTCTCTCCCTCTCTCTCCCCCCCCCCCCCCCCCCGCCTCTCCGCTGGTTCCCGGGACTCTCGCTAATCGCCGTCTGCGCGGACTGATTGGACTTTTCATTAGTCAACTCCCCCTGGCTCGCCGTGCCCTCCCCCCCCTGGGGTCACTGCCTACTGATTGCACCCCTCTATTTTTCTTCTACTGCTGCTCCTCTTCAGACATCTTCTTCTGGAGCTGGAGATGGCATAGCACCAGGGCGGTGTATCCTGTCGGAGTTTGGGGGGAGACTTCAGCGTAAGCCCCTCGCCCGACTCAGGTTCAAGGTTCACCATGTTGAAGCAGTTGGGAGGAAACTATAAATACAACTCAGAGTCTGAGCTACAATCAGTATGTTGCGCTCTCTGCGAGAAAGAGTGTTCTCAGTGAAGGATTGTAAAAGGGGGGGGGGGGGGGGGGGTTGCGCTTGAGCAAGAAGGGAATGTTGGGTTGTCCACGAGATGGCAAGGCCCACCGAGCGAACCGCAGACTTTACAGTGTTGCATTAAGTCACATATCCTTAGAATGGAAAGTTAAAGAGTCGTCCAAGGCCTCAATGCAACGAAGCTAAAATAACTACACCATCTATAAAACACGGCCGTTAAGCTGTCTCTCAACGTAAATAAAGCCAAGACGGCCGTCACTGCCTCATGATCATCTTTTAATGCTTTGGACTTCTTTTCGCTCTGCATATTTCCTGCTTGGCGTGACATTAAAGAGAGAGGGAAAAAAAATCTTGTCGGCTCCGAGGCATTACCTAGCGCCTATGTCATGTCCTCCTCAGAAGTCAACAAACCACCTATAACTCAGCGGCTGAGGACTATTTAATGGTGCGGCGGCACCGCAGCGTGCCAGCGTCGTGCTCCCACCGTATCACCGCTCCCAGGACGGGACTGGAATAGCCCAGGAGCGGGCGTAGGGGAGGGAGGGAGGGAGGGAGGGAGGGAGGGAGGGGAATAGCATTGTGCCGTTCAGCGAGCGGTGACCTTGTCCAAATGAAGATCCCACCCACCACCACCACCACCACCACCACCCACTACCAGCACCAGCCTACTCTCCTCATCCGCGTTCCCCCGACCCACGGCACGCTCCCAAAGCTGGAACGGATTACTGCCCCAGTGCGCTTGCCCTGGCCCTGATTGCTGCAGCATCCAAGATAGACTTTCAAGTGGCCTCCTGTGTGCTGCGTCTCGCGGGAGACGCCCCTGCGCGCAACACATGGGGACTATTACTCAAAAGGCAGCAGCAAGACCCTTCTGTGTGTGTGTGTGTGTGTGTGTGTGTGTGTGTGTGTGTGTGTGTGTGTGTGTGTGTGTGTGTGTGTGTGTGTGTGTGTGTGTCTGTGTGCGTGTGCTTGTCTGTGTGTGTGTCTCTGTGTGTGTGTGTGCGTGCGTACGTGTGCATGTGTGTTTGTGTGTGTGCTTGTGCGTGTGCGTGTGCATACATGCAGGCCCCTTCCGGGATTGGGCATGCGTGCCCGGTTTCTTATCCATTCACATTCTTCTGAAACCATCGCATCAGTTAAGAACAAAGCATTTCCGGTTACCTTGGCGTACGATGCCCTGATTCGTTTTAGGTTGCACGAGGTGGTACTTTACTGCATCATTTTTAGATATCCACCACCATCAGACCAGACGTCACAAACATACACATGCACGTCACATGCCTACGCCCACACATACCCAATGCACGCACTTTCTCTCACACACACACACACACACAACCTTGTTGTTCCCATGATTAAAATGACGTTATTGAGGCATAGTTATCTGCATCTTGTACCAAAAAGTATGGCGATTCACCGCTTTGACACTTTCAGAGACAGCATGACCTGTTGGAACAAAAGGACTCCTCTGTTGCCAAGGGCCTGGGGCCTCGCAGACCGGGAGGAGGAAGAATGTGGAACTGGGAGGCAGAGATAACCTGGGTGGAAAGGGTCCAAGTTGCAGAGTGCCTTTAGATATGGTGTTGGACTGCGTGATGAACATAAAGGAAACATTGTGGGTGTGTGTACGGGTCTTATGTGAATGGGAGCAGGTGAGAAAGTGTGTGACTGAGAGGGAGGGGGAGAGAGAGAGAGAGAGAGAGAGAGAGAGAGAGAGAGAGAGAGAGAGAGAGAGAGTGTGTCAAAAGAGGGGCCAAGAGGTATTTTCTGAAAGGATAAGGGGAGATGTGTCTAAGTAGGTGCGTTTTTAGTAAATACACTCACAGTCCTCTTCTTGAGACTGAAAAGGAAATATTTTGTGGCTAGTAAACATGCTGCCAACTGATTTTGTTTATTCATTCTTCAAATTGCAGCACTGAAGCTTGGAAGAAATGCAAGCAGTCAAACAGACGAGTTCATGAATTGCTAGAGAAGATCTTACATAGATAATTTCCTTAACAACCACACTTGTCATAAGTGAGCTTAAGGACTTCAACCATAAGTGAGATTTTTGGGTGTGGGAGTAGAAACACTGATTTTCCGAGCACTAATTTTATCTCAACTGCTGGAGCAGAAAATCACTTACCACAACCCTACAGTTTGAACCATAGACGGCTGTGTCCATATGGGACAATTGCAGGGTCTTGATTGTGGGTTACAATAAATGTACAAAGTATTACACAGTACACACACGCAGCCACTGTAAAACACATTAGACAGAAGATTGCACCAGAGTGTTTAACCTCCTCCCTCTGAAAGATTAATGTTGACAAAGGACCATCCGTTTTCTTCAAGTATGGCCGCCACCCTCTCCACACAGTCCCATTTCTCTGCGTCGGTGAAATTGCATCATAGGTCGTCTGGCATATAGGTCAAAGCAAGACAAATGGAGTCGCGCCATGAGAGGGAAACCACAGAAGAAGAGCAGATACAGATCCTGGATTCTGAGAACTAAATGGCAGCAGAAGAAACATTGCTGTCTGAGAATTCATGGACCACAGTGGGAGATTTAGGAGCATTAGCATTAGCATACCCCTAATGCGGTGAGCAAGGGAGCTTAGCTGCTGGGATTCAACACCGTGAAAGAATATATTTATATACATTAAGACCCAATATTTCTATCACATTCTTGGCTTAAGATGGACCAATGAAATTAAAAAGCCAAAGACGATTAGCATCAAAGTCATATGCTAATTATATATTGTGGCTTTAGTAATGATTCTTGATTCTAGTTATTAACCAAAATGCCTTGTCTACATTTCTTGTGGGTGCAGGTCTGATGAAGCTCAATATGGAGCTTGAAGAGCAGTGTAAATACAGGCTGTAGATGAGTGACAGGTTTTAAAAGCCAAAGCTAAGTATTGACATTAAAGATAGTAATAACACGTCCCACTCTCATAACCTAAATTTAGTGATTTGTAATGATAATATGCAAAACATTAATAAATGAACCATGAGACGATTAAACTCAATTTTGGATTCAATGAATCTACTTCCAAGCAACTCTCTTCCAGCAATCAGTAATGAAAATGACGTAAGCCTACTGAAACCTTTGGGTTCTCAGTAGGCCTACTGCTAGTTTCCTTTCACCCTATGGAGTATGGAGTGAGCAGATCCAAAATGGCCACCAGAATACAGAATACCAACATGGATTCTCCATAATCTAATGATGTCCCTCTGCTGCTAAATTGCATGGGCATGTTTTTTTGTTTGTTTATTATCAGTATCCCCAGTAGACGAAGCCTTGAAGACCAGCTAGCCTTCCAGGGGTCTAAGACCTGCATGGGGAATTCTGTCAAAAATATTATTGTCAAAGATTATTGTTTATTTTGCTGCTACTCGGTAAAACCTACTCTGAAAACATTCTCAACGCTAATTTCAGAAACCTTGGTTTTATTAATGATTGAAAAAATGTCCCCTTAGAGCAAGGCAGCCCTCTGCACTTAATTAAATAGAGTCCAGCGCGAGGAACGTCAGAGGGGGAATCCACACGCTCACATCCCGTCAACACGGTTTGCTTTACAGCATCCATTGTGATCGGTCCAGAGCCCAGGGTCAGCCCGGTGCCTGGGTGACCTCACCCATCACCATTCAGCTGACATCCACCCAGCACTAACCTCGTCAGGGGCCAGGGCCCAGACAGAGCTTCTTCCTCTCGCAGATTAGCATCAGGGTATCTGTGTGGACCATCAGAACGGCGAACACGCTCCACCCCCACAAATACCATCCCCGCCGGCGAATACAGACCGACCACGGCTCTCCACGTGCGGCCAACCCCCGGGGGGACGACGACGACGACGACGACCACAGAGCGCCAACACTCCTCCGGGAGGTTCCCATGGCAACTTGTTATGTCTGACGGTACCCACTCCGGCAACGCCTCGAGACGATTCTCGTGACGCCAAAACAGAAGTAAAAAGCGATTTTTTATTTTTGTTTCCCACCGAGCCTCCTCTGTCTTCAAGAGGGCTGAAATCTCTTACAATGTTTTATTTTCCGTTTTTTTTCTTTCTTTCTTTTTTCTCTACCGGAGGAGCAATTCCTTGCCTGTGTGAGTGATACGTACTGGAAGTAATGTAAACAGCTCTCACTTCAGCCTTCACGCAGCAATCAGAAACAGCTGTGGTAGTCGACCGCAGGGGACAGAGCTGACCCGTCCTCTTGCCTCTTTTTTATTTGTTTTTTTTCTCTTGTTCGACGTACAATGTGTGCAAAGTGTACGCGTGAAACCACAGTGCGGGACAGCACACTGCGCACTGTCACAGCCACATCACCCAGAAACAGCAGCCATAAATAAAGAAAGAAGGGTCAAGACTAGAGGTCCCTGCCTCAGCTCTGATGTCTGATAGGCTGTGTGTGTGTGTGTGTGTGTGTGTGTGTGTGTGTGTGTGTGTGTGTGTGTGTGTGTGTGTGTGTGTGTGTGTGTGTGTGTGTGTGTGTGTGTGTCTGTGTCTGTGTCTGTGTGTGTGTGTGTGTGTGTGTGTCTGTGTGTGTGTGTGTGTGGTTTATCCTACAGCACACTATAGAAAAGATCTACCCAACGTATTGCGTAATGCCTTTTTCCTTTTATTTGGACTGTGGAGTGTGGAGTACGACTGTTTTATGTCCTGTTGCAGGAATTTTGCTCTTTTGAAGATGATAGCAATATAATTCAGATCCACACTCTTAAAATGTGTGCCGGCTTTACGGTGCCATTTCCATGGCTTGGATGTGAACGTTGTATTAAAGCTCACTTAAGGATTTTGGCCATCGAACAGTCGGTCAATAAAGACCTCATCACGCAGGCCGTACATCACAATGACAAGCGGGACTGAAACAGCTGAGTCTTTATGGGAGCGAAAACAAATAATTTCACTTTGAATCATGGTGAACTGAACCAGACTCATTTCCAGAGATCGAGAGCGAACGACCCGTTGCTCCCAGACTTAACCAGCTTCCCTGCCCGACTGCTCAGTCTGCAGATCGGCGGGTCTGTTTATTGTTGATGGGCCCGGTAACGTGATCTACAGCCATGCAGTAATAGCTGACATGCCGTCGGCCGAGGCCATAAATACTACAGAAAATCAACAAGTAATACACAGGTTTGATTCCCCGTAAATCTTCCTGTTGCTGCAGTATGAGAGAAAAAGATGAATTATTAATTCTTCTTGCAGAGGCTTTTCTCCTGCCAGACAAATAATCAATAAGAGTGGGATGCCCGGGCGGAAATAGGGGGAATGTGCATGTGATTAGCTGCCGTGCGCGCCAAGGAAGAGAGGTGGTTTTGCATGCGGTAAGCAGAAATGCATGATCAAGTGGGCGAGTAAACAGTCAGAGATTTGATGAAAAACACCAAAAAATGCTGATTAGGTCGGGGGTTACGGAAATGATTACGATAAATAATTCCCAGATTTTCTTCCTTCGTGTAAACTGGAGGTGGATGCAGTGAAGGGGAGGGTGGGGGGTGGGGAGCGAGGGATTTAAAAAGAGCCGCGGGCTATTGCAATTCATCTCCACGCGTATAGTTCATGCACTGCGACAAGCTCTGACTGAAATATAAAAGGAGACAAGCCAATTGAGACAATCAGGCCTCAGGTCCAGACAGCTGGGGAGAATACCTCATGTTTACCTCCATGGTCTGACGGAGAATAAAAAAAGTACACTTTGATAACCAATCCATCGAGCAGCACACAGACAGGCAGTTAGACGGAGAGCAGCCAGCCAGACATATGATCGACAGAGCGGTGGTTATAAAATGACAACTGTTTCAACAACAACCAACAAAAATACATCTGCTCCAACATACGCAAGCTAACATAACAACACAACTGCTGTGGCAGAAGAGACGTGCGCCATATAAACAAACCAAACCCTTCCTGAGACCAAAGCACCAAGAGCACCAAAGCCCCGGACTGCTGTCCAGTATGTCTGTAACTGGCAGTGGGCAGTGTTGCCCGGTAGCGGGCTAGGAGGCTAATACAAAGAGTGAGAGACGGAGGGAGGGAGCGAGCCGGCAGGGTTGAGGTGCGACTGCCGCTTTTGATGACCTTTTCCCTGGGAAAATCCCCCTCTGTCAATCACTGCCAAGCCGTGCGGAGCTAATGTTACCAGGCTACGTTCCACTATTCCGTCGGACACGGAGAGCGAGAGCGAGAGGGGAGGGGGAGGGAAGGGGGGAGTGACACCTGCGGTCTGTGCGGGGTCATTTCCTTTGGCCATTTTCTTCATTCGGTTGCTGTATTTTTATTCCACCGCCACCCATATGGTCGTTTCTTTGGGCCAAGCAAACTAGATATTGATGTATGACTGTCTGTCTATCTGTCGACTCATGGCAGTTATTCACGTTTCAAACGATTCAGCAGAAAGTGCCTCCTCTCTGGGCACTTTCCCACTAATGAGGACGATATAGGCCAATAGCTCGGCATTGATTTCTAGAGGGATATAAAATGACGTTTTCACCCAGAGTGATCTAAGATCAACAGCAGAAGTTGCATGTGCAGATTTTGTCAATCGAAAACCACCAGGACCACAAACAAAATAATTGCCCCCCCAAAGGGTCGCGGTAAGAAGCTTGAATAAGTCAGAGCGGGGTCAAGAGTGAACGAAAGCAGTGGAGAGTGACAGCCTGTCCATCTGTCACGGTGTCAATCCATCTTATCAATCTGCTTTCTATTGATGCCATTCCCAAGCATTTCTTTGCGATTGGATAATGTCCAGTCGGAAACCATTTCTGTATATTATGAGCTGAATAATCCACTTGTATTCAATATATTGAGAGACAGGTTACAGGAAAGTTTCATGTAATGTACATTGACTGTGCGCAATAAAACTTAAATTATGTGCAGAAAATATATATAGTCTTCAAATATGCAACACATTTTCTCACTTGGACACTACGTGTTTTTTATAGTTATCTAACCTATTTAACTATTTAACAGAACTTCTGTCAAAGGCGTCTTACAGTGCATGCAGATAAATATCATTCAGGAGCTGGTTAGGTTTAGGGTTTGCTTTAGGCTGCTTGGCTGCTGGCATTACGCGCTTTACGTTAGGCTGCAGTCATTGGGGATCAAACCCAGGAGCTTTTGGGATGGATGCTGAACACCCCTTGCCACTACAGTACCCAGTAGATTTACCGGAATTAAATACATTCTGCTACGCCCCCATTAATCACTGAATCGTGTTGGTGAAGCAGACCTCGCAAAGCAAGACGCCACGTCCATCACACGTGATCTGCACTATCGATCCAACATCCTATTTAGAATTTTTAATTATGAAGGTGGTTAATTGCCTGGAGAGAGAGAGAGAGAGAGAGAGAGAGAGAGAGAGAGAGAGAGAGAGAGAGAGAGAGAGAGAGACAGAGAGAGACAGAGACGGAGAGAGATGGAGAGAGAGAGAGAGATGGAGAGAGAGAGATGGAGAGAGAGAGAGAGAGAGAGAGAGAGAGAGAGAGAGAGAGAGAGAGAGACAGAGACAGAGAGAGAGAGACAGAGAGAGAGAGCGAGAGAGAGAGAGAGAGAGAGAGAGACCTGCCCAACTCTTGATCCAGGCCAACGATGTGCGCCGAAGCTCTGAGCCGAAGAGTTAATTTGCTGCGTTGATTTGATCCGCCGTGCCACAGATAATACGCCGTGGCACGTTTGAGGAGCTGACCTGCATAGCTCACCTCTCACATGCAGAGATCAGTGACAGAGAGATTGAGAGAGAGAGAGAGAGCGAGAGAGAGAGAGAGACACACACACACACAGATCAAGGAGAGACAGAGAGACAGGCAGATGGAAGGAAAATAAAAGCGGCTGTGTTGATACAGAGATCAGTATTCATGAGTAAGAGGCATAAACAGGGTGTAAGATACGGACCCGAGCTGTAGCCCAGCGCGTGCACCGAATGCAGCCTGTGTTCTTTTGGTTGCCACGGTAATGAGCCTGTAATTCAGGGGGGTTGATTTTGGTGTGTCGAGGGGGAGGGGGGGGGGGGGGGGGGGGGGGTACTCTGCTGCAGGTTTGATTCCTCGACAATAAGACCTGCTTTTTCCCTGAGTTGTGGGAATAGAAGGGCCACCAGGGGCACCTCCATGGCCTTAAGGCCTTCCATTAACTATTAATCTCCTCCTGGAGAGTACGGGGGCAACTGTGGAATGCAGCTGCCACCCCCTCCCCTTCCTCACCCAAAACCCCCCTTCCTTCCTCCCTCTCTCCCCTATTCTTGCTGTTACCATTGGCAAACAATCCCACAAATTAATTTCAAATAATACACATAATGGTTATGCATAATTTATGCTCAAAGCTCCAGAACTAGCCCGGTGTAAGATAAAAAATATACAAAATATCCATACTGGATTTCCAACCACTTCACGTTTGGAAGCATGTGCCTTTGGCCTGCCGGTATCAAAGCAAACAGAAACGCTCAGACCCTCGCATTGTACAGGGCTGCGACTGTCCAACCCAAACAAACACTGAGGAGGTTCAGTTCAGTAACAGCAGCATTAAAAGTCATGAGCACCTGATCCCTTCTGCTGAGTCCAGAGTGGCGCGATGAGAGATGAGGTACTCTGGTACTGATCGTGTGCGAGAGAGAGAGAGAGAGAGAGAGAGAGAGGAGTCAGTCACCACGAACAAGGCCGTTCTTACTACTGCGCTAGAAACCTAGATTACATACTAAACCGAGATTACTTCAGGACATTCGTAAAAACGTTAATATGAAATGTTCTTAATCCAAACTTGATGGAGTGCGCCATGAAACGAAGGAAGTTCCTCATGTGCCTTAAACAGATTTATATTTAAATACACAATGACGCAAGAGTGTTCCTTTGCCACGTTGAGGAAAAACGGCGGTAAAAAAAAAAAAAAAAAAAAGATTTGCAGTTTGGCCTCCGATACCTGCTTTGATTGGCCAAGAGGCTTATGAATCTGTCACTGGTTATTCTCAGCACTGTGTTTAGCGTTCGCATCTGCGGGGTCATTGCATCTCGCCTGGCCCCGCCGACCCTGCTGAAGGAGAGGCGGCTCGGGGCGGTTCCAGCGCCCGGTTTGTCGGTTGTCTTGGCTTAATGTGGAAAACAACACCAAAGCTAAACAAAAGCACACAAGGAAGCGTGAGCGACTTCCGCTCGGTTCTCAAGCCGTTTCTCCCCCTTCCAGCGGCGGGTTTGGGAGCCCGGAAGCTTCTGAGCCCAGAAGGCTCCGGGATTTATGACCTGCGAGGAGCGAGGCGATGGTGGAAGGCGGCCATTTCGGGCCGAGGAAATAAAAACACTTTTCAGATGGGCTCTGTGCGGCGACCAAGAGAAACACGAGGCGACTTTTATAGAGTTGCAGCGCCGACTCCATAAATACATCTGCGCTCTACACATCATTTAAATAATACCTGCAGCGCTGGTGTCGGCTAAATAAATAATGGTCGCTGTGTATTTTTTTTCCTTTGACCTCAGGTCTGCTCAGGCGGTTATTTCATCCCGCTGGGTCGTAATTCATTCCGCTGATTAGATGTCTCTGCCGCTATTTTATCAGCGGAATATACTTTAACGTCGGGTCGCTCAGGAAAGACATTAAGGCGAACATGAGGGGTGAGATTGGTGCGGCCCACCCAGGCAGGCAGGGCGGGGGGGGGGTTGGAACAGATTCCTCCTTTGTTTAGAGACAGGAGACACCTAGAGGAGTCTGACCGACAGGCACTGAGCTGTGGACAGAGACAACCAGAGATATTGGGAAAGGCCGGCAGAGAAGGAAGGGGGAAGAAAAACGCGGAGTTAAAGAGTTAAAGTGCAACATTCCCGAGTCCGCCTGGTTAATTGCGTTGGATTAGAACCAGATGCACAGCCACAGTGACGTGATCTTAAAGCTTTCTCCCTGGCTTTTGGAGGGAGAGACAAAAAGAAAGAGATGTGTTGGCAGGGCCGGGGAGCGAGAGGGACAGCAGCAGATAGAGGAGATGACAAAGAGGCAACGAGAGAAAAAGTAAAGGCCGCCGCTAAACCGGAGCTAGCTAGGAAAACGCAGCCACGGAGGCTGTACACTTGAGAGACTAATTAGGTGCTCTGATTGAAAAGGAGACAAAGCCGTCAGGAAAACCGTTCCCGTCATTCCCGTCTCCAATATGAAACGTTGATTCAGGACGACCCGGAGGTCACCTTGTCGCCCGCGGTAGACCTGCTCCGGTGTACGGATCTTTAGTTGCTTTATTATATTAGCTTAGTCACCCAGGTGGACACTGAACACTCGATCTGTCTAATCAAATGAAGCCTTTTCGGCTACGCTCTTCTCCGCTAATTAATCGAAAATCTCTTCCCCCCGTTAATGACAAAGCGGCAAATTAAGTTGTAACGGCAGAACTCAGAAGAAGCTATGTGTGAACACATGCCACCCCGCTTTGACTGGCCAATTACTGTTCTCTCTACCCAAAGGAGAAAATAAATGGTACTATTGAATTGAATTGTAAAATTCTGTCTGGTGGTGTTCATTGTGTTTTTTATGTTGAGCACCGAGGTAAAAATATTCTTTTGTTTATTGGATTTTGGATTGATTACATTTTTTTCAGATTTATCTCTCAGGTATAAACACACGCACACAAACACGCACACAATTACATGAATATACAAGTGGAAACACACACACACACATACAGAAACACCCACTCACACAAGCACATCCCCACTCAAATACGGGCGATTATATAAATTGGCGCACACACACAGGAACACCCACACACATGCACATCGCCACTCACACAGATGAACAAACACAAAGTTTCAAATCCCCCCCCCCCCCCAACCGCACACACAAACACACACAAAGACGAATAAACAAATTGACATGCACATATATATCACATGCGCACACCCACTCACACAAATGAACTCACACACACTAAAATGCACACACACACACCCCGACTCCCCGCGTTACCTTCAAGCCTGACCTTTATGCATTAAGAGGTTTTTGGTTCAGTTTCCGAGGGGAGCCACCTCCTGGTGAGCTTTGTGATTAGTGGGCGGATCGGAGTGCTCCGAGTGGATTTGATGGGACCCCGGGGCCCCTACTTTCATAATTACACTGTGTCCCTCGGGAGGGACCCTGCAGTGCCATCGACGCAGCTCCCATTTTTACCAGGTCAGACCCAGAGATTGAGCACATCCTGTACCACGCCATCGGCCCTTTGCTATAAAAGAGACGGGGGTCCCAGGGAGCCGGGGAGACAGGGACCAGCTCCACATTACCAGCAGCAGGCGGCAGGCACCTGCTCGGCAAACTAGTTTAAGGTCTGGGAAGACGCAGTGGCGTCAAAGGCGTCAGCGGGGATTCGGGGCTGTCTTTAGCCGTCAAAGAAGGATGTCAAGTAGAGCTCGCGTTTTTACCAAGGACCGCTTTGAAACGGAGTGCCAGCTAAGACGCTCTTTGAAAAGGGAGAGAGGAGAGAGGGACATCTCCGTTAAAATGTTTAACAAGCCAAATGTTTGCTTTTTCCATTGATCGGCCGAAACCCAAAACGTTGGGTGTTTTTTGATTTTCGTTTTAAGCGAAAATACATTTTAGAGTTGGGTTGGGTTGGAAATGCTTAACATGTGTTCTTAAGACTTGGTTGAATTTTTATCACTTGAGGTTTTGGTAGATCCATGAGAAGACACGCTGTTCCATTCAGGGAGATTTGTAAATGCTGATTATGAGTGAGGACATTATTACATTATAGACAATAAAGTTATATTATGACGAAATGAAAGGCTCTCTCATAACAGGGTTAACATTGTATCCAAGACAACTTTAATCCTTTAATACATTCTTTTTCTGCCACAAATTTAAGGATGAGCATGAGCTTATAAATAGTACATCACGCTGTACTTGTTATTCAAAATTAAATCAGCTATGTTAACACATTAAAATATAGAAGAATTAAAAATAAATACATTCACATTTCCTAATTAAAATTTTGCTGTCCATTTTCCCGTTCATTTTTGCCGGTTATTTCCCGAGGATCACCTTCGTTTTTGACCCTTTTCCCCATCCTAAGCTTATCTCTTTTCCGATGCATCACCGCAGAGACACATCAGAGCATCTCCATTATTTACATTTAGAACGCCCTTTACAATGTGTTACATAGCACGTCAGCTGGGTCTTTAAACAACACTTCTGTTGAGAAATTATTACATTTAGCCCCTTCTCAGAGGGCACGGGGTAATTGTTTCGAAAGGGCTCACAAGCAGAGGTCCTTGGGAGCCAGAATCTCTTTTGTAGAATGTTTGTTTTATGTGTCAAAGTTTAATTAATCAAGCCCACATCAATTCCCAGCGCTGTTGCTTTCATTGGGACTAAAGTCTCCCAAGCTACGGCATTAATTGTTAGTTTGAATGGTGAATAACGCACACATGGTAATGGAATGGAGATCTATAAAGTTTGCTTGCTGAAGATTTGGCATTAGCACGAATATGTTTAACTTAAAACCACTTCAGTTTATCATTGGTTATTTTTAAAGCGTAAAATACGGAAATGTCTGCTAAATACTTATATTTAAAACATGCCTGGAGCAACGGGTATTTCCATCGCTGACAGAAAAGTGGCTGGGAAACCAAATTGCAATCACTCCTATCAAACCAAAACGTGTGTGATCAAAAAGAGCGCAAATTTAATTCCGGGTCCATTTGGTCGGCAGCTACGAAAAAAAAAGAAGACAAGATCAAGGTGTCCTTAACCGTTGCAACATGCAGCTTTATTTTCCACACTTAAAATCACTTGTTCCACCTCCCATTTCCCCCCCTAATCAAGATCAAATGTGAACAATCTCGCCCCAAAGAAAAAAAAATCCTACAAATTGCCTCCTTTCATCTCTCCGGCTTCAGCTCAGAAGACGCGCGATACATAAAACATTTTAATAAAATATTTAACCAGCGGACGACCCGCGGCTCTCCCCGCAGTCTGCTGCTGGGATCAGGGAGGAGAAGGCCGCAGCATGGCTGACCCTTATCGCGGCGCCTGGTTCAGGAGACAAAGCACCGCTGGTGTCGGCCGTCGTTTGTCTCCCCGCGGGCCCCGCTCGCGCTGACAACGCCGACTTAACCCCAGGCGCCGGTGTCACCCCCGTGCCATCAATACGTGTCCGAGGGAGACGCTTCCCTTTTGTCCCCCACCAAACGCCGTTCGTCCCTCTCATGTTTATGAACCAAAGTCTGGCGGTTAAGGCCCGTCTCCGGTCGAAGGGACGGTCGGCTGGTTTTAGAAAGATTAGGGCTGGATTTTGTCAATTATGCATGCTTCTTATTTTCCGTATCTTACTTTGAGTGTCGACACATTTGTATGGGGAGATGGAGAACCGACACTGGGCCAGTGGTAGATCACATTATACCGCATGCAAGCTGAGCAGCAATACCTCCTACCCATAGATGCTATTTGCCTAAGGCTAAAGTACAAACAAGTACCAATAAAAGTGGTAGGGGTTGCACTTCACAGTGTGTTTAGTATTATGCATTTGTGCATTATGATGATAACTACAACAGTGCGTACCCTGCACTATGCTAGGGGAATGTGTGTGATAGTATCAGGAATAATATGCCTTAACCCATGGGATGAATTCCCTGTTTGAACTAAAACTCTTGCATTACAATATACATTCATCATCCAATAGTAGAGGCATGAGATTCAGAATCAGGGAGACGCAAAACACAAATGACATAAATCACTACGGTGCATTAATCTCCGGTTTCCTCTGTGGTTCTGCCCACAGTTAGTTCACTAAAACGTAGCATCCACAACGTTCACCATTTGTTATTTAACGACAAATACCCCCTATCAGGACGGTTTGGTCGGACAGGATACCGCAGAATACATTTCTGCGGCTTGTGCCTGGCACACAGACGTTTGCCAGGCACAAGAAACCTCCACCCTCAACGCTCTCTGCTCCAGAGTGGCTAGGGTGGAACCGTCCTCCTCCTCCACGTTTGAAGAGAGCACAGTAAAACACTTGTTCTTCACTCTTTTAAGGTAACACAACATCAGAGTCACAACTCCGCACCACATTCTCTGGAGAGTTTGTGTTCCTTCATTAAACTCTCATATTCATCCTTCACTGAACTCTTCTATTCCCCTTCTCATCCATAACGTCCCCCCGTCCCCACCCCCCACCCCCCCTGGGTCCTGAAAAACATCTGCTTCTGCTCTTCACTGCACCTACGGTCCCCCGTGACGACCGGGGATGTACAGTACCAGCCCCGCCCCCCCCACACACACACACACACACACACCCCGACCCACCAGAGGTACCACCGAGAGAACGTCTCCGATGCAGCGCCTCCAAGATAAACACATCACTGTTAATCTGTGTGTTGTACATCCATCCATCCAGCGGTTCAGACTCGCATTCCATAAGGACAAAGGATGGAGACCCTCCCCCCCCCCCTCCTCCTACACATCCCCCCAGCCCCCCCCCCCCCCCCCCCCCCCATACCCCTCCGACAAACAGCTCCTTAGCCTCATTTGCAGCTCATCTCTCGTGGATACCTGTCTCACTCCCTCCTCCTCCTCCTCCTCCACCTCCTCCTCCTGCTCTTCTTCCTTCTCCTCCCCCTCCTCTCCTTGATCACATGAATCCCAACGGTCGCCTGCTGCCTTAAAAAAGTAAAAGGGAAAGATTTTTCCTTTCAACTGGAAAAACAAAAATACCCAGATTCCCCCCCCCCCCTCCCCCCCCACACACACACACACACACACACACCCCAGATGGAAAATAGAAGTCCGGACGGCGAGAGGAAGAGCGACAGGGACAGTAGCGGGTCAGAGGTCGCCGGGGAGTGATAAATGAGCAAATAAATATGAGCGCCGGGATCTCGGCCCCGGGGTGGAGAGCGGCATTCCGTTCCACATTCCACCGACTGGGAATGGCGGGCGGGTTGGCTCCAGGACTGCACACGGCGGAGGCAGGGGGGGGGGGGGCCGGGCCTCCGGACTACATGGCAGGTTCCCAGACCCCTCGCTGCCCTCCTCGTTCTATCAAATATGAAGCGGGAAGGCAGGAGCCACTGTAACTCCATACCATGTGTTACGCGTTTGCAAAGAAGCCGCCTTTTTGGACACCCTGGTGTTTCAGCGTGTGTGTGTGCGTGTCGGGTGGTAATTCTGTGTGTGTGTGTGTGTGTGTGTGTGTGTGTGTGTGGGGGTTTTGTCTGTGTGTCTGTGTGGGTGTGGCTGTATGTGTGTGTGTGTCTGTGTGTTTGTGTGTGTGTCTGTTTGTCTGTGTGTGCCTGTGTGGGTGTGTCTGTGTGTGTGTGCGTCTGCTTTGTGTGTGTGTGAGTGAGTGTGTATGTGTGTGTGTGTATGTGGGCCTGTGTGTGTGTGTGTGTGTGTGTGTGTGTGTGTGTGTGTGTGTCTGATGTGTTTGGTGTTTACCTGTGTGTCTGTGTGTGTGTGTGTTTTGAAAGGATTCTATATGTGCCACTAGCATTAGCAGTGAGTGCTTCTATGGGCTTGTTCTGATGGCCGCCATTAATGTACGGCATTACTCCATCAGGGAGCACAGTAGCATGTGTGTTGTTTATCTCCCAAAGTTATTTCATATCTCTCTGGTTGTACACACAGAGGGAGAGGGAGAGAGAAAGAGAGAGAGAGAGAGAGAGAGAGAGAGAGAGAGAGAGAGAGAGAGAGAGATTGTGCTGTAAAAAGAATATGTGTGATGCGTCGGGTCTTCATAATATCGCTCTGCTTCCATCAACTTTCATCCTCTTCACTGTCTGCTGTTATCAGCCCTGATAATAGAAAAAATAAGGTCACTTGAAGCGGCCATCTTTGATAACAACAGCAACCACAGCGAGTTACCAAAACAGAAATACAATTGGCTGTATCTGTTACTATTCACTAATATTTGTTTAAATGTTTTTATTCATGAATCACTCTTATAGATTCATGTTTTGGCCAAGTTTTGATTCACTGTGCCACATTGACTATATCCTAAGCCAATCAGAGTGCTTTTTACATTCTATAATCACTATCTGCCTAAGTCATCTACTTGACCTAGAAATTTGCATTTTCAATGCTAAGTACAGGATTATCCTTCAAATATGACTCAGGCAATTATGATATGAGGCTAATATGTATGCATCTCATCAAAGTGCACATCAAACGGCTGATGTGTACGGTATATTAACCCGTATCCACTGCCTCCTTTACGGACAAGAACCTAATCCTTCAGATGGCCCCCGCCGGACTCGGATGCCCCTGAATCAGGGGCCTGATGTCACTTCCTCCGCAGGATCCCTGTCCTTTGGCTGCCCTTGTGCCCAGATCTACCTGTGCAACGGGGCAAGGAAGGGCAACGTTCCCCCCTTTGAGGATCAATCGGAAGTAGGAGAGCCAAGAAAGCCGCAAAAAAAAAAATCACACGCCACCTTTTCGCAACCAGCTTCCAAAGTGGATGAATAAACATGTCTGTCTGTCTGTCTGGCCCATCCCAGCACAGTGCCCCCGCACACGTCATGTCAGACATCAAACGTCGTATCAAAGCTGTTCCGGTGATCCCTACACAAACGAAAAAGTATGGGAAAAACAAACAAAAGCGCCTTCTTTCATGAGTGTTTGACGGCTCCAGTTTGGAGCCACGGTGATGCATCTGCGATTCATGTACACACAGTACAGAGAAAAAAAAAAAACACGGGGTTTCTGCCTGGACCCAGCTGGTGTGAGGCTAATCCTAACCTGGCACGAGGTCATCAGCTAAAGGGGCTGCCACCGTCTCCATGACAGTTAATTTAGGTGAGGAGTCGCTTTAGTAGTCGACCGGGCGCCGAAACGTGCCAAGGGATTATCGGTTCATCGGAAGGGCTTTGCAGCCTCACACAGAGGTGAGAAATAAGGATGGCGTTGGGCCAGAGGAGGGGGAACACCGGTGACAGTATGGTGGAGACACAGATCATACACATACACACACACACACGGTAGGACTGCTCACCGATTTCTATTAGAAGTGAGGCCCGATCGTACGTGATCACAGAGGTTTACTATGATAAAAGATCATAGTAATGTACTCTTGTTCTGTCTCCGGGTCTCCCCCTGAAGAAAGAAAATATTTGAAGCTTCCTTGAAAGTGCTTTTTGGGATGTACTTGAAGTTGTGTTTATTTAATATATGGAATATAAGCTTTATATTAAGAGCTTGTTTGAAGGCTGCGTCTCTTTGGAAAGTCACCGTAGTTATCCAGCATTCCATGACTCAGCTTTCTTTCATGTTTCTTTTGTAAAATGTTGCTTCTATTCAAAGCATCATTATTTTAGGTACATGCCGATAAGGAGCAGGGTGAGTTAGACACCTTGGGGTGCCTAGGATGCCTAGGCCAGACAACCCAGGACTACAACACACTGACCTCCCTAACCACAGGATAATAACAGTAGAAGCATATCAGAACGAATCCCATATTTAAACAGTGCGAAGGATTTGCCAACACAAAGAAATAGGTGTAGAAATGAAGGCTAGTGATATCTAAGATATATTTTGTAGATATGAATCTACACACTTTAAAACAATCCCTACGGCCCCCTAAACACTCCAAAGCCCACTTTCATATACCCTACATCTTCAAAAGCATGGGAGTGAACCACCGGATCTGCATGCCAGCCACCTGTCGACCGGTAGAGGTGATGAGGCAGCAGAAAAGGTGAAGGCGGCTCTTGACCGGCCTGTGTTCAAATAAACGACGTGAAGCGCAGGGTAAGGCAACTGCAACAAGGAGGGCAGCGGGGGTATCTATAACATAGACCTCCCCGTTCAAATGAGCCTCTGAACGTGTTTTCATATTCCAATCCGAGGTCACCCCCTGGTGAAGAAGTATATTTGAAGGTTCCTTAAAAGTGCTTTTTGGGATGTACTTGAAGTTGTGTTTATTTAATGATATGGAATGTAAGCTATATATTATGGGCTTGTTTCATGAAGGCAGCGTCTCTTTGGAAAGTCAGTTTCCCAGCAATCCATGGCTCCCATGGTTTTATTTCATGTTTTAACATAATCAGAATTTTAATTTCAGCAAAATTACACATCTGTTTATTTTTTAAGCACACTCAATTCCAATGAGACATAACAACCAATTCTAAAGTAGTGTTCTGAGTTTATTGCTCAAAAGTTGTAAAAAACAACCGAGATAATTGTTATGAAGGTAATGTTGCTGCAAAACCTCACAGTCAAAATGTCACAGTCAAACTGAACGGATGATTAACACCGTCCCAGATCTATTGACAGATAACATTATTTAAACAAGATTAATTTGCAAATCTGCATGGTTGAACGTTTACATCAGCAGATTTCGATGATAAAGTCCTCAAGGTTGAAGAAGTTTCCCCATCGAGGGTTGTGTGTCTTAAAAAGAGAAGTGCACATTTGGGGGGTAAAAACATGAAAGCACATGCAATCACAAAAGCTTCAAATAAATTAAATTTATCAAATATTCAAAGGTGTGGATTTAAGACAGTGCGCACGAGTACAGAATATCTGCACAAACTATCCTCAGATCATCCGTTTCAAGAACACAAATCGCTCTGGAAAACACTTTAAAATGCATGAACAGCATTATTTAAAGCAGGGGTTGGTAATTTGGAGAAAACGCCAAGAGTAAGCGCGATTTTGGAAGTAGCCAACCAAAAAACATCCTACCTCTCCCTTTAGGCCTTGCACCAAAGCCACTCCCCTCAAGACTATCTCATTAGCTTTAGAAATACTTCTTATCATTTCATGCTGGCCGAATTAAATTATTGGACAGGCTTAGTACAGGTCTGTGACAGCCAGGGAGACAGAATCTGTTAAGATTTCAACAGAATTTCAACCAATGAATATAAATTGCCTAACCTAGCTTCAAGACAGCACACAGTAAACCAGACGTGTTTCCCCTTGTTAGCAAAACAATCTAAAAAAGCCAACGATGGAAACTTAGGAGCCAGTTAGTACTCCCTGGATTTGGAATCGAGTCTTGAATGTTTAAATCACTACTCCATTTTGTCTGCCCTAATATCAAGTTAACTTGGAAAAATGTTACATTACGAACCCCAGTCGGTCCCCAAACAGCAGCATTAAGAGTAACATGATACGCACCTACAGTACAAACCATACCTCTCCCTAGAGCAGCACTACTCGTCTATGAGTGGCCTTTCAACACACTCGCTCACTCTTACACTATCAGAACGAGGTTTCAGTGGGCTCCAACTTCATCTTTGTCTTTTTGTGCGGAGAGTAGAACTCGAAGGAACAAGAGAAAACTTTTTTTAGAGAAACAAGAAAAGTTATTTAGGGTGAATGGGAACGAGAGAAGTAGCTACTGAGTAGGAGGTATAAAAAGACGTCTCTCTCTCTCTCTCTCTCTCTCTCTCTCTCTCTCTCTCTCTCTCTCTCTCTCTCTCTCTCTCTCTCTCTCTCTCTCTCTCTCTCTCTCTCTCTCTCGTAATGACGTGAGTCTGTTTCTGCCTTCCGCTGGTGGGCTTTTGTGCCCAATAATTCCGTGCTGTCGCCGATGGGGTGCCGGCCCTCTGCTATTTTCTCCCGCTCTCCATCGTGAAGTGGAGTCACCTGGGATGTGATTAATTAATCTGCACACGCTCGCTGAGTCAGTGGTGGACGAAAAAAGGTCTTTCTTTCTTTCTTTCTCGTCTTTTCTTTCTCTTTTCTGCCGGGGCGTGGCGGGCCGGTGGTTGGTGGGTTCTGGGTGATTGGGATTAATAACTTGGGGGCCAATTTTAAATGGAAATCGGTTCACTTAATAGTCACAATGGGAGGGCGGGGGGGGGGGGGGGGGGGGGGGGGGGAGGGGAGGGGGGGGGAGGCGGTGGAGGTGGAGATGGAGATGGAGATGGCGGAGGCAGCGAGGGAGGGAAGAGGTGCGGGTCGGAGGGCGAGGGGGGGGGGGAATGTCTGCTGAGACCCCCCAGCTCCACCTCCGCAGCCACCGTCGACGCAGCAGCGGTCGCAACAAAGGCCTCTTTGTGGAGATATGGTGGCATGGGGGAGGGATGGGGGGGGGGGGCACCTCAGCACGCGCTTTACATTACTTATACCGCTCGATCCCAACTGGAATGATACCAAACGAACACACTTTGATACAGACGCAACGCTTTCCCCGTCGCTGAAAGCCCCCGCTGTACGGCAAGAAGTCCCACTCATATCTGATGTGGAAAATGTGGACTTTGTGTATGTGTGTGCGGTTGTGTGCGTGTGTGTGTGTGTGTTTATGTGTGTGTGCGTGTGCACATGTCTGTGTGTGTGTGTGTGTGTGTGCACGCGTGTTTGGGTGTGTGTGTTTGCGCGCTCATGAGTCTGTTTGTGTGTCTGCGCATGACTGTGTGTGCAAGTGCGTGTGTGTGTGTATATGTGAGCCAATCCCAGCCTATCGGATCCTCCCCACTGGTCCTTGTAACATAACTCGCCCTTCAGAAGCCGAGGCGGGGAGCTTGAGACTTCTCAGGGCCGCGGCACGCCATCAAAATGCTAATAACGGCATAACAGCACCGCCGCGGCAACATGACCTGCTAGTGTGGAATTTCTCATTTCCTCGTGGTCGTAGTAGGAGTAGAGTACGTGGTTTCGGCTCAGAGAGAAGACGTCAGGGTTGAGTTGGAAAAAGCCTGTGCGTGCCTGTTCGGGAACGGCGGATTCGTTGTGAGGAATCCCCCCCAACAGAACGAGGAATCCTGGTCTTCCGCAATCAGAGATGTGGTCAGAGGGATGATGGGCCACTTCCACCCCTGATCAGCCCGGGAGGAGGGTACTGTTGCGGGCATTCAAGGAGAGCAAGGAGGCCGAGAAGGAAGGTAGTCAGTACTTTGATAAACTGGGAGGTGCCCTGTTCACAATGATCTCGTCCTTTTTTAAGTTAAGCAGCATCAGATACACTTCCAGTCTCTGGAAGTATTGGAGAGAGTGTCTGTATGTTTTTTAGTTGTGTTTCTTATTTGTCTGTTGTTGTTTTGTCTGTTGTACTGTCGTGTATATGGACCTATATGAGTCTGAAATAAAGATAAATAACTTTGTTTCGGATTGCATCGCCCTTGTCTTTGCAGGAATTGCAAAGATGTAAACATGGGTGTTTTTCACCTATCCTTCGCATGGACGATACTACACATGGATAGGTTAACCAGAGGAACAGAAAGACGAAAAATAAGCAGTGTCGATGTTAACGTCACTTTTTAAGGACGTTAAATCGGGAATGGAGTCAATTGAGTCCACCCTGACAGCTCGTATACACTTAATAGAGAGGGAAATAGAAAAACGTGCAGAGACTTTCAGTGCCAACCTTTTCTCCTGGCATGCAGTCCTGATGGAGGTCCACATGTACGTAACACAGGCCTGACTCCAGGCAGAAGGAGATTACTGATCCTGATTCAAGCGAAGAGCCAGTGCTACATTTCAGAGTGTGTGCAGAGATAAGGATTCAAGGTTTTGCGGCAAGTGATTAAAAGCACCTCACCCTCTCTCCACTGTCGATAAGATAAAACCGTTTTTTTGCCTGGTATCTATTGCGTTAGTCATCGTTGGCCGGATGTGTTGATGAATTGATGTGTCGAGATAGGCTACCATGAAAGCCATGAAGATGATGATTTCCCAGATTAAATACCTCCCCCATACACACATATACACACACACGCACACACACACACACACACACACACACACACAGTGTACTGTCTTCTCACACACCACCTCTGATTTACGGGCAGGAAACGTTCTGTTGTCCTTGGTCCAGGGATGAATAAAGAAACCGAAAAATCAATGGTTAAGAAGGTCTCCTAGAGAGGATCGGCAGGGAAGCAAAAAGCGCTGTAAAATAATGTGCGCTTGCAAAAGAAAAAAGGATGTTAATGCATTTTGACCTTTGTCCTTTTTTGCGTGGTATTTTCAACAACAGCTTGTGTGTGTGTGTGTGTGTGTGTGTGTGTGTGTGTGTGTGTGTGTGTGTGTGTGTGTGTATGTTTGTGTGTTTGCATCAATAGACGCCTGCGCAATGGTGTGTGTTTGTGTGTCTGTCTGTGTCTGTCTGTGTGTGTCTGTGTGTGTCTGTGTGTGTGTGTGCGTGCGTGCGTGTGTGTGTGTGTGTGAATGGACACACGTTTGTGTGCGTGCGTGTGAATACATGCCTGCGCATAGTTGCGCGCGTGTGTTGCGTGGACCCCTTGTTTGAATCCCGGTTGCTCGTACATGAATACACATGAGGCTGAAGTGTGTGCATTAGCAGCTTCTCCTGGCGGCCCGGCGCAGCCCATGCACCCACACAAGGCCCGCCACCGACCACGTAGGAAAGTGAACGCTGCTTTCTACTCCTCCAGCTCTCCCACTGGTTTTCCTTCCCTGTCGGTTTTCGCTGCCTGCCGCCTCCCCGCCCCTGACATTATGAAGGGTTTTAATGTGGTGTGCGTGAGATCGCTCTAAGGTTGTAAAGCAGATCAAAGCCTTAAGGAGGGGATACAGGGGAGGGCTGCTGCGTGTGTGGGAACCGTTCAGACAGGGACACTGGCTCTGGCCCTCCCTCCCTGACAGACAGGGTTCTCTCCTGGAGCTCCACAGCCCCAGGGTGGAGAGCAGTGGTTCTCAAATGGCGGTACGCGAACCCCCCAGGGGTCCTTTGGAACACTGCAGGGGGTCCTCAGAAAATTACAAAAGAATAATAACTATAATTTTTTTTCCGTTCCAATTCTGAAAGATAGACAATAGATAATCGAGAGCGTAAATTTCAAGTATGTAAATCTGAAAAAAAGGAGAAAGGAGAATCCATGTAAAAGAAGGCACACCAAGAAACCAAAAGGAGAAATATATTGTGATAGGATTCCCCTCTACTTGCTCTGATCCTCCCCTGGCATTTTGCTTCTTTTGTTGGGAGAAATTAGCAAAAAGTTGCATGGAGCACAGGCCCATGTTAATCACTTTGTTAGTAATTTTGAGTATTTGCACCTTTTTAATTTTCATCTTTACACTGCCAAATAGAACGCAATGATATAATATAGATTTTTATTTCACATAAATATTTTGTCCCGTTGAAGTTGAAGGGAGTACTCAGCTGAGAAAGTATCTTAGAGGGGGTACACTAGTTGAAAATGTCTGAGAACCACCCAGCCTTGGCACATGGGGTCGTGGGCGTGTGGTTTGGATGTGGGGTCGCATACGTCCGCACTCCAGAGAAATAAAAAAACTCCAGAGACCCACATATTTAACGCTTTTACATGTTCCAGGAAATCAGCGAGCTGCTCAGCCACGTTTTCAAATATCTGCCAGAATGTTTTATTAGAAAATGTATATTTATTCCAAACATTTCAAAATGACTAACGCAGCGCGTGAAATGAACAGGCTGTGCGTCAACATCGCGTCAACTGATAACAAATGCTACCGAAACAGTGAGCGACATTCCTTGTTTTTGTGTTTTTTTCAGAACCAAACCGAAAACATTTTCAAAACACAATATTGTACAGTCGCCCTTGGTCGGCTTATGAAAACAAACTGATGGAAGAAAAACCATCAGAGCATGTGTGTTTGGACGTGTGCTTGGCCGGACAGAGGGAAGTTACTTGTTGTTTAGGCTACGTCTGATAACAGTGACAGCGGGTCAAAAGAGTGACAAAGCTATCCTGGAATCACAGCCAACCTCACAACAAATGATGGATGTCATGATTACAATGTACTTCCAAAGAAGTACCAGAGAATGAGGTCCTCGAGCCAATTGTGTATGACACGTGACAGCTGTGTGTTCAGTGATCTACTGTGCGATGGGCTCATTGTCTAGAGTACATTACGTAGATGTGAATGCAATTTATTGTGGTGTTGCAACTCACTTTATCTTACTCCATCGACACTAATAATGAGTGCAAGATTTGTGCAACTAGAAATGCTATAATTATAAACCTGTGACCGAAGGGATTGATAGTGTGAAGGGAAGTCTAGTGTTAACCAATTTATCCTAAGGCCTTCCATTCACAGCTAAAAGCAGCTTTCTCCTACAATTCAACTCAGGGTGTCGGTGCTTGCCAATTACTCTGAACATGTCTGGTTTCTGTACCGATTGAGATATCACACACCTCGTGTTTTACCCACATGAATGCAGATGAAAACGGAAACTGTGGCCCCAGTACGCAGCCCTGTAAAGCCATAAGCTTTAACTATATTAGGCAAATAAAGTGGGAAACCTGATGCGTTTGAGAGTGGTTTGTTCATAAAGCATATTTGCAGACGCATGAATCACACCATTAAAATTGAGACATTTCTGTTTCCTGCCCAGAGCTTCTCAGTGGAAGAGGTCTTCCTGGGAAGACAGGACCACATAAGCAGAGATACAGCAGGAGTACGACGCATTCACAGCCAACCGAACGCTACGGTCCACCTGCACTCCGACCATCTCTGGAATCTTCCACCAACTCCCTTTTTTCCCCAAACTCTGAAATTCCAGGCTTTCCCCATTAACTTCCTCTCTCTCTCTCTCTCTTTCCTCTTCCACTCTCCCCCCTCCTCCCCATTCTCTCTCCCCCCCTCCTCCCCATTCTCTCTCTCTCTCTCCCCTCTCCTCCCTCTCTCTCTCCCCCCTCCTCCCTCTCCCTCTCTCTCTCTCTCCCTCTCTCTCTCTCTCCCTCTCTCCCTCTCTCTCTCTCTCTCTCTCTCTCTCTCTCTCTTCCCCCCCCCCCCCCCTCACCACTGACATAACGTACCACAAACAAGCGAGCAGCGTCTGGAACAGCGCACACACACAGCCAGAGCGGGAATAAAAAACGAGCGAAAAAAGAAACACAAATAAACAAAAGAAAATCAAAAGAAGAAGAAGAAGAAGAGGCGGCTGCAGAAGCCAATTTGGGAGTTCCACTTGGCCGTGGCACCACACCACCCTAGTCCCAATTAGGCTGGCGTGCGGGACCCAACCGGAGGCTTACTCCATCCCACCCAGGGCTGGGCTCTGCCGCTGACGGCCAGGCTCCGATGCTTTGTCTGGCTGGAGGCAGGTTAATTGCTTCCCGCGTCGCCCCCCCCCCCCCCCCCCCCTGTACTTTCTGCTCCTCTGTTACTTACTGACTTCTTTTCTCTTTAGGTTTCGCCTCACCTGTCTCGGTGTGCGAGTGTTAGTTTGCTCAGTTCAAGGAATAAACACACATACTCTATATGTGTGGTTGTATGATTAAGAGGCCAGCACACACGCACACACTCATGCACGCACGCATGCACGCACGTACACACACTCTCACACACACAGACACTTACATACTTTCTCTAAATCAAACTCGCCCAAAGTCACACTTACTCTCACACACAAACACAAACAGACGCTCTCATACGTTCTTCAACTCAACTCACACACTGCCACACATCCACTTGGTAGTGGAATAATATTCCCTGAGAATGCATGGATTGTAACTGGAGGATAATAATAATGATGTTGATTAGAGTTTGTGTGAAGGCATTAATGAAGCAGGGTAAGGGTCCCTGCGTCGCACGGCGGTTCTATTTGTGGCGTTGTTAGCAGCAGGGACGCGTCTCTTCCTCATCAGTCGCCCCGTGTGTCATGTGACACCTGGAGAACCAAGAAAAGTGTTTGCCGTCCGGCGGGGCTCGGACCCGCAGGATATTTAAAAACACAGCACTTTAGTCGTGCCTTCGTTCATTCGGCCGTGAGGTGTTTTAACACACACCGTGGGTTTCTGTGTTCTTTGAGCTGTGAGGCTGTGATTTGAATACTGCCTGCTGTGCATTCTTGTGTTCGTTTGGATTACAGCAGTACACTATTCTTCGATGAACTGCGAAATGAATAATGGTGGAGTACATCATATCCCCGCGGTGAGAGTCAAACTCCATGAGGTAGAGGTGACGGAAAAATATTAAATATTCATTCTATCTATGGCAGCCAGCCTGTTAATTATCTATGTATGCAGTGGGGCCACATGGGAGGATGTCAATTGAGCTGAAAGGTTTTTAAATGAGCCATTTAGGATACGCTATAAAGACGCTATTAACTGATTTGTTCCCTGTAATATTGCTTTACACACTCGTCCGCAGAATACACACACACACACACGCGGCTGGAAATAGACGTCTGCCTTTGTTAAACACAGACGCTGGCTTCAGTGGCCTCGTTGTGCTGTTTGCGTTTTTTGGTTTTGTTTTGTATTTCAAACATTTTTGAAGTGTCCGCTTCAATTTAGATAATAGGCCGGTGAGGAGGGGTTGAGCAGGGGCTCAACCGGGGCTGCAGAGTAGATCGCAATGGATACAAACCATAAAGATCCTATTTATGATTGTGAGGCCTATACACACACACACACACACACACACACACACACACACACACACACGCACACGCACACACATAAATAAATAAACACACACACATCAATAAACACTAACATAAAAACATAAATATGCACGTACTGTATCTAAACACACCAAACACAAATTCATTCTTTAAAGCACCCAAAACAGACAGAGACACACACATAAACAACCACTATTGCACATAGACATAAACAAACACACACAGTCATACTAATGCACAAAAACACATAAAATCACACACAAATAAACACCCCCCCAACGCAAACTAATTCACACACACACACAAACACACACACTCGCACACTGTGTGCATACACAAAGGACTTCCTGTATCCGTACCTCAGGCCAAACTGAGCAGAGAGCCGAACTGTGTGCAGTGGGGGAGTTCAGGACGCCACAGGCCATCCCTGTCCACTGTACACTGGCCCATCATTAGGTCCTCCATCACCTCCTCCACCACAACCTCCCCCACCACCCCCTCCTCCACCACCTCCTCAATCACCTCCACCACCACCTCCTCCTCCACCACCTCCTCCTCCTCCACCACCTCCTCCTCCACCACCACCTCCACCACCACCTCCTCCTCCACCTCCTCCACCACCTCCACCTCCTCCACCACCTCCTCCTCCACCACCACCTCCTCCTCCACCTCCTCCACCACCACCTCCTCCTCCACCTCCTCCACCACCTCCTCCTCCACCACCACCTCCTCCTCCACCTCCTCCACCACCACCTCCTCCTCCACCTCCTCCACCACCTCCTCCTCCACCACCACCTCCTCCTCCACCTCCTCCACCACAACCTCCCCCACCACCACCACCTCCTCCTTGGAGCTGAATAAGACCAACTACCGTGCTGCTATTTCTTCTTGCGGCGGGTGTAACACGAGAGAGCCGCACCCTTTGTGCTGGTATCGTCGTTGTCGTTATTATGTACTGCGTCTGTGTATTGTATTGCAACTCATACCATCGGGATAAATTAATCGTACACTTCATGCTGCTTTTCAAGTCATGACGGTAATCAACAGTTGTATTACAAATACAATTTGAAGAAAGACAAAAACCTATTTTAGCTTTAAAAGAAATGGCCTGTACATCTATATAGGTTTGTTAACGAGTTACAATATTTCATAGATAGAATCACCAATACAGACATAAAGTATTGTTAGTACATAGGAACTTTACTTTCAGTAGCTTTTATTTGAACATAAGTAATAATGCAAGCAACGATACAAAGACACGCATGCAAGCACCAAACACACACACACAGACAACCACAGACACACACACGTGCACGTGGCTAGTTGGAGAGTACACCCTTTGAATGGGACCTGCACTAACTCAATTAAAAAGTGTCCTCCCTGAGAAAAGAAAATGTCTTCCAGAAAGCGCGGCGCCCAGACATACATGCGAGTTATCTTCCCTTTGTGGCACGCAGGGAAACTTGTGAATGCCGCCGCCGCCGCCGTCGCAGCTTGAATTATGCAAGTTAAGCGGAATCAAGGTCAGTCTTTATCCAGCGCGTTGCGGCGCTTCAAAGCCTTTCGCCTCGGCGGGACCACTTCCACTGTGAAATAAAATCACAGCCTTCACAAAACAAGGACCCCTTGACTCCGGTGTTGCAGCCCTCCCCCCCCCCTCCCCAACGGTTCCCTCTACGCCTCGCATTCCTGCACAGAAAACAAATGTATTTTGCCATTTGGCCAGCAGAACCCCTTAAGGTTCAATGATCATTTACAGGCCTCGATCACTGTGGCGTTTCTTTATTTTCTGAACAGCCCAACTGCTAAGTTATACGTGTAATTCTGGACTTAAGGAAGGGCGGGGTGAGGCTGAACATTTACTGCAGTGTTAGCCATGAGATATTCCAGATGACCGTTGTGTGTTTGTGGCTGTGTGTGTGTGTGTGTGTGTGTGTGTGTGTGTGTGTGTGTGTGTGTGTGTGTGTGTGTGTGTGTGTGTGTGTGTGTGTGTGTGTGTTTTTCTGTGTGTGTGGGTCTGTATGCTTGGATGTGTGCCTGTGTTTATATGCATGCTGTATATTGAAAGAAAAAAATGCAGGATGCCTGTATTCATGTGTCCATGCATGTGTGTGTGGACATGTGTGTGTGTGTGTGTGTGTGTGTGTGTGTGTGTGTGTGTGTGTGTGTGTGTGTGTGTGTGTGTGTGTGTGTGTGTGTGTGTGTGTGTGTGTGTGTGTGTGTGTGTGTTTGCATGTGCACATGTTTTATGGAGCAACAGGCCCTCAGCTGTCAACACTGCCAGTCCAGAGACCAACATGACCACCAACGCAGTTACTTGGAAACAAGGTGGACCAAACATAGTACACTAAAGACCAGTCCCCCAAATGTATGACTGGCACAACACCACTGAGTGTGTGTGCGTGTTTGTGTGTGTGTGTCCTGCACACACACACACACACACACACACACACAGGGCAACGTGGCGTCCTCATACGAGTCGACTAGGGGTCCATCACACAGAACCATTAGACGGCTGTAAAAGCATTTTTGTTGAAGCCTAGCAAAAAGAAAAGCAGCCTATTGCACCTTTTTACACCTTTTTACATCCAATACCTACACCTACACCCACGATGACGTGGGTCACTCTTTCTCCTCAGTTCACCTCCAGGCATCAGGGCTCTCCGGCAAACATCGCCAGCAAAATGCTGCAGTTCCCATCGACAACGAATACCATATTCCCACCCCCCCCCCCAGCTGTTGAAAAGCATTCAGTCTGATTGGAGCCTTGGTGTAAGGCGTAACTGCCGGGAATGCGTGCACACACAAACATATGCAAACAACAACACCTAGCAACGCATAGCAACGCATTTTGAGTCTCACCGCTACGTGTGAGTATAGAGTAGGACCGGCGGTGATTCAGCACATTTAGGGTGGCAGCGATGGTGGTCGCCGGTGGTCGGTGTTGGTGGCGTGGGGTTCAAGCCAACCCGTTTGAAGCAGGCTTAACCCCTCCGCCCAGACACCACCCCTGCTATATCGTATGGTGCTCGGGCCCCTCAAGTTGGCCCTCAGAGCTGTCGGAGCCCACCAGACCCCCCTGCAACCTGAGATGGTTTCTAGTTTTTTTCACACTAACACTCTCTCCCACTCTCTCTCTCTTCCACTCTCTCCCACTCTCCCTCTCTTCCACTCTCTCTTCATCGCTCTCTCTCTCTCTCTCTCTCTCTCTCTCTCTCTTCCTCGCACCGCCTCCCCCTCTCTCTCTCTCTCTCTCTCTTCCTCACGCCGCCCCTCCCTCCCTCTCTCCCCCTCTCCCCCTCTCCCCCTCTCTCTCTGTCTTTTGAAGAGAGAGAAAGGGAGAGAGACAATGAGAGCGAGAGATGACGGAACGTGGGAGCGCGGTAAATAAACAGATTTTTTTGGGCTTTACTCACATCAACCTTCACCGCTTCGTTGTATGATCGAGGATTGCGAGCAGATAAACACATTCAATCACCAGATGCCAAGGTGATCAATCACAAATACAGAGTCAGACCCCCCCACACGCTGACACCACCCGACACCCCCAGACACACACCCTCTCTCCCAGTATGATCCCTGGGCCCTGACTGGGAATCCCATCACCCCCTCACAGGGAGCCTAGACGGCCCAACGTGTCCCAGTCAACTGAATCTCTCTCGGACTGGAACGTTCTCTGCCAATGGAGAAGGAGTCTGGTGGGGAGGTAGGGGGGGCGGAGGGGAGGTCAGACTGGGCTCGTGTCACACCTGCTAGTCGTGTTAGCAAGCAAATCCCGGCCTTCTATGCAAGCGTCTGTAATCATGTAATGTGCGTGTGTATCGCTATGTGTGTCCAACTGTGCGTGGCAGTGTGTGTGTATGTGTGGGGGGGAGACCATTTGTTATTCCACCACGTGGACGAAAGCAGGTGTCATTCGGAACAGCCAGAATATTCCCTTCTATGACAGCCTCTGAATTATAGAAATCGACAGTGTGGTGCTGGTCCGAGGGAATTTTGATATGCTTCTCATAAACCACCAGTATGTCTGCTGCTGCTGCTGTTAGACTTGGACGGTGTTGAAGCAGCTCAGTCCCAGACAGAGACCGCAGTGTCTGGATAGAGAAAACCTGGTTTTACAGCACGTCGTTTAGCCCTTCGTAGTCGAGGTGGTGCGGGGGAACGACGTTGAAATGTTTATGCATGCAGCGTGAAACGGGGTAATGAATGTGAGATTATTTTTTTTGTGAGAATTTTTTGTTTTCTTGATCAGCGGCCAACTTGTTTTTTTTAAAACAAATAGCCTCACAAAAAGAATGAAGGTCGTGTTCCTGGAACTTACACTGTAATGGAAGCGAACCGTATGTTGAAAGCAGTCACATAAGTGCTTTCAAGGATGAATTATGGTTAAAACTACTGAATCAAAGCGGGTTAACATTTCTGACCTTTATAAAAAATGGCTTTAGCCTTACCGTAATTATATATAAATTGCAGTACTAATTGGGATAGAGATTGCAGTAAATATTACACCTCCTCATGTCAGAGTAACGTTTGAAAGAAAAGTTGTATACACGCAGCCAAGAACCAGAATACACTCCAGGCACTAATCGTTAATCGTTTCTTCCGACTGTAATGACGAAACACGCTAATCTGCTTGTTCTCTCGTCCTTTCCCATTTCCTCCTCGTTTTGCTTTAGCTGTGCGGTCAAATGTTTTCTCATGTGCTGTTGACACTGACAGATCCTGCCTTCTCCGCACCCAAACAATTTGTCATTTTCTTGCACTGTTCCTTAAAACTTTTCATGCTCTGTCGCCATGTTTTTGTTTACATCACAGGCCGGTTTCCGTGACTCTTTGGGAGGTAATTGCCGTCCATTTCCTCCTCTCCTCCCCTCTCTTGCCCTGCATGCTGTCCTCTTCCGGCTAGCCCCTTTATGTGGCTGGAAAAAGGAGTTCAGTGCGTGAGTAGGGTACAGTGGTTTTGAAGCTCAAAGAAAAAAAAAGAAAAAGAAGAAGAGAGCCAGCGGAAGAAGAACGAGAGCAGAGGGAAAGTGAAAACTCAGAATAACTAGGTGTTTCTTTTCCCTCCAAGGGTTCACACGCACACTCAAAGCCGAGTCGGTTTCCCGGCGTTCTGTCTGTCTGTCTGTCTGTCTGTCTGGGAGCGTGAGAATAGCATCGCTGCGAGAGGAGAAGAGATCTCTACTCCCTTGTCATAGCTAATAGATGCACGCCTCCAATAAGGCCTGTGCTCCGTGGACGGTGGAGCCGCTCTGGGGGTGTCCTCCCCATCGCGGGCTGTCAGGGAGAGCCTCTGCCGGAGTGTGAACCGACAGACAGGTGCTTTCTTTGGAGGACCTCCCTCCCTCTCCTTTCCGTTGTGTAGTTTACGACTAACAGTGCAACGCCAGCTTCCCAGCAGCCCACGGCTCAGAGGAAGGAGTTGGCGTTGAATCATTTCATACGGTTTGACGTGTGTGTGTGTGTGCGCGTGTGTGTGTCTATGTGTTTGTTTGCTCGTGTGTGTGCGTGTGTATGCATGTATGTGTGTGCGTGTCCGTGCGTGAGTGTATGTGCGTGCGTGTCTGCGTATGTGCGTGTATGTGTGCGTGCATGCGTGTGTGGGTACACTCACTTAGTGCGGTGTTTTGACAGCAAACACGCCATTTGTTTCTACAAAGCACCTGTAGGAAGACAATACAACAATAAACCACAGTCGGATCGTTTTTTGTGCAGCAACAACCATCAATCTTAAAACATTTTATCGAGTTAAGTGCTGCTGGCTGACGGGGGCAACAGCAGTATTCCCGTCGTTAACTGTTTTGTTGATCCAGATGGAATATGTGATTACGAAGCTGCAAGAAGAATCGGCAGCCATAACCTCATCCTCAACCCCGGATGTCACAACACAGCCTGCGGATTCAAGCTATTGCCAGTTGTCATATTCTACGAGGTTTGATCGATGTCCTCGTGGAGATGGAGCTGCACAGACGGCTCCAGCTCATTCTGGACAGGCGTACTGCTGTAACGCACACGATTCACCTCGCTCCACGGCGGCCAAACCCCAACGATGAGCCGTGAAAATGTGGCACACACCCACCTCGTTTTTTCTTGTGTGTGTGAGTGTTGGACGAAGCGTCTCCCTGTGCGATCCCCCCCCCCCCCCCCATCACTACATCTCAGAACACTCCTCGGCCCTTTCCTCGGGGCGCTTCTCGTTACGTTCCCGGTGTTCCTCTTCCCGGGGCCTGTCTCCACCAGAGCAGGCAGACACAGAGACACAGCTGGGACGTCGACAGAGCAGGGGGGGGGGTGCTGGGAGATGTGGGGCGGCTGGTGAGAGATGAGCCCAGTGTGGGCATGTTCCAGCAGTAAAACACTGCCTTCCCCGAGAAGGTACCAGGCCCGAGGGCTGGAGTCCGGCGGTGTTGTCCCCGAAGGAGACCTGTCTCTGGGAAAGTACGTCTGGCCCGGTGGAGGTTCTGTTGAGTCATTATTGGACGCGATACCCTCGTGTCGCCAGAGCTCATGACAGCGGGGGGAAACAGATGCAGGCGGCAGAAGCTCACGCTGAAATACGACGCTGGCACTCACAGTGAGGTAGTCCTCACTCAAAGTGTCCTCCATGTTGTGGATTGGAACCAATGGGGGGGGGGGGGGGGGGGGGGTGGGGGTGGGGGGGCTGGCGCTTGTTCTGGTCACTCACATGCGGAGGGAAAGGGTGCATGACTGGCAGGCTGCTGGTGCCTGGCCTGTGACAACCGTTACCAAGGGTACTAGGGGGCGGGGGGGGGGGGGGGGGGGGGGGGGGGTTGCTTGAGGATAGTGTCAGAGCAAGTCAGCCAGCAAAGGGAAAAGTTCAGGCCAGGCGGCAGGGGCCTGCCCGGGTACAACGGCGACGGCCACAAGGGCCCCGCCCTCGCTCGGCCCCCCGGGTCTCCAGCCGCTCGTACTTGGCGGTCCGTGGCCTTCTCACCCGATCCCTCGCCCCCCCCCCCCCCCCCAAAGGGGCCCCGGGCTGACAGCTCCTCGCCGGCTCCCGTCACTGCCGAGAAGACCGGCAACAGGTGCTCACGCCGCCGTCGCCGTGTGAGTGTGTCGGCGTTCGCTCTCCAGCGCCTCGGCAAACATCCCCCCCCCCCCCCCCCCCCCCCCCCGCCTTCTTTTCTTCTCCATATCCTTCTTCTTGGAGGAGTATGTGTTTGGGAAGCGGATGAGGAGGCTGACGTGAGGCGTTTGCTGATGGGGACGATTGTCATCGCAAAGGTCTCCGCCGTGGCGTCTTTGAAACGCAAGTCATGCGATCGATTATCTGCTACGCCGTGGTCTGACGCAAGGATATTAATATTAGAAGGGAAATTACTTTGATGATTGATATTTTCTATACACTTCCATGGTTCTGATGTTCTCCGTCTATTAAACATAACAACCTTATGTTTTTCATGTGATCGAAAACCAAACGAATCCAACCCAAATGCCCACGGTACCATAAACACCGGCTGTCTGAGGCCAAAGTGCTTCCCTTGTTATCATTCCTGCATATGAAAGGAAGCTGTCCGTTCTGCTCCAACTGATCCCCGCACAGGCCGGAGCGAGCACGCCGCCGTGGACATGAAAAGCCGGGGTTATCCGCATGTTTTCTGACCACCCATCACAAAGTTGCCTAGGCTCTCAGATATCTCCCTTAAAATTCCTGATGGATTTGCACCAACTAAGCGCAAAGTGGCTGGTGGTGAAGTACATTTTACACGTTTTCGCCGGGGGGTTGGATTTCAGACAATACTGAGAAGTTATATCCGGACATTTGACAAGGATCCAACTGTTATTTCCGTCAAACTTCAAATCAAGTGAGGGGGGAGGGGGAGGGGTGCGAGCGGAGTGGTGGCTTTTGAATGTTCTGGGAAGTCTACAGAGAGAAAAAGGACACACAAAAAATAAAAACACAACAGGAAGTAAACCAACACCGCAAACACAACAAAGGCAGTGTGCCACAGGATTGCTCACTCAGTCGAGCTCGAATGGAAAGTTTACGTAGTACAGGGAAAAAGGAAAAAATCAACAGCTCTTGGACTGAGTTTACTCGTATAGCTGGCAACATGTGCTGGCTTTCTTAGGGAAGGTGCCTGGGTGACTGGGGGCTATTGTTGATCTGTTTGTGTGTGTGTGTGTGTGTGTGTGTGTGTGTGTGTGTGTGTGTGTGTGTGTGTGTGTGTGTGTGTGTGTGTGTGTGTGTGTGTGTGTGTGTGTGTGTGTGTGTCTGCATGTGTCTGCGTGTGTGTGTGTGTCTGCATGTGGGTGTCTGCATGTGTGTGTGTGTGTGTGTGTATGTGTGTGTCTGCATGTGTGTGTGTGTGTGTGTGTGTGTGTGTGTGTGTGTGTGTGTCTGCATGTGTGTGTGTGTGTGTGCGTGCGTGCGCCTGCGTGTGTGTGGTGTTTCCACACACGTCCATGTGTGTGTATTTGTGTGTGCATGAGTGCAGTGTTCCTGCACAGGGCCCACACACGTTGCTGAACTTGTAAACGCCGTCGTGTGGCTTCAAAGGCCTGGCTATCCACAGGCATACTTGATTAGTGAAGGGCAGCTAACAATGGCTGCCAAGCCTTGGGTCTGCAGGGACAGATGGACTATTAGGTTGGTCCCTAATTCCTCAAATGCCTTCATTGTGCTCCGTCTGTGATGTGTTTCACTCGACGTGGGGTCTTAAAAATATTCAGACGAGAATAGGTAATACAATACATTGTGTTGCTTGTCATAGACCGTTTGCAATGTGGCTGGCGTTCGTTTAATGTTAATGATGATTTCTTGTTCTGCCTATTAAGCTGTATTTACTCAATGTCAGTCTGTCAATATTGCCCTGAAAATGTTTCGAAAGTTTTTAGTATCAGAAAATGTGCCTAGAAACACACTTCTAATCTGAATCCATGTGGTCCATGGAAACGTCATGCCAAAGTGAGGGGCTATTAAAATATGAAAACACTTTCATTGTGTGTTTGTGCTTTTAGGGCCGACTACTCTTCTGTCTATTGTCTAATGCCCCACTTTTGGCCTTGGCGAGCCGCCGGCTCGGAGCAATTGTACCTCGAAGTGATAAACAAAACACAAAGTCTCTTCAAAATCAATGAGGTGGTAAACACTTGAGCTGAATGTCTCCCTGACCGGTCGCCGAATGCTCTCTAAAGTTCCTCAGCTGTTGACACACTTTGACAAGGGTGTCTGACCGTGTGTGTGTGTGTGTGTGTGTGTGTGTGTGTGTGTGTGTGTGTGTGTGTGTGTGTGTGTGTGTGTGTGTGTGTGTGTGTGTGTGTGTGTTTGCCTGTCTTTTTGACTAGGTTTTTGTGTGTGTGTGTGTGTGTGTACGTATGTGTTAATGTGTGTGTGCATTTGTACGTTTTTTGCCTCGGTGGGCATGCGTGTGTGTGTCTGTCTTTCTAGGTTTATGTGTGAGTCGGTGTGCATGCGTCTGTGGGCGTGTGTGTGCGTGTTTTTATATGCATGTCCGTCTGACTAGGTGTATGTCTGTGTCTGCATATGTGTGTGTGTGTATGTGTGTGTGTGTCCGCCTGTTTGTGTGTGCCTGTCTGCATGTATTTGTGTGTGTGCGTGCGTGTGTATTGACGTATGCACGCCTCTGGAAAGCATCACTGCTCACCGCCATTATTGACGGCCTGCACGACCGCCACAATCACCACCACCCCTTCCCAGAAACAGACACAGACAGATGGGAAAACTACATGTAACGAAGGTAAAACAAGACGAACAAGGATTTATTCAGTCCTAATAACAGACCCGCCATGATGCTTTCACCACACTAAGGGTAGGCCTAACCTCTTATTAGGCCAACACTTTATAAGATTGTTATTTTCTTAAAGATGTCATGAATGTTTTCCTTTTATTCTGGAAGACTCTCGCCAACACAACCACACGGTGATACATCATAAAACATGTCCGTACTTCTCCCCGGGCCAGCAATTTATAAGGTGAGGCCAGGGTGTACACACGATATTTAATATAAAAAGAACACAAAGAAAAACGGGATAAATTATATGTTATAAACTGCAAAGCTTGTGCTTTGTCCTTCAAGTGTAATTTGTTGTCGGTGTTGAAAAGGCAGTTTTTAATCAGTTGGCTTTGGCTTAGAAACAAGGACACACACACACACACACACACACACACACACACACACACACACACACAAAGAAATACACACAAAGAAGCAAAGAGGATGCCAAGAAACTTGAACCAACCCCCCCCCCACCCCAACCCTCCCCGCCCCCAATCTTTCGGCGGCTCGCAGAGACCCCATAAGGTAAGTCTAGGAGGTGGCTGGCTGACCTCAGAGCAGCGCTTGGCTTCCTGCTTCAGTCAGGCTCTCCTTGACCAGCACAAATCACCGCTCAGCGCGCCTCCATTACCGCCGCGCTCGCCTTCTGTCACCCGAGTCCTCCCCAAACAATCTCCGGCCTAATTGCCTCTGACATAAACACGCAGTTACCATATTGATATGTGGTGCGCTGGGTGGAGGGCACAGGGAAATTATGCAAGAGCCGTTACTTAAAGACGCCCCCTTGAACCTGAGAAAGGGGGGAGGTGGGGGGGGTAAGTGGGGAGAAAGAGGAGGTGGGGGACCCATCTTAAATGGTTTTGAAAGTGTCTCTGGGACCCTGGAGGCGTTTAGAATTAACATCTGTAATAGCGTAATTATTATGTTATCTGTGATCCGTTGGAAGTGGGTCAGAGCGCGGGCTGTGCTAAAAAAACAAAGAGAAAAATCCTGCCCCCTTGTTATATGAATATGCAGTCTTTCAATTTACATAAGCGAGGCGCATTCGTAAAAGTTCAAGATAACATCTGTTTTTGCGCACCCGCGAGTGAGTTTATCTGGAATTAGAAATGACCCAAGGAAATGACTCGGTTACATTCATTATTTAAAAGATACTGATTACAATTTGGAGGGGGACGCGAACGGGGAATTACTAAACAGTGTCTAAGGTGCATAATAGATCTTTTTTTGTGCTGATTATGATCCCGCCAGGCCCACGCAATGATGAAAAGGGATTTAGAGTACACAGAAGCTGTAGCCGTGGGATTACCCACTACTAATGAATGGAACCCCTTTCTCTCGCTCCCTCTCTAATTTCCTCTCTCTCCCTCACTTCCTCTCTCTCTCTCTCTCTCACTCCCTCTCTCTCTCTCTCTCTGACTCACTCTCTCTTTCACTTTCTCTCTTTGGCTCTCTCACCCTCTCACTCTCTCTGACGCCCTCTTTCTCTCAAAATGTTTCCCTCACGCTTCCTCTCTCTCTCTCTCTCCCTCCCTCCCTCCCTCTCTCACACACTCTCTCTCATTCACTCTCGCTCTCTCGCCCTCTCTCTCTCTGTCACTTCCTCTCTCTCTGACTCAATCCCTCTTCTCAATCTTCTATTTCTATTTCTATTTCTTCTCTCTCTCTGTCTCCCTTTTTCTCTCCCTCTCTCTCTCTCTCTAGCTCTCTCCCCCCTCTCCCCCTATAATCAACCCCTCTCCGTCTCACCCCCTCTTGGAGCAACAGCGTGGTCCTCGTCGCTGACTCCCAGCCGAGCTGAGCGGTAATAGTAGCAGTCGTCGCTGTAGTGGTTACAATGCAAACTTTACATGTCCCTTCAGCAGGGGCGATGATCAGAGTGTGTAAACACGTCGGAGGGCCCTCACGGGGGCCCCCAGTGAGGAAACATGTCACGGCGATGTGGTGAAATACACGCGCTGACACCGGCCCCTCGGGGTCCCAGAAGAAGAAAGAAATATCCCCCCACAAAAGTCATCAACGCTGAGGGGGTTAACAACACAACACTAGCATCCATCTTTGTTATCATGGAGCCGCTGGTTTCGGTTATGGCCTGTTCCGTCCTTCCCGTTGTGGTTTTGGAAATTAGTGCGGTTAATAAACAACTGTTCAGATCATTTTAGACGGACATATTAAAAGCTTCCAGGTGTCCAACATAAAGGCCATGAGCCCGAACGTGTCCAACATGTGGGAAGTCTCATCGGATGGAGCTCACAAGACATCCCGTGGACACACAAGCAGCTTGTCCCTAACAAAGCAACCAAATCACACAAACAAACACACACACATACTCACAAACACAAAGACACACAAACACACAAGAGAGAGGCCTTCTAAGCACACGACTCCTCGATAACGAAGAGGAAACCGATCCTGACCCGTGAATGTCGCTAAGTCGGTGCTCATTTATTTGTGTAAACAGACAGTTGAGGACTGCAGGGGTGGTCCCCGGCTTATCTGATCCTTTGCTTTCGCCTGACTTGTGTGTTTTTACTCTGTGCCCTGAGAATTCGGAAAAGCCAAGGTATTCCCGTTATGTTTGCTCTCAAGAGTCTGAGAGTAAATTGATGTTAAGTTGGTGAAGAAAACTTCTACCAAAGTCTGCTTTCAATGTCAAAATATCTGCTAAAAGATGGAGGTCATTAACAAGTTAAAGGAAGAAGGAGAGGGCTTGGGTGTGTGTGTGTGTGTGTGTGTGTGTGTGTGTGTGTGTGTGTGTGTGTGTGTCTGTGTGTGTGTGTGTGTGTGTGTGTGTGTGTGTGTGTGTGTGTGTGTGGAGCTGCATTGTTTGTATGAATCGTTTGGATAGTTTGTATGTGTGTATTTGCACATGTGTGTATGTGTGTGGTGGTCTACTTGTGTGTCTGTAGGGGGTATGGTGAGTACACTTCATGTCACTGCCATCGCTCTCTCGCCAGCCCTCTCTCCAGGGCTTACTGTTGGGGGTGAACATTTTCAAGCAGCTGCTTTTTTTTCTGTGGCTGTACTAAATGGAGATGTTGTCCTACACTCGTGTGTGTGTGTGTGTGTGTGTGTGTGTGTGTGTGTGTGTGTGTGTGTGTGTGTGTGTGTGTGTGTGTGTGTGTGTGTGTGTGTGTGTGTGTGTGTGTGTGTGTGTGTGTGTGTGTGAGTCTGGGAAATGCTAGGGCCCCCCTATGGAACAGAAAATGAAGAGGTTGGAGTCAGCCGTCTGAACTCAATGATGCCGTTTGCATCACTCCCCCCTCTTCAACCCCAGCCCCCAACCCCCAAAGAACTTAAAGCACCACCCCCTCCCGATGCCTTCTACATCCACCCCCACCGGCTCCCGACAAAACAACAACATCCCAGTATGGGACCGACGTCTGAAGACCTCCAAAGAGTCACTGAAGGGTCCGAACTCACTAACGATTCAGCTATGCTCACCGCTCCATCATTTATATCGTCTATCTCCTCCTCCTCCTCCTATCTCTCCTCCTCCTCCTCCACCTAGCTCTCCTCCTCTTCCTCCACCTCCACCTTCTCCTTACCCTCCTCCTCCACCTCCCCTCCTCCCTCTAGCTCTCCTTCTTCTCCACCTCCTCGTCCTCGTTAGCAGACCCCCAGGTCAGGATTAAACCCCGGTTTCAGACAGGGCCTTCTCTCTGAATCAAGAGCCCGACCCCGCCCTGGACCAGAGTGACGGAGAGGCGTTTTGTCGTCGTTCTGCGTTCCCTCCTCCTCCACCGTCTGGGGGGAGGAGTCTGGTGAGGGGGGAGGAGTCTGGCGAGGGGGAGGAGTCTGGCAAGGCAGCCGGTGTGTTTCTTTGACGCTGTGTTTCTCACAGTTAAATGACAGCCCCTCTGGTAGCCATTAGCTGGAAAACCGGGATTACCCCTTTCGCTTTTATTGGTTAGTGGGAAACAAATAATGCACTTGCCCCGCAGTGGTTTGCCGGAGAACCCCCGTGTGAGCCCATGGAATCATTTATGGACACAGAGAAACCGCAAGGAAACATCGAGGCGGAAGAAAAAAATCACAAACCATCCCTTCTTTCCTTTCTCTCTTTATCCCACAGCCACTGACCACTCCCCTGCTTCCTCCCGGGTCCTCAGGGGGGGGGGGGGGGGGGGGGGGGGGGGAGAGAGAGAGAGGGGGGGGGGAGGGCTTGAGAAAGGTCAAAGGTGGGCGAGAGGAAAGCGCAGACGACTCTCAGATGGATTAGCACTAAGCGATCCGAGCCCTCCCGTAGAATCACACCACCTCACGGGCCCTCTTTCACAAGGTGCCTCGGACGGGCCTGCTGAAGCCATTACACAGAGGCCCCGTCCCCCTGCTAGGAGCCTGGGTACCTGTGGCTCTGGTAGATGTCTGCATGCAGTATATAACGGTTATGAAATAGACCGCTCAATGTTTTTTGGACTTGGCTGGGTTTTTGGTATTTCCTATTATAAATTACTTGAATGTCAAGGGATTATCGCAATGCAATAAAATGTATATATTCTCCATCCAGAATTGCGCTATTATTTAATAGGGTTAGATTTTGGGGTTACTAGTGGTAGTACAATTACTATACTGTTTTAATCGTTTTTTTAATTAGTATTTCTATTAATGCTGTTGTTTTCGCTTCATTATGTATTGTGTGTATATATACATTTTTATATGGAAATAGTTATTATAATCAATTCAATTATTATTTGTGTATACTTATTATTCAATTATCATACCATACAAGACTTGGATTTGAAATATTAAATATATAAATATTATACACAGTCTATATATATATAAGGTATGATAGCCTGCAGCCGGCTCTCAGGCTTGCCTGGATAACATTATCTGTAAATTAGTGCACCATAAATCCTTTGAGTGACACATGAAGGATGCTGACACAGAGCTAGGCTTTGGCCGATATCATTAATCATGAGCGAATGTGAAAATGGAGCCGGTCAGCCCAGCATCTCGTTAGCCTAAATGAATGTGATTGGCCGCATACAGTACATCTTACTCTGCCTGTAAGAGGACATGATAAGGGATAAGGGTTGCTTATCAGAAAGCAAACACCAGCACGCTGTGGGCATCAGGGAGTGACAAGCTAGGCTGAGGGTTTCCCAGCCGCAGAGCTGGGTTTTGCACACAGAGGTGGAACATGTGTTCGTCTCTGCCGTATTTAGATAACTACTTTTTTATTTTTTCGTATCCATGGCATCGATAAATCATGATTTTATCAACTTTAAATGGAGCCTGACTCTTAAAAATAAGTGTGTGAAAGCAGCCACTGCAGGCTCTGCATGTTGTATATTTTACAAAAAGTCTCGCTGCCTGCTATAGTCCACCAGCTCCCCCTCTCTCTCTCCGCAAGCACCGACACTTTGCCCGCCCGGTCTCGCTCCGTCGTCTCCCCGTCAGCGGCTATCGCACGCCCATTTTTCCTAATCCTCCTCCCTCACTTTCTGCTCAATCCTATTCATTCTCCCTCCCTCCTCTACCATTCCTGTCCACCCACCTCGCCCGCCTCCCCCTCTATAAACACCAACACATGCACCGACACACACACTCGCACACGCACGGCATTGCCTTCTCTTGATGGTATCGCTCTAAAACCAATCTCCTCTATCCCCTCATCGTTTGCTCTTCCCTTGCCTTCGCGTACGACCGTACTATCTCCTCCCTCGCCCCCGCCCCTCTCCTTCCAGAGTCCGCACATGTGGCGCTGATTAATGATTCTAACGCCGCACATGTGGCCAGCGCAAGGGTGGGGGGTTAGCGTGGATAGAGGAACGTCTGTTTTCAAGAACTGCAAACCCCCCCCACCCCACCCCCAACACCACCCACAACCACCACCTCCGCAACCCCACCCACTTTATGACCATTCAGTTTCTCCCAGTGTTTGGGAGTCAGGATCCGTCACCTACTCGTGAAGTATTGAGCATGAATACTTTCACGTTCCGTGCATTCGATCGTTATTTCTTCCGAGCTAGGTGTAAAGCTTGGATGGCAACCGATCCAATAAAAAGAATACGGCTTTAAAGGTGATCTGAGAAAGTTTGGAATTGTTTCTTAAAGCCTCGAGCTATATACTTCTCCTGGAGTCTCTGAGCTCTGCATAAATCGGTGCCAGTTGCAGATGTTCCCAGTGAAACCATCAGATGTGATCAAATGCTTGCTGCTGCAACACAGCTATACTAAGGCATGCCTTGTGATCGGTGATAGATGCTTGCCTTTGGTTGTGAAGACTTCCACTGTTTCATCCAGAAATATAGTGAAACATTTCCCAGAAGCATAATGTGGCTGTGACCCCTCGCTTCAATAGGAAGATACAACACACACACACACACACACACACACACACACACACACACACACACACACACACACACACACACACACACACACACACACACACACACACACACACACACACACACACACACACACACAAAGAAACACACAGCAGTTTGACTCAATATTGCTTCACATTCGTCTACTCACTACACTATGTGACACATTGTTTAATTAAAGTTACAATGTGTAGGTTTGAGCCCCTCCTGATTGTTCTGTTTTGCCAGCATTTCCTATTTGGAATATACATCAGTTATAGGAAAAGATGTTATCGATAGAATTATTGAAATCACAATCGATCAGCATAGACTACAGATATTTTGAGGGAATTTAAAGATATAGGCTAGTTGAAATGTTACACATTGCAACGTTAGGTATTCAATCATTCTGGTATATAACATGAATTTTGCTTATTTTTCCAAAATAAATAAAGTCCTATAATTACTAAGGGGAGAAGAGATGGTCGGCTGAATGTGTATTTCTTAAGGACGACGCTCTGAATGCTATGAAATAATTAATTATTTTTCTTTAAATTAAAAGGTTTGAAGTGATTCTACTCCTCTTCCCTTCGCCCGCACTTCTCCTAAAAAACATTTAATTTATTTATTAAACTCAAAGTGCACGGCATCTCATGAGGCAATTAAAAAATCAAGCTTTGTAGTTCAGAGAGTGGCGGGCCAGAGCATTCTGGAGATTATCTCCTCTCGCCAGATTCTCCCTGCGTCTCCCAGCCTCGTATTTACACATGCTGCGAATCATCCTCCAATCAGGACATGAAGAAGAAGGTGGAGGAATTAGGAGGCCGTGAGTTTGTGGGAATGGAAGCTGCCGGCAGATCAAGAGGTGGACCGTTTGGTGAGGCAGATAAAGGAGCAGGCAGCAGCGGCGCAAGCAGACACAGACGCCGTTCGCTCTCCGCGGTGATTCGACGATTAGGCTGCACATCAGCCCCCCTCCATGCCTTTGTTCTAGCAGCTCCATCTTGTGCGTCTTTGTGTGTGTGTGTGTGTGTGTGTGTGTGTGTGTGTGTGTGTGTGTGTGTGTGTGTGTGTGTGTGTGTGTGTGTGTGCGTGCGTGTGCGAGTTGGTGTGCGTCAGTGTGTGTGTTTGTGAGTGTGTGTGAGTAGGTGTGTGTGTTGGCGTGTGTGTCGGTGTGTATGTGTATGTGTGTGTGTGTGTATGTGTGTGTTGGGCATTTACTTTCGGCCCCATGCAAAATTTAAACTGTGTGTATGTGTGTATGCGTGCGTGTATGTGTGCATGTGTCGGTGTGTGTGTGTGTGTGTGTGTGTGTGTGTGTGTGTGTGTGTGTGTGTGTGTGTGTGTGTGTGTGTGTGCGTGTGCGCGCGTGTGTTGGGCCACTTACTTTGGGCCCTATGCAAAATTTCCCACACCACAAAACACTGCAAGATGTTGTGCACTGTCATCACCCTGCCGAGGATGGTACTCTTGTGTTCCTGGTGGTACGGATTTTCTCCACCATGTGAGATGAATTAAAGTTGGTAGTTGGCTTAATCTCACTTTGGGTAACTTGAAAAGAAATGCTGCCAGGGATGTGGACGTTACCCACTTTGGCCAAAAAAAAGAATGAAATAGGAACAATGTGCTTGCATTTAAAGTGTTCCGATTGACTCTTAAACACTTTCAATCAGTTGCGTATTTCAAGCGTGCTCATGACCGTGTCTTCTTTTAAGCTGTCGGTTGATGCTATCTTTCCAGAGAAAAATAAATATTACATAAACATGTCATGTTGCCTTGGGGAAATTCTTTGCGTGCCCTAAAATAACTGTTAAGTTCTTAGATTGACAGGGTTTTTTTGGGCTCTTAGCAGGATGTGGTTAGCAGTTAGCTGGCTCAGGTAAACCAATTATTGCCATTAGCGTTCATGCTAGAATGGCACCCTTCTTTTACCTGTCATGGCTGCCAGATGGCGGGCTATAGCGCTGTGTAATGAGAACTCTGACAGGAAAGTCACAAGCAAGTTAGCCGAGCATCTCGCTAGCATGGTTTAGGGCATTTTTCTCGCGTCTGAACGAAAGCCAGAATAGTGTGGGTTTCATTGTTGAATCGGATGAATTGTTGAAAACATGTGGTATCCGATCTGCTGTCTGTTTCAAACACTGGTGATATTAACAATAGCAATATTATGGCAATTGCTTTTCATTCTCCGTATCACTTTCATGTGCCTTCTTTTTCTAAGATGTTGATTAATAGATTTCTGATCAGCATGTTTGCCCCAAATGTGAGGTCTCTGAAGCAATGCTTTCTTGTGTGGATGTCTTTTTTTTGGTCAGAAACCACTTCTTTCTTTTTTCTCAACATGTGCCTTGCACATTTTACTTTTCAAATCTAGTCGGTTGCTCCTCCAAACCCTGGCTACGGTTGGCAATTAGCTAATCTCCGCCGAACGGGAAAACAAAACTGGCAAGACTTTAGAGCAAGAGAAGTTATTTGCCGATCTTAAGTGTGTAATTTCCTCGCGAGAGAACAACATTTTCCACCAAACAACATAACATCTACGACACATCGTGATACAACGAAGACTGTTTCCAATTAGGCCTACTGCAAATACTACAGAAGAACATACAGAGATACAAGCACAGCCTTACAAAGAGAAGACAATAGGACCGCTCTGACCATGTGTGGTTGACCATCACGGTTGTCCTGGACTCTGAGACAGAGAGAGATAGCAGAGTCACCCTTCAAAGTGGGGGGACAGGGAGACGGGGAGAGAGAGAGAGGGAGAACGAATGGGATTGATTACACCAAAACAACAGATATAGCGAGCTGCTAATCTGCCGGTCAATCTGCGGTCGTACATCTTCATCGATCATTCTCCCTCCTGGTCGTCAGCGCCCACGGTCCAGAGCACCCTCTAGGAGCCAGGCGATCTCTCTGTGCGTGAGGGTCTCTCGTGCACCAGATACCGGTGCATTCATCAACCTGTCCACTGCAAAGCCGCAAACACCTATTTTTCGCTGGCCATAGTAAGCGTAAAGCTATTAAGTGCTAATCTTGACTTTTAGCAGATGCTTTCCTTAAAAGTGACTAAGAACCGTGAACAGTTTTTTGTTTAGATGGATAGATGTCATTAAGGAGAAGGGAAAGGTTAGGGATCTTGCTCTACGATGCCGATAGTTAGACTGCGGACAACAGGGTTCGATCCCAGAATCGTTCAACTGGGAGTTAAACGACCTAAACGCTAGACTACCCTGCCTCCCCCCGCCACTCAAAGGGATGCAGCCTCGGCTTTTCCAAGTACAATGGTACTGTAACTCAAGTGCTGTCATTGTCTTGAAGCGGCAATATGTTTAAGCTCTATCCTTGACCCTGAGTTTCCCACTTTGTGGATTCGTTTTTGGATTTAGTTCATTTCACGTGCTGCGTATAAACATTTCCCATCTGATTCGTCCCATCAATCCAGTTTACTAATGACCTTATAGTCCCATCACGTTAATGCAATTACAGACTCATATGACCTCATGTTTGAGTGCTAAGTACATTTTTCCGCACACAGGACAGAAAAATGAAGCGCAGTTCTCCTTACTACAGCTTGGCAAACATTCCCATACAGATAGAGCCAGTATTGTATAAAATATGGTTTCCAGAGATTCCTACGTTGGGTGAACACAAGAAGAAAGACAAAGTATTGACATCTGTATTATGTCGAATACTGCCCATAACTGTGCAATATAAGCATGCATGCTAAGTGCTGCTAAAAGGTGCCTGATGGAAAACATAAGGTTATCCCCCAAGTAGAAATGAAAAACAGAGTTTGCAGGGTGTGCAGTAGGGCCTTTATTTCCTCCACAGATGGCTGCCTCCCTCACCACCACCGTCAGCCACGTTAACTCTTTGTAGAGCAATAGAGTGAATGCTGCAGTCTGCAGGGGAGGGGAGACCTTGGAGCTGTTTCCAGAGGCCGTGATGAGAGACGTCGGCTGGTCCGGAGACACTGTGGTCCGTCAGGAACTCAAGCAATTATGCCGGGGAGCAGAAAGGTCAGCAAGTCGGTTAGGAGGTAGGGGACGAGGCCGGCGGACGGTCTTATCAGGCCTCGGTGAGAGAGAAAAAAAGAATCCAACGCTGAACAGCTGTGGAAACTACGGCGGCACTTTTCTCAGAAGTCAAATGAGTTTGGTGCAAGGAGGGAGGGTCAAAGGTGGCGGCGGGGAGTTTCATTTCGCTCATGTCTTTATCAGCGATCTGTTAAATATTTCAAGCCCAGCCGGAGAGCAGAGTCAGGGGTGTGTGAGGGAGAGGATTAAAATAGTATGGAGACAAAGTGATGCACTGCGGAACTGTGAACCCTACCTGAAGCGTTGGGTTTAATCAGCAGAGGTTTTGTCAAGGACACCTATTGAAGAAAGTTTCAAAGATAACGGCTCTTTAAAAGGGTACAAGATAGAAAAGAAAAGGTTCCATTTTGTGGACTGACATTACTTCATCGCATAAAACGACCAATACAATGGAGACTATGAATTGATGAAAAGGAAGGAACAGGAATATCAGCTTTCTGCTTGAGTTAAACACGACGTGAATAACGACTTATATGATGAAGCAGATTTGCTAAAACCTTCATGCCATGAAGTAAATATTTGATGAATGTCAAAGCTGGGCTCTGCTTTTGCAGTTATCCACATGCAACGCAGACCGCAGATGTTGAATGTGTCACGTTAAATATAGCCATCCGAATACGACCGTGATGCGATGCATATTCCCTCGTAGCGTGGCCATCACAAAGCTTTTGATCAGAACTCTCCAGGGGAATCCTCAATAAGGCTGCCACCTGTTCTATGATCCCAGCTCTTAACCTATCGGCAAACTTGGCTCCAAATCTGCTACCACAGGCTTTTTCATTTCAGTTTCCGTGAACCAAAAAGAAAACGAGCAAGCAAGGAACAAGTTCATGAGTTTTACAAGAGCGGTCACCACCAATGGCCTTGGCCCATAAATTACCAGCTGGTCACCTTATAATCGTAGACATGCACAAGCCTGGACTGGCATCGGTATGTCCCCTCCCTGGGACAGTATGAGGTAGATGACCCCTGGAACCTAATTATAGCTAGTCCCCTCGTAATTATAACCCTGTAAGGCTGAAAGAGGCATCGGCCGTTTACCTATGTTTATTATCTTTCCTATCCATATTTTAACAGCCATCTTTACGTGGCCGCATTCTTACGCCTGTCTGTGGATGATTTGAAACACCCAGTCCCTGCCTGTAAAGAGAATGTCTCCGTTGAACCGAAGCAGTGGTTGCAGCAGGCTCCCTTGAAGATTTGATCTTCTCCATCTGCAACAGACTTATTCTGAAGTCTGTCTACACCTACTTATTTGTCCGCCATCACTGATGTAGTAAAGAATATGGACAATCCTGCCAGCCTTAAACGCACCACCTGATTCTGATCTCCAGAACGTGAACCGGTTAGACATGTCCGGAGTGCCTTAAACGCCACTTTGTGTATCAATGCTTCCGCAGATTAGGAAGGTGTTCATTTTTTACTTTAGCATAACAATCTCAGTCTCCATCCCGCAAAAGTTAATTGACTTGAGTTTGTCAAGAAGAAGGAGGCGAATGGGCTGCACGCCCGTCTGCTGCCATCGTGGCAGCCCGGAGGAGTTGGCATCAGCGCCATCACCTGCGCTGCCTGCAGCCACCAGACATCGAGGCCGGCCTTCTGGGTAATTTCACAAGGCTCAACCAGCCACACATGTATGAAGAACTTGGCCGTAGCGGTGAGCCCTCCCTTCTATCCCCGGTTTTGCATATTGTAACGTAGGATTTGTTTGTATTCCATATATTCAGACCGTCCATAGTGCGCTGTGTGTAGGCTGCCGTAGAAAAAGTCTTTACTCACTTATGCGCGTGTGTGTGTGTGTGTGTGTGTGTGTGTGTGTGTGTGTGTGTGTGTGTGTGTGTGTGTGTGTTTTGGGATTGGCCAGGGAACGCCAATTGCCGCCTCCAGCGCTTGTATCCGGGAGAAATGTGTCAGCTTTGCGGCAGGGTCTCCATCAACAAGCCACCCCCCCCCCCACACCCAACTACCCTGTTAAACAGTTACTCCGCCGGAGTCCCCCCATTAGAATGACCATCTATCAGCGAGGTGTCGGGCTTACAGGACCCCTCGATGACATACAAGGGGCACCCAGGGGGACATGCCCGCCTCTTCCGACTGATGAGCTCATTCCTCTGCGTCCTGTCATTGGCCAACACGTGCCCTGAACTGACCCCTTCCCCCCCCCCCCCCCCCCCAACCCCCCAGTCCGGCCCTGCATCCTCTGCACACTGGCATAAACCAACAGGAAGTTGGGAATGACCTCTAGGGGGGGGTCATGGCGGGGAACACACTGTATTTAATGGAGGAGGGGGGGGGGCTTATTGTATGCGTTATTGTTGTATTTTTGTTTGTTTGTTGCTCCACTTTGTTTCCAAAACCCTGAAGAGTTTTGGAAGTGAAACTACGCAAAACCAGCGGCGCATTGAGAATCCACTGTTTTTCTGACACTTTTATGCAAAGCACATCAAGACCGATTGAAGAATACCGCCTGCTGTCTTTCTTTATTGTGTCCCGGTAAATCGCGTTACTTCTAATCGTATCAATTACGGGACGGATCGTTTTCTCCCCCCGTGTGTTTCTCCCACTGCAAGTCGAGATGTTGTAGCGTGATGTGATGTGATGCAGGCGCCGTTGAGGACTAAACAGCTTTAGCTAATTCAAGCGCAAAAGCCTTAGATTTAATCAAGTTCACTAATCATATTTCCTCGTGGCCATCTGGTAGACATTGGATGTTGTTTTGGATACTTTGACGCCATGGCTTATGCGTTCTCCAACACACACGCTCTCTGTCTCAGTTTGCATTTATTGTGCCTCTCTCCCCCCCCCCCCCCCCCCCCCCCCCCTCGTAACTTGTTATGTGAAAGAAGTCCCCCAAACAGCGGACAAAAACAATATGAAAACAATCAGTTAAGGAGACACATTACTTAAGTAGAAAATTGGGACTTAATGTCTCTGGAGTACAATGTAGAATACCACAATGCAGCATGCTATTGTGGTCCCGTCCTAACCCAAAGTCGCATTCTCCCGCTAAGCATTGCTGGGTTTCATGGATTTCCTTGGTGGTGTCATACAATAGGTTCCAGAATTCACAGGCTCCTAGCATTTATTTCGGGGGCACATTTATTCTCTGCTGAATTTAGCCTTTGTTGATGTCTGGTAAAGCTAATTGGTTGGCACATGGGTATGGGCTCTGACAGCCAATGCCCGTGGGGTGCCACCGGGGCATTCTGATTGGTCGATTTCCATGATTACGGCAACACTGACTGCTGAAATGCACCGCTGTCAAATCAAAACCCTTGTTCCATTGCGGGAGTTCCTGATTTCTGGTATGCAACCTTGTGGTTGAGACGAAACCGCGAAAGTAGCGATCACCCTTACTTTGCTCTACAATTTTTCCATTCGGTGCCATTTGTTTTTCATTTGCAGTAACAAAACTGTTCTCCACTTTCCCTCTGTGAAAACAAGCCTTCCCATAAGGCACCGGGCAGGGAAGTATCAATCACTGGCCCTGGCTGCATGCATTGTGATTACCTCAACCCACCGCACCGGACCTGCTTTTGAAAAGAAAACACAAGGCCAGAGTTATGGCAGGGGAGATAGCCTGTATTGTATCGGAGTTCGAACCCTGGGACTGTAGAAAACATTACCAGTAGTTGGATTGTACTTGTTTATGCAGAAACATGACCCGGCATCTCTGTGCATTTATAAGTCAAGGTCGAGGTGAGACTGCACAGTGGGATACCGCTAAAGGAGTGTGTGTGTCTACGGAGGTGGAAGTCAACTACAACAAATCAACCAGACATTTTGTGAGAGAATAAAATCCAATTATTGCCTTCCTAGAAACAATTGTTTCTTATTGAATGGCCTGATATACAGCACAAGCCTAAAACCGGTGGTCATTTCCGCGTCATTTGGGGTGTAACTAAATGTGGAAAAAACATGGAAACACAGGGTTTCTTTGTTCTTCTCAACAACTCAAGAAGAACAGTGGGCCCGAAAATGTAACATTGATGATCTGATTTATTTCTCTGTTGTAATCTTACTTTGACAATGACAGCTGCATTCCACTATCGTCGCTATCTTTTCCCTTTTAATTGGCGTGTGTCGAGAGAACTATTACAAATGGCGGAAAAGTATTCAATTATCACCAACATTATGGGATGTATTAAGGCTACCCAGGTGGTTAAGTTGGATAGACTACATTAACCTACATGTATGGAGAGCCTTGATTACACCAGAACAGACGGAGACACTTTTATTTCCCTCTTAATGAATAAAAACACTAAACACTAAAATGCATGGCCTAAAGGTAGAGATATATTATGGACATTTGATTTGACATCAAATAATAGCAGTGCATGCAGAATATATCCTTCTGCTATTTTAGTCAGACTCCTCCTTATTGATTCATCTTGTTTTTATTGATTCATAATTGGAGAAACACGCTTTTTTTGCTTGCTACATTGGTATTCAATGGTAGTAAAACATTTTGCTAGGATATCTCCATGAAGACTCACCTTTTAGTGAAGAAGGCTATCAATGAGTAAGCAATAATTACTAGGAAATAGGAAAAAGCTAGAAGGAAATAGTTACATCATGCCAGCAAATGGTTCACCAAAGATTGTTTTTCTCTTTCATGGCTGGAGTTGCATTCTATTGGCAGGTTATTTTACCCCAAATTGCTAATTAAAGGGCCCAGCTTTCCATGTAGATTTTGTAAGAGATTCTTTGGTGTATTTAATTTAGCACTCCTCACGTTTTCACTTCATAAACTTGGCAGCTAACACTGTATAGCCTATATTCCCTGGCAGCTTAATACACAAAAGGTTGTGAAGGTTAAATACTTTCTCGGCGGGCTGAAAATATTGTAGCTTAAACCACAAATATTGAGTATAATGGATGTAGACTGCTTCCTGTAGTTATTTATTCTCCACATTTCTCTTTGACAAATCCATTGCAGCAAAACTCAATGCCTTTACACCACTGTGTTCCTTTCTTTAAACTCTGCGAGGAGAACAGGATAGTTATAGATGGTGTTTTTCCTACAAGGACATACTGAATTACCGCTTAAATACATTCACAGTGTTTTCTTACATCGCAAAGGGATATCTCTACCTCAGTTTCGGGTAGATTCCTCTTAAAACAACCGTTGTTTATAGGTACTGATTAAACTTTTATAGACCTGCAGCCGTGAAGTAGGATTTAATAAGCAATGCAGAAAGCCAATTAATCACAACATTACACTTTTTTAGGTGTTCTCGCATCCAGCAGTGAGAAACAGATTCGGAGCTTACTTAATAATTTATTAAGTTCATATTTTCTAACGAGGTTGCCACTTACCAATGGCAGCGTATTTCTAGTTCTCATACGTTCAGCAGTCCAGGCAGAGATTGTGATCAATAATGACGCAACCACCTCACACTAATCCCGACCCGTTCCCATTAGTCATACCATCTGCTTGTGAAGTTCATATCATTAAGTGTTTCCATGTTTTTCGGGGGAATTGAACCCATCGCTTCAAATGTAGCACCGTCGGTGACCTTATGGAAGAACCCAAAAGAAAAAAGATGAATTACATTGTTAGGAATTTCCTGTTGATGTCTCCGAATGTTTTTACATCCAAGTCAAATCCCACCCATTAGTGCAAAGACAGCACGGGGCCGGCGACGGGGCCGTGCTCGTGACCTCCGTCTCTGTAGTGCGGTTCAGACCACGGGGGTCACACAAGGGCAGGTTTATTTAAACTTGATGAAAATATCGCTGTTTCCACCGGCAGAACACGGGTTCACACGGTCATCACCTATTATAATAACAAGGCGAGTGCTGACTCGCTGCGTTTCCCCCTCCCTAAGTGGAGAGAGCATTGTTACAGTCTTACGAATCCATTCCATTTACACAGCTGTGGATTTACAAGAGAGAGCTACGAGCCACGTTAGCTGTCTAATAGCGGAAGGCAGGGCCAGGGAATTGGAAGCCACATCCCCCCCTGGTTTTCTGTAAAAGTCAATACCTGGTCAAACCGCCGTGTTAAACATAAGCCAGCCACTACAACACTGTTTAGTCTACATTGTAAAGGCTAATGTCTATTAAAAGGTTCTCACTCATTTCCTATCCCACATTGTCACATTCTTGGCATTAGAAATCCCAAACAACTGACCTAAATCCTTTGTCTTTGCATTTCCTGGATTCAATGAAGGGTCGTTGATTGCAGGGCTAGCCCTGAGCAATAAAAGCTCCTGAAATCAATGTATTTTTGTTGCCTATCCATGGCCAGTCCCTCCTCTGCTTGGAGAGTGACAGGGTTCAGAAGAGGATTTGCTTTGCTATGGTGTTTGGCAAAGGCCTTCATAGCAGTTAATGGGTTTGACCCCAGTGTCCAGAAGACAACCTGCAGTCTGAGAGAGGCCGAGAGTGAAAGAGAGAGGCCGAGAGAGAGGCCGAGAGAGAGGCCGAGAGAGAGAGAGAGAGAGAGGCCGAGAGAGAGAGAGAGAGAGAGAGAGAGAGAGAGAGAGAGAGAGAGAGAGAGAGAGAGAGACCAAGAGCGAGACCAAGAGCGAGACCAAGAGCGAGAGAGACCAAGAGACAGACCGAGAGAGAGGGAGAGAGAGGAGATACACAACAGAGAAGTCTTGGAGCCTCCTCCACTTTATCTTAATTTGGCCTCAAACCGGACAGGAGGAGATATGAGCGAACGCCAGGCCACATCTCACCTCATCTACACTCGACCTCCTATCCATCATCCGCGGCAGCCCCAAACACCCCGCTCCTCCAGCCCCCCAATGGGAGGAGAGATCATCATGAAGGGGTGTTTATTATGATGAACATTTCGTTTTTCAGATAGGATATAGCTTTGGGGCTGAGGTCTGGGGAGAGGGGGCGAGACACGCGACATTCCTTCTGAATCGCGTCGTTTTCGTCTCCCTGTTTCTTTCGTGCCTCGACCGGCTATTCACAAAGAAAGGCCTGTGGTCTTCTTCCTCCTATGAACAGCCCATGTGCAACATGAACGCCCAGTTTGCATATTAGGGGAATTCATGAAGCAAGGTTCAAACCCAAAACCCCAAGACTGGGTGCCTTAGAGGGAGTTAGGTTTGGGGCGGATGTCAGAAGGGGGAACATGACACAATGTACCTCATAGACCGGCTCACTCCCATGTCATATCATACCCCTTATTATGACAACAATCCAAAATCGTTCCAGCACAATAAAATATGTCGGAAACACAGCGCTTAAGCACCCCCCTGCCTCAATTACATTTGTGTTCTGTGATAAAAGACATGCGCTGGGGAACCGGCTTCACGGGGAACCCAACCCTGT